>NW_012104253.1:1062726-1066232 GCF_000951045.1 Mandrillus leucophaeus
CGCCCGCCACCTCGCCCGGCTAGTTTTTTGTATTTTTTTAGTAGAGACGGGGTTTCACCGTGTTAGCCAGGATGGTCTCGATCTCCCGACCTCGTGATCCGCCCGTCTCGGCCTCCCAAAGTGCTGGGATTACAGGCTTGAGCCACTGCGCCCGGCCTGCGCCCAGTCTTAAGCATATTTTTGATATTAATCATTTCTATTTCTTTTCCTGTGAACTGCCTTTTCACAGCTTTTGACCACTACAGTGAGTTGAATAATGTCCTACAAAATTCACGTCTATCTGGAACCTCAGAATGTGACCTTATTTGAAAATAAGACTTCTGAAGATGTCGTCAGTTAAGACGAAGACCCCCTGGCATGGGGCAGATCCTAAAGAGTGCCACCCTTAGAAGAGGCGGGCACAGGCACTAGGAACATGGCACGTGAACATGGGGGCAGAGGTCGGAGCGGTGCAGCCATGAGCCAAGGAAGGCCAAGGACTGCTGGTGGCTCCAGAAACAGAGGGGCAGGAAAGCCTTCTGCCCTACAGTTGCCAGAGACAGCAGGGCCTTGGTTTTGCATTTCCAGATCCAGAACTACGACAGGATAAATCTGTTTTTGCAAGCCACCAACTTGGGATTACTTTGTTACAGCAGCCAAAGGAAAATAACACATTCATTAAAAAAAAAAAACCCTGAATCTTCTGCTGACTTTTTTCATTTGCCTATAAATGAAATCAGTCCTATCTATGAAATTAAATGTAATTCTGATACGCACAAGCATGTATGTGCACACATGTGTGAGTTGAAAAGCATAGGCCGGGTGCGGTAGTCCAGCACTTTGGGAGGCCAAGGCAGGCGGATTACCTGGGGGCAGGAGTTTGAAACCAGCCTGGCCAACATGGTGAAATCCCGTCGCTACTGAAAATATAAAAATTAGCCGGGCATGGTGGCAGGCACCTGTAATCCCAGCTACCTGTGAGGCTGAGGCAGGAGATTTGCTCGAACCTGGAGGCGCAGGTTACAGTGAGCTGAGATCGTGCCACCACACTCCAGCCTGGACAACAGAGTGAGACACTGTCTCAAAAAAGAAAAAAAAAAAAAAAGCATAACTACATAGTGAACACCCATGAAGCCAATACCCAGGTCCAAGGGCATGACTGATAACATCCACCTACCTGCATCTACCTCTCCCATCTCACCCTCATCCTCCCACAAGGAGTACCCATTAAAACCACAACCCTGAATTTTGTATTTCTGCTTCTAAAAAGGTTTCACTATACATATGTGTGCCAAATGAAACACTGTTTCATTTTGATTGTTTTTGAATTTTGTTAACATAGACTTCTATCATAGGAGTCTTCGGGACTTGGTTCAGTATTACACTTCTTAGACTAATCTGCCTATTGCAAATAACTGCAGGCCCCTAACTTTCACTACTGCATGACACATCTCCCTGTCGTATAATAACACTGTAACATAATTTCCACCTGCTGATGGGTGCTCCAGCTGTTTCCAGATTTCTGCTGCTCTGGTCACACCTGGCCACATTTCCTGGTGTGTGTGTTTCTCCTACACATCCAGGAGAAAAACTGCTGGTTAACTGAGTGCCTGAATGTCCAACCTAGTAGGATACTGGCAGTTGATTTCCACAGTGGTCAAACCTAGACTTCCACCACGTACGCTCTCCCATAGGGTGAGATCTTTATCATCCTGATCTTCACAAGTTAACAGAACTGTTTAAAGAATGATGGTCCAGAATTTCTAGACTAAATCCAGAAGGTTTGTTTCCCGACACTTTAAATTATGCTAACCTATAAATTTAAAAGGTAATAATAATAAAACTTGAAAATAGCTGGCATACTGTATATACCATAGTTTAAATGTAGAAAAGAAATCCTTCTATGAACTGCAATGGTGCAGGGTTTTGACGCATCCTCAGCACATTTTACCAACATTTGATGTCGTGACACACCACAAAACATAGGGAGTGTAGGAGAATTCGAATGACCTGGGCTTCAGGTCTCCCTACATCAGGTCTGTTCTTCCTAGAAATAAACTCAGTGAAGGCCTGAGGGGAGGAGATTAAGGGTGTTCAAACTGAAAAAAAACAAAATACGTGGGAATCAAATCACACCACTGAAAAGGGGGGTGGCCTAGGGCAAGTCACAGAACCAGGCCTGGAGCAAAGGCAGCAAACCAGCAACTGCTCTCCCCTTGTGGGGCTGAGAGGCAAGGGCAGACGCACTGGCAGGACCCCAAACACCCATGCTTGCTGAAATGACTGCAGGCCCTGAGAGAAGCTGACACCTTAAAATGCACTCTACTATCAACACTGCTCAAACGGTGTTCAACTTGTTTCATCTCAAGCATGTAGTGCAATTTATAAGGAATATTTATTTGCACAACTCAGGCCCCAAACTTGCTCATTATCATTCTGTGCTTTCCATCTATTCTCTTTCTCCCTTGTCTTTAGTTGGCAAATTCAAGGCCCAGATCAAATGAAAGGCAACCTCCTCACTAAAGCCTTCCTTGACACTCAGGCTAAGCTATTATAACTGGTCCTTCCTTGTTGGCATGTTATTAATATTACAGTCCCAGTACTTCCCATACTAACATGAATGAAACTATGCATCTGGCTGTCTCTGTCATCAGAATGCAAACTGAAGGACAGAGTGCAATTTATTCTCCTGTGTGTCCTGAGCAACCAGGGCAGGGTCTGGCGCCGTTCTGTGAATCTATATGCTTGTGCTTAAAACCTGACCTGTTATAGCCTCATCCGGTGTTCAGAGTCAGTTACTTATATGGTGTTTAACGGACATACGCTACGATTCCTTCTTAAACAAAAATCAGTTGTTGGATTCTATTCTGCAAATAAAGGTAACTGATTTTGGCAAGAAACAAAGTATAACTTTGACAGCTATATATTTATTTTAAGTTCCAGGGTACATGTGCAAGATGTGCGGGTTTGTTACACACAGGTAAATGTGTGCCATGGTGGTTTGCCGCACAGATCAACCCATCACCTAGGTATTAAGCCCAGCATCCATTAGCTATTCTTCCTGATGCTCTCCCTCTCCTAACACCACAGGCCCCAGCGTGTGTTGATCCCCCGAATGTGTCTATGTGTTCTCATTGTTCAGATCCTTCTTATAAGTGAGAACATGTGGTGTTTGTTTCTCTGTTCCTGTGTTAGTTTGCTAAGGATAACGTCTTCCAGCTCCATCCACGTCCCTGCAAAGTAGATGATCTCCTTCCTTTTTTGTTGTTGTTGTTGAGACAGAGTCTTGCTCTGTCACCCAGGATGAAGTGCAGTGGCGCAATCTCAGCTCACTGCAACCTCCACTTCCCGGGTTCAAGTGATTCTCCTGTCTCAGCCTCCCGAGTAGTTGGGATTACAGGCATGTGTTACCATGCCCAGCTAATTTTTGTATTTTTAGTAGAGATGGGTTTTACCATGTTGGCCAGGCTGGTCTTGAACTCCTGACCTCAGGTGATCCACCCGCCTCGGCCTCCCAAAAGTGCTGG
>NW_012104253.1:1066552-1069949 GCF_000951045.1 Mandrillus leucophaeus
ACGCCCAGCTAATTTTTTGTATTTTGTTTAGTAGAGACGGGGTTTCACCGTGTTAGCCAGGATGGTCTCGATCTCCTGACCTGGTGATCCTCCCACCTCAGCCTCCCAAAGTGCTGGGATTACAGGCGTGAGCCACCGTGCCCGGCCTCGTTTTGTTTTTTTTAATAGAGATAGGGTTTCTCCATTTTGGTCAGGCTGGTCTCCAACTTCCAACCTCAGGTGATTCACCCACCTCGGCCTCCCAAAGTGCTTCGATTACAGGCATGAGCCACCGTGCCCAGCTGATCTCCTTCTTTTTATGGATACATAGTATTCCATGATATATATGTACCACATTTTCTTAATCCAGTCTATCACTGATGGGCATTTAGGTTGATTCCATGTCTTTGCTATTGTGAATACTGCTTCAATGAACATACATGTGCATGTATCCTTATAATAGAATGATTTATATTCCTTTGGGTATAAACCCAGTAATGGGATTGCTGGGTCAAATGGTATTTCTGCCTCTAGACCTTTGAGGAATCGCCACACTGTCTTCCACAATGGTTGAACTAATTTACACTCCCACCAACAGTGTAAAAGCGTTCCTTTTTTCTGCAGCCTCGCCAGCAGGTTGTTTTTTTGACTTTTTAATAACTGCCATTCTGACTGGCATGAGATAGCAACATATTAACATATGCAAAGCCTGAAGTCTTGTTCATTAGGCATATGTCTCATTCACTGAAATTTAACAACTGGAGGAATTATTATTTTCGTTCTAGAGATGGGGTCTCACTTTGTTGCCCAGGCTGGTCTTGAACTCCTGGCCTCAAGCAATCCTCCTGCTTTGGCCTTCCAGAGTCCTGGGATTATAGGCATGAGCCATCATGCACAGCCTGGAGGAATTACTTGACCACGAAAAAACACTATTGCTATTTTCCAAAGGGGAGGGCACAGTTCTTAAAAGTTCTTTTTTTTGAGACAGGGTCTCACTCTGTCACCCAGGCTGAGTGCAGTGGTGCGATTATGGCTTACTACCAGTCTCAACCTCCCTGGCTCAAGTAATCTTCCTACCTCAGCCTCCTGAGTAGCTAGAACTACAGGTATGCTTTAGCACACCCGCTAAATTTTTATTTTTTATAGAGGCAGAGTCTTGCTACGTTGCCCATGCTGGTCTCCAATTCTAAAGCTCAAGTGATCCTCCTGCTTCTGTCTCCCAAAGTGCTGGGCACACAGGTGTGAGCTACCACACCCGGCCTCAGGAGTTCTTAATAACTGGAAACATCTGAAGTACCACACAAGAAAAAAAGTTCACAATGGAAGAAAGACATGGACACAGGAAAATTACAGAAAGCAAGGCAAATTGAGAGATTATAAAGTATTTAGTTGGTGCAAAGGAATTGCCGTTCTTGTCATTACTTTTAATGGCGAAAACTGCAATTACTTTTGCACCAACCTAAGAGGACTACATCTCATTTCATAGAGAAAAGCATAGGAAACTCTCCCTAAATTTTGGTCATTAGAGCTCCACAGCTGGGTGCAATGGCTCACGCCTATAATCCCAGCACTTTGGGAAGCCGAGATGAGCAGATGGCTTAAGCCCAGGAGCTTGAGACCAGCCTGGGCAATGTGGCAAGACCCCGTCTCTACAAGAAATAAAAAAAATAGCCAGGCATGGTAGCACGCACCTGTAGTTCTTGAGATGGGAGGATCACTTGAACCTGGGAGGCAGAGGCTGCAGTGAGCTGAGATTGTGTCACTGCATTCCAGGCCTGGATGACAGAGTGAGACTCTGTCTCAAACAAAACAAAACAAACTATTCCACAATATCCACCAGGAACTGGATGATGGCCCACGCCCTGGCTGAGCTGCCCTGGTGCCCCCCTTCAGTCATTTCGTGGCCAAGCCCACCCCAGCCTCTCGGCAGCCTCTGAGAGAGTGCCCAGGCCCCCACGAGCTCTGTCCTCGTCTCCACTCACTCCAGCCCCACGATTCTGCGAACCACCAAACTCACCCACATCCGCAGCCTGCACGGCTCCATTCCCCATTCTCTCCCAAGCCCGTCACCCTCCACTCACTGGGCACCCCCTCAGCGGGACACCTAGGTTCTCCACACGCACTGGGTGTCACCTTTACCTCACACCCCACCTGCCAGCCAATCCTACCGCCCCACGCTCAGGTGCACCCCAGTACAACCTTCCCCAACCCCAACAACACCAGGCCTTGCCCAGGGGCCCTCTCACCCCCCAGCTCTGGGCTGCCCAGGGGCTTTCCTCCCTCTCTGGCTGCCCCACTGTCCTCATACCCGGCCTGTGTTCCACACAGCTCCTCAACCCCACAGCCCTGCCAGTTGCCGCTTAGGGTCCACATGCTCCCTCACTGTCCCTTGACTGCCTCAGAGAAGCCGGTGCTGTCACCTCTCTTCCCTTGATGCCACCTGATTTTGATTCACAGAGCTGATCACTACCTGATGTTACATGTTTGTTAGTATTTTTTCCCACTAGAGGAGCCTCACCACTGAGTCCCCAGCTCCTGGAATACAGCCCGGCACACAGTTGGTACCCAATAGGTGTTTGTTCAACAAATGGATTGTTTTTGAAGTGTCCTCCACCCCCAACATCTCTGCTTTCCTCTTTAATTCACCCACTCACCCACACACACAGACACACACCCCCATTCACATCCCCACACACTCACCGATATTCACACTCACCCCCCACACACTCACCCCCACACACTCACCCACATTCACACACTCACCCCCACACACTCACCCACATTCACACACTCACCCCCACACACTCACCCACATTCACACACTCACCCACACACACACTCTCACCCCCACGGAAATATACAATGCAAAACTGAGACAAAGTAACCGAAGTATGAGAAGCTCCCTCCAAGACAAACAGCTGCATTTCAATGCTGTAGGACAAATTAGCCTGTTATAAGTGACGGTTATGTCACAGAGCTGTAAAATCAGGCAATCTATCAACATTTTGAGGCAATTCCCTAGGACAAGTTAAAAATTTTACCTTTCTTGAATATTCATTTTTTAACACACTAAATGATAGTCAATCAAGGCAATGGAAAATGTTAACTACATAAATCAAAATAGGCAAAACAAAGCTTAATTCTGAAATAAAGTAAGATAAAAAGTGCTATTTATTCCTATCTTTTCTCTTTATTCCTATGAGAATAGTCATTAAGAAGCTGTACAGTGGAAGACGTATATACGAATTGAGCAGATGGCCTGTGGAATGGATTATCTATGAGTTGAGGGAAGGCCTGTGGAGTGGATTATCTATGAGCTGAGCGGAAGGCCTGTGGAACGGATTATCTATGAATTGAGCGGAAGGCCTGTGGAACGGATTATCTATGAATTGAGCGGAAGGCCTGTGGAACGGATTAT
>NW_012104253.1:1070451-1073014 GCF_000951045.1 Mandrillus leucophaeus
AAGGCCTGTGGAACGGATTATCTATGAGCTGAGTGGAAGGCCTGTGGAACGGATTATCTATGAATTGAGCGGAAGGTCTGTGGAATGGATTATCAATGAGCTGAGCGGAAGGCCTGTGGAACAGATTATCTATGAGTTGAGGGAAGCCCTGTGGAACGGATTATCTATGAGCTGAGCAGAAGGCCTGTCGAACGGATTATCTATGAGCTGAGCGGAAGGCCTATGGAACAGATTATCTATGAGTTGAGGGAAGGCCTGTAGAATGGATTACCTATGAGCTGAGAAGGCCTGTGGAATGGATTATCTATGAGCTGAGCGGAAGGCCTGTGGAACAGATTATCTATGAGTCGAGGGAAGGCCTGTGGAAGGGATTATCTATAGCTGAGTGGAAGGTCTGTGGAATTGATTATCTATGAGTTGAGTGGAAGGCCTGTGGAGTAGATTATATATGAGTTGGGCGGAAGGCCTGTGGAACGTATCATATAGGAATTGAGCGAAAGGCCTGTGGAATGGGAAGACCCGCACCTGCAGTGCGATCATCGGAACCTGACTCTTGCAGTGGCTGCACGTGGCTTCCCGGTATTTACACGCCTTCTCCACGTGGTCTCGCAGGTCTTTCCTCAAGACCTTTTCTTTGCAGTCAGCACGTACACATGGAAGTTCTTCAAAATGGCAATCATTTTTTAAATGCACCTGTAAGACAGACCATTCAATGTTCTTAATTCGGAAAAAATCCTAAATCTGAAATACCAAATTCTAATCTCTATGCAATGAAACCATAAAGAAATGTTCTAACCTGTTAGACCAGTTTTTCATAGCAAAGAGTAACAAATACGCCAAGAGACAATGAATTTCAGATTCTACTTCATGATTACTCAAACTATATTATTGTTGAAGAATTAAGTCAACTCTGCTTCCAGAAAAAATGAGTATCTGCTAAGAACTTTGTTTTATTCCAGTTCAAATAATTTTCTAAGCTAAAATATGGGACTAATTAAAAAAATAAGGAGTTATGTAGAATTTCATGGTGAAAAAAGGTTTTAATGGGCCTTCCAAAATTAAAATCCAGTTCAGATTTTCTCTATTCTAAGTAGGGTGGGAGTGTTTAAAAACCAGTTGACAATTCTGCCAATGATGTCATAAAAATAACAACTTACACTCAAGTGGTTCTGACTGCTTTCCTATTTGGCTGTGTTTTGAAAAACTAATGTCAACATGATCTTAAAGTGCCACATCCTACTGACCACTTAATCAGCTGGATGTAAGGGACTCGAATTCCTTCATGTAAAAGCTTCCAGTGTCCCTTTGCTACTCACCAGCAGATGTCCCAGCGTTAACTGCTCTGCACAACCTCTGCTTTCATTCCGACAATAGATCTGAAGAGCCAGAATTTCTCTCTTGCAGCAATTATCCTTAAACACCTGAAAATGAAAGGTCATTATTTTGGAGGATTAATATTTCTTAATCTCCACATGCTGCTACTCTGGACAAGGCAACCACTTAAAAAAAAAAAACAACAACAAGAGAGCAACTCTTAAGTGAACTTCAGAAAGCATTAAGGACCATCTTGATTTCTAGAAGTAGAGTGAAGAACCTGCCCCTACTAAGAGACACAATTTAAATAACATTAACTGTTATCTTTTATTAGTTAAGCCAAAAGAAAATGGATTAGACTTAATAATTAAAGATCACTCTGCAGCATCTAAACGTCTTCTATTAACTCTGACGTAATCTCAGGATGAGGGCAGAGGAGGACCAGGTTCACATTCAGACTCTGGGGACTTCCAGGAGCCAGCACTGAGCAGGTGGCCATTATGGTGTGGCTGCCACCAGAGGACAAGAGCAGAACCAGACACAACTGAATACACTGTATAGATGGCTTGCTGGAGAAACGGAGAGACCACATAAGAGATCATATCTGGGGAATGATTTGTAAAACTGTTGGTTCTTTCTAAAGGTCATGCTGTTAAAACTCATTTTTCACCAAAAAAGCAGCATTAGCCTGTGGCTGAAAAACACTCTCTTAAAACATATATTGCAGTCTGAAGTTAGTCTAATAATGAAAACATTTCCCTTTGAAAATGAAAATGATGCTGGTCGTGGGGTGGCTCAAGCCTGGAATCCCAGCACTCTGGGAAACTGAGGTAGGAGGATCGCTTGAGCCCAGGAGTTTGAGACCAGCCTGGGCAACACAATGAGACCCTATCTCTACAAAAATTTTTTAAAAATTAGCTGGGTAGGGCAGCATGTGCCTGTAGTCTCAGCTACTCAGGAGGCTGAGGCAGGAGGACTGCTTTAGCCTGGGAGGTCGAGGATGCAGTGAGCCGTGATAGCACTGCTGCACTCCAGAATGGGGGACAGTGTGAGACCCCCATCTCTTTAACAAAAATAAAAAAGAAGAAAAGAAAAAATCTTTCAACTTTTAATTTTATTTTTCCCTTAGAAAACACATGTATTCTCATTCTTTTTTTTTCTTTTTTTTTTTTTTAAGAGACAGGGTTGACTGGGCACAGTGGCTCACCCCTGTAATCCCAGCACTTTGGGAGGCCGAGGCAGGTGGATC
>NW_012104253.1:1073064-1078149 GCF_000951045.1 Mandrillus leucophaeus
CTGTAATCCCAGCACTTTGGGAGGCCGAGGCAGGTGGATCACCTGAGGTCAGGAGTTCGAGACCAGCCTGGCCAACATGGTGAAACCCCATCTCTACTAGAAATACAAAACAAAAATAACCGGGTGTGGTGGCACATGCCTGTAGTCCCAGCTACTCAGGAGGCTGAGGCAGAAGAATTGCTTGAACCGGGAGGAGGACGCTGCAGTGAGCTGAGATCATGCCACTGTACTCCAGCCTGGGCAACAGACTGAGACTCCATCTCAGAAAGAGACAGGGTTTCACTCTATCACTCAGGCTGGAGTGCACTGGGGCAATCATGGCTCACTGACAGCCTTAAACTCCCAGGCTCAAGCGATCCTCTCACCTCAGCCTCCTGAGTGGCTTGAACTACAGGTGCATGCCACCAAGCCCAGGTAACTTTTCAATTTTCATTTTTGTAGAGATGAGGTCTCCATATGCTGCCCAGTCTGGTCTCGAACTCCTGAGTCCAAATGATCCACCTGCCTCAGCTCCCAAAGTCCTGCGATCACAGGCATAAGGCACCATGCCCAGCTCTTTCTCACTCTAACAACACAATCTACAACGTCTTAGTCCAAAGGTATTTCTAAGAAACTCCTGTCTGTTGATCTATGAAAGTAGAATAACAGGAGCTTAATATGCCTTTTTGAACTGCTAAGAGAAACAGAATCAATAGCTGTTAAGAGTTAAAACTAAACTAATTTGGAGCCAAAGCTTATCTTTCATAAACATGACTTAAAAAAAAAAGGTCATGACTTAAGATACTAAAGTCAACAGAACTTTGAAATGGAAAGGATCTGAGACTATTTACTCCAAATGTCTGTTTACAGATGAAGACCAGAGGCCCACCTACCCCTGGATGACCTGCTGATGGGTGGGGGTCTGGGTCACCCGGGGCCCAGACAGCTCCATTCTTTCCATGAGGGTCCACAACTTGAGTGAATCTCATTCATGATTATTTGATAAAACTAGCCATTTTTCTTCAGCTACTGATGTCATTAAAAAATAGGGATAATGATTCTGCATAACAAAACAGAAATACTAAAAAAAATCTCAGCCATCGTTGCGAGCTTCTCTCTCACTCACACGTTAGGCACATGTTAACAAGGCAGCCGGGTACCATGCTAGGACAAGGCACAGAGCGGAGGGGAGGGCTGTTTTCCCTCACAGGAACTAACCAAGTCTTCAGCAGTAGCAGGTAAACGTGGAGAAAGAAAAGGTACAGGGCCCAGGTGGCCAATTCCACCTCTCCCCCTTCCAGAGTGGCTATATTGTATGCCCTTGTGCCTGGCAGCCCAGGGACGCTGACTGCCAGCAATCCTCAAATCACTGCACTCACCTGGGCTGCTCTGACCAACAAACCCAATCTGCAAGGTGCTTTAGACAGGAAAACCCCAGAGCAAGAATTTTATTGTACAACTTAGTGACCTGCATTTAAAAAATGGTTAGGTTCATTACTCAAAGTAGGGAAACACACATTTTTACTGATATTTTAAGCACTTTAAAAATGAATTGCTAGGTGCAGTGGTTCACGCCTCTAATCCCAGCACTTTGGGAGGTTGAGGCAGGTGGATCACCTGAGGTCAGGAGATCGAGATTGGCCTAACCAACATGGTGAAACCCCGTGTCTACTAAAAATACAAAAATTAGCTGGGCGTGGTAGCTTGTGCCTGTAATCCCAGCTACTTGGGAGGCTGTGGCATGAGAACTGCTTGAACCCGGGAGGCGGAGGTTGCAATGAGCCGAGATCGTGCCATTGTGCTCCAGCCTGTGCGACAACAGCGAAACTCTGTCTCAACAACAACAAAAAAGAATGAATTGTTTCAAACTCCAAGTGGGCCTGGCAGGGTGTAGCAGCACATGGATGACTGTCGGTCTCCATGAGAAGGACCAGGCCCCAGGAGAGAAGCTGGTGGCAGGCTGGGCAGCCCTATCCTCTGAATGTGCAGAGATGCCCACGGGTTCTAGCTGAGAACAGCCACAGGGGGCGAGAAGGGGCTAATCTCATTCATATCTAATGACTTCAAGATATCACAGGGGGATGGGGGGCAGGGAGCACAAACTCAAATGAACCCCTCAGCCTAGCAAGTCTGAAGGTAAAACCTAGTGTAAGAGTTGAGTAAAAGCTGTCTAGGATAAAGACCCGCAATGACGGAAGTGACCCAACCACAGACAGCCCTGCCACGGACAGGCATCTCGGCACTTTGCTCACATCGACCCTCTTACTCCTCACACCAGCTCTCTGCAGTCTTGGCAGGCGATGTGATTATTATTACAGGTGAGGGGGTGAAGTAGCTCACGGAGCTCACACAGTAGGGAAGTGGCCAAGTGGATCTGAACCCACTGCCTGCCCAGGTGATCACATGGCACAGTGCCCTGCCTGGGAGCCTGCCGCATCAGCTGCCAAACCTGAGAGAATGTGTTGTGCCAGAGTGCCGAATGCAAACTATGTGAAAAGTACTACCCAGCTGAAAACATGTGACAAAATGATTAAAAAAAAAAACCAGAATACCTTATCTTTAACGATGCTCTCTTGACACGCTGTACATTTTGGACTTGATGAGCTGCAGGGAAACACACGTGACTACATTAGAGTGAAAGTCCCTTTCTTGAGGGGACTCAGGAGATTCCGGGAGCATTCGCTTTATGGTCAGGTCTGCACAGTGGCTCACAGCAACGTCCTGCATCAGGACGCCCTGGTGATTCACTTTACAAAGGAAGCCATGGGAGAAAAAAGGGCTACATTTTTTTAAATGCTGATTTTTTTTTTTTTTTTTTTTTTTTTTGAGACGGAGTCTCGCTCTTTCCCCCGGCTGGAGTACAGTGGTGTGATCTCGGCTCACTGCAAGCTCCGCCTTCCGGGATCACGCCATTCTCCTGCCTCAGCCTCCTGAGTAGCTGGGACTACAGGCGCCCGCCACCATGCCCAGCTAATTTTTTTGTATTTTTAGTAGAGACGGGGTTTCACGTGTTAGCCAGGATGGTCTCGATCTCCTGACCTTGTGATCCGCCCACCTCGGCCTCCCAAAGTGCTGGGATTACAGGCGTGAGCCACCGCGCCCAGCCAAAATGCTGATTTTTCAAAAGGAAGTTACCAAGTAGAACAGTTTAGTTCAGCCCCACTTGGAAAGCCTCTTCCACTTAATGTAAAAGTGAAATTTTATTTCAGAAACCAAAGCTAGCTGTCTGCAGAGCAGCCCTTCGATGTGAGTACCGTTTACCTGGAGAGCCTTGCTCCTGTGTTGTAAAAGCAGCCAGCCCTTCTCCACAGGCTATTTTGCTTCACTGTCTATTGGAAGGCCAATGACACTTGCATAGGGGGACCAGCCTCCCTCCCCTGTGGCCCACCATATATGGGGGCTCCAGCCCCTCCTCCACCAGGAAGCTTCTCCTGGGCCCAGAGGTGGGCAAAGGTGAGCTGACTGGGATAAGTGGGTAAGACCACAGAGGGAAGCATGGAGAAGAGAGAGGGTGAAGGCAGGTGACAGGGCAGGGGGCTGGCTGCTGTGCCCAGGCTGGGGCTCGGGGGCAGCCCAGGCTTGAGTGTTGTGGGAGGAGGAGCTGGCAACCTTCCCAGGCTGACGTGCCCTGACAGCATTGGCCAAGACCAGGGCATCCTGCAGCAACCCCACCACCCGGCACAACGCCAGAAAACATAAACATGAGGCCTGCAGGGTGAATCAAGGTGCTCTCCTGGTCGATGCTATCCTGCAGTAAAGCTCCAGCCTGCCTTCATGATCCGCCAGCAGCACCAGCACTGGCACTCAGCAGCAAAGCGCTGCCAAGAGCTCGGTGCATGTAACACATGCGCCTGCTGAGTAAGCATGCGGCCTAGGTTTCTGCTCACCTAGGGACCTACCCAGTCCTTTAAGCTGACCCCATCCCCCCTCCTCTCTGTAGCACCCTTGCACACCAGTACATGTGCCCTTAAACGACTGGCTTGTCATTTCCTGGTGTGTCTCCTCCATGGAACTGTGAGCTTCCTCAATAAAATACAGCAACACATATGAGAGGCACCAAGACTCTACAGACAGAGTGGGAAGACACAGGCGGGGCAGGTCAGAGACAGGCAGAGGCCTCAGTAAACTCAGATGTGGGAATCCCCCTGCACCTCCCTAAAGGATTCACGAGCTGGACCTGGAGGCTTTTATGACTTCTTTAGGGCTTTAAACCTCTAGAGGTGTAGCTTTAGAGAAATGAATGAAGGAGAGGGTGAAGTCGAGGGCTGAGAAGGGGCAGGGTGATGGGCCGGACGAGGTGCTACCTCAGCAGGGCAGCCATGCAGCTCTCGCAGAAGCGGTGCCCACACTCGGTCTGCTTCGGGCTGCACAGCACCAGGCGGCACTTCTCACACTTGTACTTGTCCTCCACGGTCTTCACAAACTTCTCCTTGTAACCTCCTTGTTCAGGGGCAAAAATCGGCGTCCCAGCACTGCGGTCAGTGTGCAGCTTTAGCGGCGGATTAGTCTGCAGCGGGCCAGGGGAGTCCATCTTTTTACTCGACTCCATTTTAGGAAAGAGGAGTTCTGTTGGGAAAAAACAGTAAAGAGAGCGCCATCATATCCTCTCATGCAAGGAAACAAACGCAGCTTTGGGAAAGCAGAAGTGCCTGAGACCTGCTGTCTTTCAGTTTTAGGTAACACAAGAATCCTTCCCAATTTTAATATGTGTTGGGAACAAAACATGATCAAATATGCTTCCTTCCTTTCTATTTTACCCAAACACATAGTAACTACTGATATTATTATTCAAAAAACTTCCTAAAAAGTATACTTAATAAATTGGGCTAGGTGTGGTGGTGCACACCTGTGGTCCCGGCTCCTTGGGAGGCTGAGGTGGGAATATTGCTGAGCCCAGGAGTTCAAGGTTGCACCAAGCTATGATGGCACCACTGCACTCCAGCCTGAGCGACAAGGCGAGGCCCTATCTCCAAAAAAATTTTTTTTTTTTTTTTTTTTTGAGATGGAGTCTCACTCTGTCACCCAGGCTGGAGTGCAGTGGCGCAATCTCAGCCCACTGCAAGCTCCACCTCCTGGGTTCACGCCATTCTCCTGCCTCAGCCTCCC
>NW_012104253.1:1078334-1132751 GCF_000951045.1 Mandrillus leucophaeus
TTACAGGCGTGAGCCACCGTGCCCAGCCAAAAATTTTCTAAAGTTAATAATAAACAGAGTATTTTTGAGGTTTAAAAAAATACACATACTATTTTTCTGTGTTGTAACTTTGAATTCAATGCATCATTCTGAGATTTTAGCTGAAACAACAGCTGTTCTCAGTCAGTTTTCCTTCCTCATTGACTTCTGCTAGATGAGTCTCGATGCCACGACTCAGACTGGCCTGGTCAACCTGCTTCTGGAGCCCAGTTGTTCCTTCCCGGGTAAACCCTGTGACAGTGTGCCCACAGTACCCAAAGTGCTCAGTTTTGACATCCACCCTCTTCTTATTCATCTAGCACCGCCCTGACCCAACATGCTGTGCACGGAGCTGTGGGGTGGGCCCGCTGTGGACCCACAGAGCACGCCACACCCTGTCACACCAGTGAGGAGCGTGTGAGGGAGGTGCCGCTCCCTGTGTGCACGAGGGGACTCGGGTTCAGGTAGGTGCCAATGTGCCCAAAGGGCTGGGCTGGCAGAGGGGACACCACAAAGGGCAGGTCCGTCTGTGCCGGCTCTCTTCCACACCTGCTGACAAGGTACTCTTTAAGACTGGCTGCCTCCCACCTGCAAGTTCCCATCAACAGGTAAACAGCTCCTCAAAATGAGCCACAAAGGTCCCAGCCTGCACAGCTCTGCCAGATGAGACCTCAAGATCAAGTAAATGAAAATAACCAGGAATGTAAAGGAGTTGAATCGAGTTCCTGAAGAAATGTGAGCTTTAATAAAAATTACACTGTGCACTCATAAACACACTCATAATTTGATCAATCATCCTAAATATTTGCTAACACTTACCTAAAGCATAAATTAAATGTTTCCAGATGGTGGTATAAAGTCTGGCTTCTCTGGTCTTTGTTTTCTGGATACCATGCAATGGCCATGCACTTCTATAATGAAAAAAACCCTGGGAATGCCAGCTAGTGTTTAGGTCCGTGTGTGCACCATGAACTTTCTTGGAAAAGTTTTTGCCCAGTGCCTTATGATCTTTACGAGGCTTCTGCAGGGCAGCTCCAGCACGGATGCTCTTCCTGTCTTTAACGCTCAGCCTGCACCACTCCTCTCCTGTCAACAGCCCCTGGCCAGCCCTGCACCCCCATGTACCGTGGTAAGGAAGGGAGTGGCTGTGAAGGGAGGTGAGGGACCCACTGAGAACCAGACTCAGGAGCCTCAGGGAACACTGCTGCCTAGACCAGCCACCTCACATCAGAAGCCTCTGCACCACAGGATTTTTCTTGTGTAGTTTCCCACCTCCACGCCTCCTCCATCCTTTCTCATGATACGGTAATGCCTCAGGTGAAAAGGGGAAGTTCCTTTCAAAACTCACCAGCTCCCTCAAAAACACACTGCATTCCTGTACCCAATTCATCTATTTTTGCTACTTAGAAAAATAAGAGCCAAATTCCTTCCACTCCTGAGGTCCTGGGCATCCTGGGGAGGTAGTTGCTGGGTGGGTGGGCGGAGCCCCTCCTTCCGAGCTCCATTCTTGCTGCCTGCATGAAGCTGACAGGCACATGAGCTGACAGACTCCTAGCCTGACTTCACAGCTAGGAGCAAACAGGAATGAACGCCGGCAGCAGAGAACTTGAGAGACTGATGAACTGGTTAGTAACTCAAGTGTGTTAGCTTCATAGAACATTACTGTGGCACAGTGTGGGAAATTACTTATTTGTGAAAACAAAGTTTTCAAAACATTAATGTTAAAGTATATGTATTATAGATGTCATCTGCTTACAAACTTGCCGGTTCATCACGATGCTCACTAATCTCTCCAAGCTAAGCAGCAAGGGCACCTGGTGCTAGCCTTGCCTGCCAGGTAAAAGGGTTGACCAGCCTCGACCTGCAGCCCCCGGCCCCTGCCACTGTGCTCTCCACACTGGCCCATCGTGCCTCAGAGGCTTTAGGTTCCCCTAGGCCCGCCCAGCCAGGCCACTGCGGAGCCTACCCAGACACACGCAGGCCAGCCCCCAACCTTCTCCAGGAGGCTACCTTCCCACCCTCTCTCTCAACTCCCCCATACTGCTCTGTGCTTTTCCCCAGGCCTCCTGCCACTAAGACTGCATGTAACTAAGTTTACCCAGGATGCATCCCCTAGATCAGAGAATCAGGAATTGGCAAACTACAGTCTGCAATTCAAATCTAGCCAGCAGCCTATTTTTGTAAGGTCTTTGAACTAAGAATGTTTTTCAGATTTTTTAAGTGTTATAAAAACAAAGACTAAGAGTGTATGTGGTCCACAACGCCTAGGATATTTACTCTCTTGCCCCTAACAGAAAGAGTTTGCCAGTCCTTGCTCTGGACTCTACATCCAGAGAGCAGAGAGGAGTCGCTGGTGTGTAGGTTGTATGAAAGGCCAATTTTGTAAATAAGTGCCAAACTGCTCCCCAAAGCAGAGGTAACAACAAATACTTCCACCAGCAGCATGAGAATTTCTATGAAACCACACTCTCACCAACACTTACAGTTATCGGTCATCTTAATTTCTACCAATCAAGGACAATGGTCTTTTTGCTCCTTATCCTGATTAGAAAGGTTTGGCATCTTAATATGCCGAGAGGCCACTTGTTTTCTCTCCTGTGAAATGCCAAATTGTGTCTTCTTGTCATTGTTTTCTGTGTGTGTGTGTGTGTGTGTGCGTGTGCGTGCGTGTGTGTGTTTTCAAGAGATGGAGTCTCGTTCTGTCGCCCAGGCTGGAGTACAGTGGTGCCATCATGGCTCACTGCAGCCTCGAACCCCTGGGCTCAAGCAATCCTCCCACCTCAGCCTCCAGAGTAGCTAGGATTATAGGCACATGCCACCATGCCCAGCTAATTTTTTAATTTTTTTCAGGAGCTGGGGGTCTTGCCTGCTCTCAAGCTCCTGGCCTCAAGTGATCCTTCTACCTCAGCCTCCCAAAGCACTGGGATTACAGGCATGAACCACTGTGCCTGGTGGTGTCATTTTTTTAATTGGGTTATTGTCTCTTGTAATATTGATTTGGAGAGATTCCCCATCTATTTAATATGTTAACAGCTAATCCTTTGTTAGTTTTATGTATTACAGATGTCTTTTCCCAATTTATGGCTTGATTTTTTTTTTTAAATTATTGTAAGTTCTGGGATACATGTGCAGAACGTGCAGGTTTGTTACATAGGTATACATGTGCCATAGTGATTTGCTGCACCCATCAACCCGTCATCTGCATTAGGTATTTCTACTAATGCCATCCCCACCTTCCGACAGGCCCCGGTGTGTGATGTTCCCCTCCCTGTGTCCATGTGTTCTCATTGTTCAACTCCAACTTATGAGTGAGAACATGTGGTGTTTGGTTTTCTGTTCCTCTGTTAGTTTGCTAAGAATGATGGTTTCCAGCTTCATCCATGTCCCTGCAAAGGTCATGAACTCATTCTTTTTTATGGCTACATAGCATTCCATGGTGTACACGTGCTACATTTTCTTTATCCAGTCTATCATTGATGGGCATTTGGGTTGGTTCCAAGTCTTTGCTATTGTAAATAGTGCTGCAGTAAACATACATGTGCATGTGTTTTAAAAATATGGAACTGCTTCACGAATTTGTGTGTCATCCTTGCGCGGGGGCCATACTAATCTTCTCTGTATTGTTCCAATTTTCGTATATGTGCTGCCAAAGCGAGCTTGACTTTAACTTTATGGTGTCTTTTAATGAAGAGAAATCTTAATTTTATTAGGCCGGGCGCAGTGACTCATGCCTGTAATCCCCGCACTTTGGGAGGCTGAGGCGGGTGGATCACTTGAGGTCAGGAGTTCGAGACCAGCCTGGCCAACATGGTGAAATCTTGTCTCTACTAAAATACAAAAATCAGCTGGGCATTGTGGCGCATGCCTGTAGTCCCAGCTACTCGGGAAGCTGAGGCAGGAGAATTGCTTGAACCTGGAAGGCGGAAGTTTCAGTGACCCGAGATCGTGCCACTGTACTCCAGCCTGGGCGACAGAATGAGATTCCATCTCAAAAAAAAAAAAAAAAAATTCAGATTAACTTGTGAGTGATGCTGATGAAAAAGGGACAATCCAATATATAAAACCAGAAAGCAGCTCTAATTCTATCACAGAAGCAACGTCAAAAGGAGGTGTTCTCAAATCAGACTAGTAAATGAGCCACTATGTCAAATTCACAGACATTGCTCAAGGAAAACATGCTTTTTCAACAAAAGCTGAAGAAATAAATGACACAAACCCTGAGCAGAGTCCAGCTGGCAGCCCTGTGACCTTCTATATCAATGAGGTGGCCACAGGACCGAACTGGCTTCTGGGAAAACAGGGGACAGACACCTCAACAGGAACCAGAACCAGTGGATGGACAAGTCTCAGGTTTACTGATGACCCTTGACTCTCCCAGTGATCAACAGCCACCAAGAGCAGTCACTTCTGATCTGAAGTGTGAGAATCCCCTGATCACCTCCTGAAGCAACTAGGACAATAGAGACGATGTCTTAGATATAAACACCTATCTGTACTGTCCTGAGCAAAGGAGAGTTTTGGATTTAGGAAAACCAACACTGGAGACACATTTCTCACAATCAACTTAGAGGCAGACAGTAACAACCATCCCTACTGCTGGGCACTAACCTGGCGTATCTCCCTCAATCCAACGCAGTCATGCAGGAGAAGCCACCAAGGCGAATCTACCCCAGGTTCCCCACCACTGACGTAACAGAGAGAGGGCAAGAACCTCAAGGCTGCCAAGGAAACATTTCTGTCTCTAGGATCAAGTTCTCAACGGCATGGAGGGCAGTTTTTACTAATATGCCCTCAACCCAACAAATACTGACAACAATAATTTATTGCGTCTCTTATGCTATTTATCCTTGTAAGCCATCTTAAATCTCTTGTGTAATCGAGTAAGGTGTACATAAATTTGGCAAACTCGAAACTGATCATAATTTTAAAATTTAGATTATGTCCTAAAATATTAAATTTAAGTTATGACTAGTAAGTCATGTCCACAAAAATGGCTGAGTAAGGAACTGAAAGTCTATCCTTCAATATACGCATTTTAAAAACTGGCAAAAACTGTCAGAATCTACTATTTTAAAACTTTGGAAACTAACTAAAAACTTGCAGCAATCAGAAGAACACTTAAATCAAGAAAAACCAGCTGAATCTCAGCAAGAACAGTGAGTTCCGCAGCATTTTAACCTTCTCTGGTCCCATCCTGGCTGCAGCAGTGGCCTAGAAGACAACAGGCTGCCACTCTGGTGCCACCGGTCCAAGAGGGAGCATTGGAATGGGCCTCATCTGCAAAGAACTGCAGTTGTTTGTTTTGACCTGTCTATTGACTCCCTGGAAGATTGGCTCAAAGGGTTTGACTTAACCTCCCAGTGCTGAGGCATCTACTAGGGAAACAGGGGAAAAGGTTACTGGAAATATTTACAGACAATTATTTGCTGCTGCCTGAACCACTGGATAACAGTTGAGGCAAACAATAGATTTACCAAAAGCTTGGGAAGAAAAGCTGAGGAGTAAGATGTTTTGGAAAATAAGGGTTTGAAAAGCTCTGACACATTCTTGGAAATCTAGAAGGTTCCACAAATGCCCAGGGCTGTGTACATGTTCAGGAAAGACCTGAAAAGGCCTAGGCTTCCACTCTGGCTGACCTTCAGGTTCTGTGCAAGCTGGCAGTGAATGCTAAGGGGTCACCGTCAAACGCCTGGCTGAGTGTTGAAGCTGTGCTCCAACATACACACAGACCTCATTTCAAAAGACTGGGAGATATTTTTTGTTCTAGGTGCTTAAATCTCTGTCTAATCATAAGCTGACCACTATATTAATGGAACAGAGAACTCAGTGGCCACACATGATGAAGAATATATACTATACAAAATTAGCTCAGAAAAGTAACTATACAAACAATGACTGTAACAAGCAGCCAACAAACCCTGGGGGAGAAGGAAGAATCTCATTTCCAAAGTTGTCACAGTATTTTCCAGCTTTCAACAAAATATTACAAAGCATGCAAAGAAACAGGAAAGTTCAATTCACATGCAGAAAAAAGGTAAGTAACAGAAATTGTTCAAGAGGAAGCCCAGACATTAGACTTATGGATGAAGACTTTAAATATGCTATTTTAAATATGTTCAAAGAACTAAAGAAAACCATGTTCAAAAATCTGAAACATCCATCAGAACAATGTCTCGCTGAATACAGAATATTGATGAAGAAAAAAATATTTTAAAAAAAGAACCAAACAAATTCTGGAGTTGAAAAGCACAAAAACTGAAATGAAAAATTCACCACAGGGGCTCAACAGCATAAATAAACAGAAAGCAGTAAGAATCAGAGAACTTACAGACAGGACAATTGAGATTATACAGTGGTGTTAGGAACAGAAAAAAAAATAATGAAGAAAATAAACAGCCTCAGAGACTTGTGGGACACCATCAATTGTACCAACATACACATTATAGCGTCTCAGAAAGACAGAGAGAAAAAGAAACAAAAAAAAGTTTGAAGAAATAATGGTAGAAAAGTCCTGTAATTAATGAGAAACATTAATCTGCATAATGCATAACCAGGAAGCTCGACAAATTCCAAATAGGATAAATTCAATTCAAAGAGCCACACCCAGACACACTGTAGTCAAACTGTAGAAAGCAGCAAGAGAGAAGTGACTCTTCAAGTACAAGGACTGCTCAGTAAGATTAACAACTGATTTCTCATCTAAAGCCATGGAGGCCAAAAGGTAACAAATTAAAGGGCTCAAAGAAAAAAATCTGTCAATCAAGAATTCTTTTTTTTTTTGGAGAAGGGATCTTACTCTGTCACCCAGGCTGTAGTGCAGTGGTGCAATCATAGCTCACTGCAGCCTCCAACTCCTGGGCTCAAGCAATCCACCTGCCTCAGTCTCTCTGGAAGCTGGGACTACAGGCCAGTGCCATCATGTCTGGCTATTTTTCAACCAAGAATTCTATATCCAGTAAAACTATCTTTCAAAAATGAATGAGATCCCAAAAAAAATATATTAGAAAACTCCAAGTGAGATTCATCCCAGGAATGCAAGGTTGGTTCCACACACAAAAACCAATCAGTGTAATATATACTAATAGGACAAGGGGGAAAAAACCCACACAATTAGTTTGATTAATGTAGAAAAAGTATTTGACACAATCCAACAACCTTTCATGATAAAAACACTCAGAATACTAGGAACAGAAAGGAAGTTACTAAGCATGATAAAGGGTATCTGTGAAAAACCCACATACACTGGTGAAAAACTGAAAGCTTTCCTCCTAAGAACAGGGCAAAACAAAGATACCTATTTTCATCACTACGAATCAATACTGTCCTGGAAGTTCCAGCCAGAGCAATTAGGCAGAAAAAAGAAATAAAAACCATCCAAATTGGGAAAGAAAGAGTAAATCTATTCACAGACAACATTATCCATCAGAGTTGCAGGGTACAAGATCAACACACAAACATCATCTGTGTTTCTATACACCAGCAATAAATAAGCAAAAAAAGGAATTAAGAATGCAATTATATTTACAATAGCATCTAAAATAATAAACTACTCAGAAATAAATTTAACCAAGGAGACAAAAGAATTTTTCAATAAAAACTACAAACACTGATGAAATAAATTAAGACAAAAATAAATGGCAAGATATCCCATGTAAATGGATTGGAAAACCTAATATTTTGGTAAATACTAACTATGGTACTACCAATAATTTATAATGTTTATGCCATTATTTTATGGTATTAAAATAATGGTAAAACATTATTCTAGGTGTGTTTCTGTGAGGATGTTATAGATGGGATTAACATTTAAACTGGTAGACTGAGTAAAGCAGACTGCCATCCCCAATACGAGTGGCTGTCATCTAATTAGTTCAAGGCTTGAGTAAAACAAAAAGGCTGACCCTCTCCCTGCAGCAAGGCAGGTTCTTCCTGCCTATCTTCAAGCTGAGACATCAGCTTTTTTTCCTGCCTTTGGACTCAAACTGAAACGATGGCTCTTCCTGGGTCTTTGGCCTGCAAGCTTTCAGACAGGAACTACACCACTAGCTTCCCCAGTTCTCAGGCCTTCAGTCTTGGGCTAGGGCTAGAAGTAAACCATCTGCTCTCTTGGATCTCTAGCTTGCCAACTCCTCCTGCAGATCTTGGGATATGCCTACCTCCGTAATTGTGTGAGTCAATTCCTTTTAACAAATCTCTAAGACTAAGACACACACACACACACACACACATACACACGCACAATTGGCTCTGTTTTTCTGGGGTACCCTAAGATACTACCCAAAGTGATTCACAGATTCAATGCAACCCCTATCAAATTTCCAACGGCCCTGTTTTGCAGAAATAAAAAAATTGAGACCAGGAACCGTAGCTTACACTTATAATCCTAGCAGTTTGGGATGCCGAGGCAGGAGGATCACTTGAGGCCAGGAGTTCAAGATCAGCATGGGCAATATAGTGAGACACTATTTCTACAACAGAAAAAATAAAAATAAAAATCTGATCCTCAAATTCATAAGGAACTGCAAGAGACCTCAAATAGCCAAAACAATATTGAAGAAGAAGACCAATGTTTTAGACTCATCCTTCCCTCTTTTAAAACTTACTGCAAAGCTTTAGTAATCAAAACTATATGGCACTGGCAGAAGAACAGACATATAGACCAACGGAATAAAATCGAAAGTACAAAAGTAAACACACACACACACACACACACACACACACACATATATATATATGACCAAGTGACCTTTTTTTTTTGAGACAGTCTGGCTCTGTTGCCCAGGCTGGAGTGCAGTGGTGTAATCTCAGCTCATTGCAACCTCTGCCTCCCAGGTTCAAGTGATTCTCATGTCTCAGCATCCCGAGTAGCTGAGATTACAGGTGTGTGCCACTGCACCTGGCTATTTTTGTATTTTTTTAGTAGAGATGGGGTTTTGCCATGTAGGCCAGGCTGGTCTGAAACTCCTAACCTCAAGTGATCTGCCCAACTTGACCTCCCAAAGTGTTGAGATTACAGGCATGAGCTACTGCACCTGGCCTCAAGTGACTTTTGACAGGGGTGCCAAATGAGACCATTCAGTAGGAAAAGAATAGTTTAATAAACGGTTCTAGGACAGCTGGATTAACACTTGCAAAACAAACTTGGACCTCTACCTCACTCCACATATACAAACTAACTCAAAATGGATCAACAACCAAAATATAATAGCTAAAACTATAAAACTCTTAGAAGAAAACACAGGAGGTAAATCTTTAATGACCTTGAATTTGGCAATGGATTATTAGATACAACAACAAAAGTACAAGCAACAAAATAAAAAACTAGATAAACTGAACTTCACCAAAATGAAAAACTTTCGTGCACCAAAGGAGGTAATCAATAAAGTGAAAAGACAATTAATAGAATGGGAGGAAATATTTGCAAATCACATATCTAATAAGAGTCTAGCATCTAGAATACATATAAAGCACTCTTACAACTCAACCATGAAAGACAACCCAATTTTAAAATGAGCAAAGGATCTGCATAAGTGTTTCTCCAAGGAAGATACAGAAATATCCAACAAGCACATAAAAAGATGTTCAATATCAGTATCATTAAGAAAATACAAATTGGCTGCTCTGCCTATGGGGTAGCCACTCTTTTACTTCTTTACTTCTATAATAAACTTGCTTTCACTTTACAGATTCACCCTGAACTCCTTCTTGCATGAGATTCAATAAACCTCTCTTGGGGTCTGGATTGGGACCCCTTTCCGGTAATATCTTCCTGGCAAGCCCCAAAGGGATGATACTGAGGAGACTCCCAACCCAAAGGAAATAGACTGCTGCACTGATTGGCCAACTTTGGGTAAGTGGGATGCATTTACCTGGGTAAAGGATGGGATTGGGTTAGGCCCAACTTAGGGGAGTTAGAGTCTCTCCTAAGAGAGGGATAAAGGCGCCTCTTAACATAAGGCAAGCACACTTGACTGAACTTGGGTTTGAGGCCCAACTTAGGAAGGTTAGTCCTTAATAAAATGTAGGGGGTTGGAGGCCCCTCTCAGTGGAGTCCCTCTCGACTAAGAACCGGTTGGCACTATGGGATGTTAACTGCTATTCTCTTTGGATTAATCTGCCTTGTACTCTTTGCTGACAGCTGTGGGTGACAGAATTAGACATGTCCAAGATCATGGGACATGGGGAACTTTTTCCTCCCCAAAAGGGGAAACTCGAGCTGACGGGAATGCTGGGAAAGATCCCTACGCTCCCAACGAGCAGCTACCTGAACTTCTGAGTCAGTGTCAGCCGCAATGGGTGGGTCTTTCTCTGGTGCCCCTGAGCTTCTCACATTCCCCACTCTGCTGCAGGCAATGCTTTTCTCCCTTTCTTTCCCTTTCCCATCTTTTCTGTTATTCAGGGCCACCATCTTGCCCAAAGACCACATGTTGAGGAATGTCCTTGAGAGCTTGATCTTGTAATCACGTGGCAGTACTTCCTCTGTCTCTGCCTGCCAGGGAACAGGGATTTTGGGTAGTAGTTAGCTCTACAAATTATCTTGAGCAGTAAAAAGCCTTTGCAAGCTCAAAATTTACTGCTCTGGGCTCCTGGGAAGAGCAATGGAAACTGCCCAATGCTGTAGCTCAGCAGTTAAGGCTTTGTCTTTTCACAATGGTGGCCTGAGTTCAGGTTCAATTTTTAGCCTAGAAAATGAACACCTTCTGATTGGTATTTGGGTGACCTTTGCCATTTGTTGATTCTCCTCCCCTTCACGAACCATCTTAAGTTTTCCTTTCTCTGAGCACCTGGGCGGTTACGTTTGGCAAGTTCAAAAGCCAGGAATATTGGCGGTTTGGCGTGGCTAAAGCTGGGTAATAAGAGATGTAAAAGGACTTTTTAAAGAGTGCTATGGTTAAAAGTCACTTAATTAAAAGTGGATATTCGAGCTCTAACAGCCTGGGACCTTCTTAGGAGAAACAGAGGAAGCACCACACACCCTGTTTTGGGAAAACCTCTCTTTTCCTCATGGAACCCCAAGGATTATTAAACCCCAAGGATAGATCCTCCCAAAAGCTAAGGCTCCATTCTGCTTTGCACCGCATTATCGGTTTTTACTTTGGGGGTATCAGATATTACTTCACATTATCAGACAGCTTCGATGTGTAATAACTAGGTAGGAAATACATTTAATACTTTTGGGGAGAGCTAAATGGAATGGTGGGGATACGTGGATCTTTGTGTGTCTGGATCAAAAGCATGCTCTTGACCACCTGGAAGATATGGAGATGTCCTCACCCTTCCCCACTGAGAGATAAGACTCCTGTGGGGGATGGGCTGATCACAGAAAGGGCTGATGGGCTCCTGGCAACGAAATACGTGGTAAAATCATTGCACTGTCTTGTTCTGTAGCGTTTCTCTTTTGGGGATCCAGGATCCAATATAAAAATGGGATCCTCAAGTTCTGGGGCTCTGTCTTGCCTTCCAATTGTGCTTGCTTATTAGGCCGTAGAAACTGCATGCTTTCCTCGCCCTGTTCCTCCAGGGCTCCACCATAAAGCCACTAATCCAATTAAGAAACTGGCAAATGAAAAACCTTACAACTACTACATTTTCTTCTGTCTGTGTATTTATATGTGTTGTGTGTGTGATATAAAAGGCTTTGATTAACTGGTTTAAAAATAAGTGCTTAAATATTTTGTCAGAAAAGTAAAAAGTATAATGCCTTTTAATTCATGTGACTTAAGCTGTGGGAAGTAAAGAAAATTTTTAAGATTATTGGTAAAATAAAGACATTTGGTCTAAATCAGGTAGGTCAAATTTTAGGTTTGCCAAATGCTTTAAGTTTATAACCTGCCTCTTTGACTTTTGAAAATTGTTCAACTTACCTAGACCCATAGATTCTAGGTAAGGCCTGGGGACATGTAGGGTTAGCCATGCCTCCTAGCTATGCTAGAAAGAGTCAGACCTTATCTGCACTTCTGCCTGGTGTCCTAGGCTCCGTACCTACTACATAATTAAAACTGCATACCAAGTTTTTCACCAAAAATAAACACTGTTAAGAGTCAATAGTACAACATGTATTTGAGACTACTGGAAAAACAGTTTTACATGCAAGGTGTGTAGGGAAAGTGAAATGTGTTTTGGTAAAAGATTAGAAGACATGTGAATGTGGATTCTTTTTTTTGGCCTAGATTAAAGGGCTAAGGGATTGTTTTAAGTTAGGATTTTAAAGCTGAAGGTTTGCAAAAGTTGTGGAAATTTTGTGAAAAATTAATTTTGTAAAAGAAATTCTGTGTGTGAACACACTGGCTGAAGTTAAAGTGCAATGATTTAGTTCTGTAAATTGAACACTGGAATAAAAGCACAACAGGGTTTTCTTAGAGCACTCTTTAACAAAAATTTGTAAAGGATTATAAAAGGTATATAAGAATCTTACCTTCTGGTCCGACATTAAAATTGGGTAGATTTGTCTATAATGTTTTATTAAGAATTGGCTTTAACATTAATTAGTACACTAATGCAATGGTGAAATTTGGCTTATTTGGTATAAAAATCATACAGGAAGCATTGTCAAATATGAAATGGTGTTTGGCTTTCTTTGACCTGTATTTATATAAATATGTTATTGGTATGTGTTACAAAGTAATGGGAAACTCCTAGAATTCTGATATGACTTAGCGTATGTTATTAATAATTGTAATTATTATGTAAAATCGTATGCCACAAAAGTAATCAAAATTCCTAGTCAATTGTGCCTTTAATAGTGGTTGCCTTAAGACTTTTTGTCATCCACAGACAACTGCTGTGTTGATCCTCTTCAAAAGGTAGTTTATAGTCAGCTATAGGACTTCAGCAGGTGCCCTTGGATGCAGGTTTCTAATAACTTTGGAGATTGTGACATTAGAATAGAGGTTCTTAGGCTGGGTGCAGTGGCTCATGCCTGTAATCCCAGCACTTTGGGAGGCCGAAGTGAGTGGATCACCTGAGGTTGGGAGTTTGAGACCAGCGTGACCAATGTGGTGAAACCCCATCTCTGCTAAAAAAATACAAAAATTAGCCAGGTGTGGTGGCACGCACCTGTAATCCCAGCTACTCAGGAGGCTGAGGCAGGAGAATCGCTTAAACTTGGGAGGCAGAGGTTGCAGTGAGCCAAGATCACACCATTGCATGCTAGCCTGGGCGACACAGCAAGACTCCGTCTCAAAAAAAAAAAAAAAAAAAAGAGGTTCTTTCAGGACTCTCTCATGGAGAGCTGAAATGATTATGAATATCAAGTGGAACAGGAGTTAACTGCATGGACTGAACAAAAGACTGAAGTAATTTTTGACTTTTTGCTTAAAACGTTGCTGATCATTTTTGTTTTTCAGAACCAAGAAAACTTCTGAGCTACTTACAGCTTTTGACAACTGAGTAAAATATATTCCTGTGAACAAAACTTGGAGCATATTTGTTTTTCTCTACCTGCTTTCTCCAGAATTTGGAAACTATTCGTGAGTATTAACTTACGGCAATATAGTTATTTGAACAAGTGCAGTAAGAATCTGTTTTCTTTTGCAACAGGACACAATTAGAGAAATTGGTTATTTTACCAAGGCTTTGATGGGAATGGTGTGCTTTCTTTTAAGGACTCAAACTTGACTTACAGAGCCAATATAAGCCCCTTGGGAAAACTGGCCTCATACCTTGTCTACACAGTTCCTGTGCAGGGTTCCTGACCTGTGAAATAAAGAGTGTCACTTTCTGACAGGCCCAGGAGCCCCACGTCATCTTGGGACCTCAAGAGGAGAGGCATTTCCCAACTCACAGGTTATTTGAGGGTACAAACCCACGGCTGGACTTGGCTTTAAAAAAAGTCTTACCTGAGGTTCCTTTTATGGAATGAAGTTCCATCAAAGTCAATTTTTAAAACCCTATGTGAAAAATAATTGTTCTTGCTGCACTTTATACAAATAATCAGGCCAAGTATAATAAAACAAATCAGTCGTACCATGATTTGTCTTCAGTAAAAATGGGAGACCGGAGAGAGAAAATAAATTATGTTTCAGGAACTATGGTACACCTGTTACTAGATTCTAGCCTCATCAGTTGTTTTTAAGTTTTTTTCTGCAACTTAGGCTAACCCTGCTTACTCCTGTGAACCAACCAGTGATCTCTGGCTGCTGCTCCCAAGAAACAAGAGAGATGGGTAATGTAAAAATCTGGATCAATATTCTAATTCTGGGCACATACTGGAATCAGCTGGTGACCCCATATCAGCTTGGTTTCAACAACTGCCCAGTTCATGGAAAGTCTTATTTAGTTTACTCAGGATAATTTTAGTTATTCTACTTTACTGTTGTGGCCTATATTGCTGTTGTACTCTTTGTGTAGGAATGCAGGATAAGTTTACTGAATGTTTTCTTAAACTGAACACTCATTAATCTTCCAGATACCACCTTTTGTTGGAACTCAAGAGTTATGAATGGCCCTCACCATACTGATGCTTTCTGACTGAGCTCTTCTCTACTCTGAGTACAAGAGACCCTCATAGTTAGGCAGTAATATCTTTGCCCTTATTCAGCCTGAAGAAGTTACAGAAGATGGATCTTTGTCCCTCTACAACTCTTAGGATTAAGGGTTCCCCTGTAAAAGAGAAGGGGGAAACATGTCAGAGGCGTCTGAACCAGAGAAACTCCATCTTGAATAGGGGGTGAGTAAAATAAGGCTGAGGCATACTGGACTACATTCCCAGGAGGTCAGGCATTCTAAGTCACAGGATGAGATAGGAGGTCAGCACAAGATACAGGTCATAAAGACCCTGATGATAAAACAGGCTGCAGTAAAGAAGCTGACCAAAACCAAGATGGCGATGAAAGTGACCTCTGGTTGTCCTTACTGTTCATTATACCCTAATTATAATGCATCAGCATGCTAAAAGACACTTCCATCAGCACCATGACGGTTTCCAGATACCATGGCAACGTCAGGAAGTTGCCCTGTATGGTCTACAAAGGCAAGAAACCCTCAGTTCCAGATACTGCCCACCCCTTTCCCATAAAACTCATGAATAATCCACCCCTTGTCTAGCATACAATCAAGAAGTAACAGTAAGTATAAGCAGCTGAGCGGCATGGGCTCTGCCTATGGAATAGCCATTCTTTATTCCTTTGCTTTCTTAAAAAACTTGCTTTCACTTAAAAAAAAAGAAAGAAAGAAAGAAAGAAAGACAATACAAATCAAAACCACAATGAGTTCCCACTTCACACCCACTAGGATGGCTATAATTTTTTTTTTTTTTTTTTTTTTTTGAGACAGGGTTTTACTCTGTTGCCCAGGCTGGATGGAGTGCCGTGGTGTGAACATGGCTCGCTGTAGCCTTGAACTCCTGGGCCCAGGCAATCCTCCCAACTCAGCCTCCAGAATACTTGGGAATACAGGTGTGCACAACCATGCCCAACTAATTATTTTATTTTCTGTAGAGACAGGGTGTCACTATATTGCCCAGGTTGGTCTCAAACTCCTGGACTCAAGTGATCCTCCCACCTTGGCCTCCCAAAGTGTTGGAATTACAGGCATGAGCCAACATACCTGGCCCCTTTTTTTTTTTTTAGATAAAGTCTCATTCTGTAGCCCAAGTTGGAGTGCAGTGGCATGATCTCGGCTCATTGCAACTTCCACCTCTCAGGCTCAAGTGATTTTTGTGCCTCAGCCTCCCCAACAGCTGGAAGTACAGGCTCGTGCCACCATGCCCAGCTAATTTTTTGTATTTTAGTACAGACGGGGTTTCACCATGTTGCCCAGGGTGGTCTCAAACTCCTGAGCTCAGGTGATCTGCCCGCCTTGGCCTCCCAAATTGCTGGGATTACAGGTGTAAGCCACTGAGCCTGGCCTATAATTTTTTAGAAAAGGAAAATAACAAGTGTTAGTGAGGATGTGGAAAAACTGAAACCCTCATATACTGCTGGTGGAAACACAAAATGGTTCAGCCACTAAGGAAAAGAGGCTGGCAGTTTCTCAAAAAATTAAAACATTACCATATGAGCCAGCAATTCCACTCGTAGGTATATGCTCAAAAGAACTGAAAAAAGGTACTCAAAGAAACACATGTACACGTATGTTCACAGCAGTACCATTCACAATAACCAAAAAGGTAGAAACCACCAAAATGTCCATCAATACATGAATAAACAAAATGTAATCTATCCAGACAGTGAATATCATTCAGCCTTAAAAAGGAATGAAGTTCTGATTCATGCTACAACATGGATGAACCCTGAAAACATGCTAAGTGAATAAGTCAGACGCAAAGGGCACACACTACATGATTTCATTTACATGAAACATACAGAATAGGGAAATCCACAAAGACAGAAAGCAGACTAGTAGTTACCAGTGGCTGAAAGGAGGGATAACGGGGACTCACTGCTTGTGGGTATGGGGTTTCCTTTTGGGAATGAAAAAAAATATGTTGGAACCAGATAGAGATCATGGTGCACAACACTGTCAATGTACAAAACGCCACTCAATCATTCACTTTTTAATGACTAATGTTATGTGTATCTCACCACAATTTAAAACACTGTTTAAAAACAAAAACAAAAACAAAAATGAAACAGCCAGGTGCGGCGGCTCACAGCTATAATCCCAGCACTTAGGAAGGCTGAGGTGGGCAGATCACTTGCAGCCAGTAGTTCAAGATATGCCTGGGCAACAGAGTAAAAAACCCATCTCTACAAAAAATACAAAAATTAGCTGGGTGTGGTGGTGCACACCTGTAGCCCCAGCTATTTGGGGGGCTGAGGTGGGAATCACTTGAGCCCAGGAGGTTGAGGCTGCAGTGAGCCAAGTTTGCACTACTGCACTGCAGCCTGGGTGACATAAAAGAAGACTCTCTGAAAACCAAAACTAAAACCTACTATAACCACTTAGTCACTTGGATGGCTAAAATTTTAAAAACAGAAAATCACAAGTGTCAACAAGGATATGGAGAAATAGGAATCTTCACATATTGTTGACAGGAATGTAAAATGGTGCAGCCCATGTGGAAACAATCTGGCAGTTCCTCCAAAAGTTACACACAGAATTACCATATGACCCAACAATTCCATTTCTATGTATATAGCAAGAGAACCAGTATGTTCACGCAAAAACTTGTTCACAAACGTTCACAGCAGCAGTATTCATAACAGTGAAAAAAAAGCAGAAACAGCCCAAATGGTCAGCTGGTAAATGGATAAACAAAATGTGGTCTATCCATACAATGAACTCTTACTCAGGCACAAAAAAAAATGAGGTACTACATATGCTACAACATGGATGGACCCTAAAAACATTACGTAAGTTATAGAAGTCAGAAACAAAAGGCCACATATTGTATGATTTCTATTACATGAAATGTCCAGAATAGGCAAATTCATAGATACAGAAAGTAGATTAGTGGTTGCCAGAGGCTGGGGCAAGGGAAGAATGGAGAGTGCCTGCTTAGTGGTATGGGGTTTCTTTTTGGGGTGATGAAATATTCTGAAATTAGATAGTAGTGATCGTTGCATAACATTCTTTTTTTTTTTTTTCTTTTTTTTCCCGAGACGGAGTCTTGTCTCTGTTGCCCAGGCTAGAGTGCAATGGTGCAATCTCGGCTCACTGCAACCTCCGCCTCTCAGGCTCAAGCAATTCTGCTGCCTCAGCCTCCCAAGTGGCTGGGGTTACAGGCGTGTGCCACCATGCCTGGCTAATTTTTTTGCATTTTTAGTAGAGACAGGGTTTCACCATGTTGGCAAGGCTGGTCTCGAACTCTTGACCTCACATGATCTGCCCACCTCGGCCTCCTGAAGTGCTGGGATTACAGGCGTGAGCCATCACGCCTGGCCATGACATTCTGAATATACACAAAACCACTGGATTGTGTACTTTAAGTGGTTTAAATGGTGAATTTTATGTTTTGTAAATTTTATCTCAATTAGAAAGTGTTTAAAATTTTTTGTGTGGGGTAAAAAACGGTGGTGGGGGGAACATCCAGATTCCTGAATCCTGCACAGCCTGGTAGCCACTCCTTACCACCACCACCAACATAAAAAAATGGCTAGCAGGCAGGACACCGTAGCTCACACCTGTAATCCCAACACTTTGGAGGTCAAGGCAAGAGGACTGCTTGAAGCACCAGGAGTTTGAGGTCAGCCTCGGCAACATAGCAAGACTCAGTCTCTAAAAAAACGAAAGGCCAGGTGCAATGGCTCACGCCTGTAATCCCAGCACTTTGGCAGGTGAGGCAGGAGGATCGTCTGAGGTCAGGAGTTCAAGACCAGCCTGGCCACCATGGCAAAACCCTGTCTCTACTAAAAATACAAAAATTAGCCGGATATGGTGGTGTGCGCCTGTAGTCCCAGCTACTCAGGAAGCTGAGGCAGGAGAACATGAGAATCGTTTGAACCTGGGAGGTGGAGGTTGCAGTAAGCCGAGATTGCGCCGCTCGCTGCACTCCAGCCTGGGCGACAGCGTGAGACTCTGTCTCAAAAAAATAATAATAATAAAAATAAAAAATAAAATAAAATAAAATAAAAATTAGCCAAGCATGGTGACACATGCCTGTGAGTCCTAGCTACTCAAGAGGCTGAGGCGGGAGAACTGCTTCAGCCCAGGAGTTCAAGGTTACAGTGAGCTACGATCATGCCACTGCACTCCAGCCTGGGTGACAGGGCAAGATTCTGTCTCTAAAAAAAAAAAAAAAAAAAATTGCTTTCAAATTTTTTTAAACAGCTAGCATATTGAACCTTATATGACACAATTCTGTTTATCCACATGTAGATCCAAAGAATTTCATAAACTCCTAAGTATCTTAATAGGAAAATTAAATAAGTATCTTAATAGGAAAATTAAAAGGAAGGAGGAGTAAAGATATTAGAAGTCAATGTAAAACAAAGTTTCAGGGGATAATGTTTTAAATTACATGCAGAGAATTAAAGAGAAATAAGCGGCCAAGAGGACAACTGCAACCTCACACACAGACCACACTGACTGATGGTGAGGACAGAAAGCAGCCAGCACTGGAGTTGGTCACGTCTCGTTCGCAGGCCGGAACAACAATACCTACAGGTACAGCTCCGAAAGCAAAATCCAAGTTCAAAGGCCCCAAACTAAATATCACTGTAAAAGAAAGCTCCTAAAACTAAAAGGCTAATTTTTTCTAAATTATCTGTGGTGGTTGCCGGGCATGGCAGCATGTGCCTGTAGTGCCTGCTCAGAAGGCTGAGGCGGGAGGATCACTTGAGCCCTGGAGGTTGAGTCTAGCCTGACCAACCGAGAGCCCTTGTCTCTAAAAAAAATAAAAATAAAAATAAAATGTCTGTAAGGGTAATTTATTTTCTTTTTTTTTCTTTTGAGGTAATTTCTTTTATTTTCTTCCTTTTCTTGCTGTCACCCAGGCTGGAGTGTGGTGGTGTGAACACGGCTCACTGCAGCCTTGAACTTCCAGGCTGAAGTGATCCTCCTGCCTCAGCCTCCCAACTAGCTGGGACTACAGGCATGCACCACCACACCCAGCTAACTTTTCCATTTTTTGTAGAGACAGGGCCTCGCCATGTTACCCAGGTAGGTCTCACCAATGTGGCCCAGGCTGGTCTCGAATTCCTGGGCTCAAGCAATCCTCCTGCCTCAGCCTGTTAAAGTTCTAGGATTATGGACATGAACCACCCTCGAGGCCTGTGATGGTAATTTCTAATCTATGACCATATCTGGTCTGTTCACACTGAGCTGTGGACAGGCAGGAATCCCCTGTGTGTTCCACACACAGGCCTATCACCAGAAGTGGCAAGAAATAAGTGAGATTGCATATTTGGAAGGATTGCGAAAACCTCTGATTAGAGGTCTTGATTTAAACATAAATACCTTTACTTCACTTGCTTATATATGGGCATAAAAATAGTTAAATTCTATTTTTATCCTAAAATTTAGATATGACAATCATAAGTTAATGGCAATTCTACAATATTTATAATAATTATGTGCTGATAAAGAAAAATTATGTAAATTCAGTTAAATGCATTAAAGATATTTGAGGCAACTTTGAGTAACTTGCCAATGAACGTTTGGCATCCTGATTTGGGGGAGCAGCTTGCAGGTTCCAATGCTCAGATGCTGGACACACGCACCTCTGGTTAGCACAGCGGTCATACACATGCTGGGAATCCGAGGCCACTGCCTATTTAACAGCCCACTGCCTATCCTCACCGAGCATCAGGTTTGAGAAGATGTTTGCTTCCACACAGAGAGAAATGTACTGCTGAATGGCAACCACAGACCCACTAAGCAAAGACAGCGCTAAGAAAATTACAATGAAGGGAATTGTGTGATTAAAAAATGGCACCTATGCCAGTGCACTCTGAGGAGCTAAGGAAGGGCAACACCAGAAACTACCAGGAGCGCAGAATCTGGCACTCTGAGCTCCGTAACTTTCTTTTTTTTTAGACAGAGTCTCACTCTTATCGCCCAGGCAGGAGTGCAGTGGCGCCATCTTGGTTCAATGCAATCTACGCTTCCCAGGTTAAAGCGATTCTCCTGCCTCAGTCTCCTGAGTAGCTGGGATTACAGGCGCGTGCCACCACACCCAGCTATTTGTGTTTTTAGTAAAGACGGGGGTTTCACCATGTTGGCCAGGCTGGTATCGAACTCCTGACCTCAAGTGATTCGCCCATCTCGGCCTCCCAAAGTGCTGGGATTACAGGTGTGAGCCACTGCACTTGGCCTGAAACTTTTATTCCGCAGTCTTCTTTAAGCAGAATTTTTACTCTATTACTTTACTTACTGTTTGCTACAGTTTTAGACGAAAATATACTGTATTTTGAGGTCTTGTTATTAACTAAATGAAAGGCACCTCTAATTATTTAAGAAAATTCTTTCATAAAAGTTTAGTTTCTAGTCAGCTACTCAGGAAGGCCCTCACTCACAGCTGAGGCATATCGATACCTAGTACAGCAAAGAGGTGGACTGGATTCCTTTCACTTTCTTCTAGGCCTCCATTACTCTAATGATTTGTTTTATGTTCCCTAGTTCCATGATTTTAGTTGAGCTACACTGTAATTAGAATTTAAAAACTGGAAACAAAAGTACATCTGCTGACAAAAGGGTGCTCCAAGAGCTGGAAAGCCCGGGGAAAACCACAAAAGGGAAGCATCAGATACACAAAGCAAAAGGCTCTTGCCACAAGAAAGCACTAAACATGACACACATGGAGAAAAGCAGTTCAACATCAAGCCCAGCAGGGCAATTAAAGATATCGTCCAAGTGATGCCAATAAAGGGAGAAGGGCAAAGATCATGAACAGACAGGTGTGCCCTGCTGATAAGAAAGCTTTCTGAAAATCCACATTCATGCAAACATTTCAGCATACTGACTCTGTTCCTGATACCTGATGCCAAATGTTCCACCGCGGGAGAGGGCCCACAGTCAGCACCCTGGGCAAGTAACCAGAGGCTGGATCCTTACCAGACAGACAGGCAGATCACAGTCACACATGAAAAGCTCCCTTAGGACAGGGAGGGAGAGACACACAGACCAAGTGACTCAGGCAGACTCCTAGGAAAGAACCTGATTAAACCACAGTATAAGACATGGTCTTAAACCCTTCGAGAAAACAATAGTCATTTGGGGCCCAGCACTGTCAGTATCCCTTGGTTCAGAAGAGTCAGGAGTTTTAAAAGGTATTCATTCAACCCTTACTATATGCAAAGACACTGTGCCTCTTTTGGCCCAGGACCAGAGTCCTGCCATCTGGACAGGAAGCAGGGAAAGGAGCCAAGGGCTCAGTCCACTCGACATGCGACCCAGTGCAGGCAGCACTTCTCCAGATGGAGGCTTCCCCTAGGCCACACTTGCCACACGGGGCTGGAGCCCTGGGGCTGTAAAAGGGGTAGAAGTTGCAAGTGTGATAAGGTTCATCTTCCTGGAGTGTCAACTGTATTTGAAGAAGTGAAAAGCATAAAACATGGCCATACTGAGATGCAGATTATGTTTCAATCGTTAGAATAAAACATGAGATTTCAAGAAACACTGGATCTGCCAGGCGCTGTGGCTCAAGCTTGCAGCATACTCTGGGAGACGGAGGTGGGAGGATTGCTTGAGGCCAGGAGTTCAAAACCAGCCTGGGCAACATGTCTTTTAAATAAAAAAGACAAAAAGAAAAAAAGAATCAACAACACTGGATCTCACATCTGTGCAGATGTGTGCCTCCTGGTGAGGGCACCACGCAACTCTGAAGTACCTGTGCTGAAAGGCTGAGCCAGAAAGTGATCAAGCCTCTATATCCACCCAGAAGCAGAAGAACATGTCCAGCAGAAACAGCAAAGGCTAGAATGGGGGAACTTCTGACGACTGAACAATCAGCCTGGATTTTCCAACAAATAAAATGCAAGGAAAAAAGGGATGGGGAAAAGTACTCTATTGATTAAGAGACTTAACAGACATATCAGCTAACTGCAATTATTTGGACCCTGCTTCAAACAAACTAAAAATACAACAGACTACTGGAGAAAATTGAATGGTACTATGATGACATCATGATTATAAATGAAATTTAAACAGCAATTTTCTTGACACTTTTCAACTTATCAAAAATAGTTATGTATTAAATCTCACTTTGGATGCAAACTTTCCAACTTCTTATACTTATTTTTAACATTCTAACATATGAAAGATTTATTATTATTTAAAAGGACAGGGTCTTGGTCTACGGCCAGCCTGGATGGCAGTGGCATGATCCCAGCTCACTGCAGCCTGGAACTCCTAGGCTCAAGTGATCCGCCTGCCTCAGCCTCCCATGTAGCTGGGACTACAGGCACTCACCACCACACCCAGTTAGTTATTTTATTTTTTTAGACAGGGTCTCACTGTGTTGCCCAGACTGGTATCAAACTCTTGGGCTCAAGAGATTCTCCCACCTCAGCCACTCAATCACAAGTTAGAGACTGAAACACAGAGTATTTTATTTTCTTTCAAACTCCTAGAGAAAGATGGTTAAGGAGCAAATAGTTCTTGTATCAAAAAATGCAATATTCCATGAGGCAGGTCACATCCTGAGGCTGCCTGTGCCTTCCCTGCAGTGGGGCACCTTCTAGGGAAGGGTAGGGCTGAAAGATTTCAGAAAGTAGGCCTTGGATAAAGAAGTGCAGGCCACTATTCTTGGTTTTCTAACTTATTCACTCATTCCTGGACCATGAGGTACGATGTCTATTATTTTCAGTTTAATACTGGTTTGAAAAAAAAAGAAAAATAAGGTCAGACACAAACCAAAACAAAGTGCCATGTATGTAGAAAGTCAAATACATCTGCTGAAGAATGAAACTGCTAAAGCCAAAAATGAATATGTTCAGGATGTTTTACAATTTAATTACTTCATTTTTATGCAAGATGAAAAAGTAACAGCTGAAGAAAGAAATCTACACAAATTAAAACTTTTTAGTGGCATACCTGTGTGTCATATGCTTTAAGGAGATATATGGAAGCTTGATCAGGAAGGAAGGACTTCAATTAAAAAAGGAGCAAAGCAACGCCAACCTTATCCTTCTTTAATTACTGTAGCGGAGTCCCTTACCTAGAAAATAATAATAGTTGGTCAATTCTCATCTGGAAAAATTTACAACTTTTAAAAATTTAATTTCAAGGCGAGGCGCAGTGGCTCATGTTGTAATCCCAGCACTTTGGGAGGTGGAGGAGGGTAGACCGCCTGAAGTCAGGAGTTTGAGACCAGACCGGCCAATATGGTAAAACCCCATCTCTACCAAAAACACAAAAATTAGCCAGGCGTGGTGGCACACACCTGTAATCCCAGCTACTTGGGAGGCTGAGGCAGGAGAATAGTCTGATTCTGGGAGGCGGAGGCTGCAGTGAGCCAAGATCATGCATGCCACTGCACCCCAACCTGGGCGACAGAGCGAGACTCCATTTCAAATAAATAAAAATGAAATTTCAAATGGTAAATTTCTATAATATGAAGAAATTTAAGATAAAACATGATTAACTACTGTATGTGCATGTGCTTTGGGGATTTTCCACGTTTTTTGAACGGAATGTGCATTATAAAATCTGATTATTTTAAAATTGCTTTTACCATGAGGTATTACTTACTTATAGAAAAGTATAGGAAACACATGTATACCGTTTCATGAAGCTATTACATAAATACCAGTCCAACTACCACCAAGGGATGGAGCATTGCTAGAACTCCAGAAAGCCTGGGTGCCTCTATCTGAGCCCAAACCCCTTCCACTACATACATAAGTAAGTACTAACTTAACAAAATGACTGTTTGATTTGTTGAGGTAGGATCTTGCTCTGTCACCTAGGCTGGAGTGCAGCTGTGCAATCACAACTCACAGCAGCCTTGACCTCCCGGACTCAAGCAATTCTCACATCTTAGCCTCCCAAGTAGCTGGGACCACAGGAGGATGCCATCATGCCCGGATAATTTTTTTTTTTTTTAGAGGCTGGATCTCCCTATGTTGCCTAGACTGGTCTGGAATTCCTGGGCGCAAGTGATCCTCCCACCTCAGCCTCCCAAAGTGCTGGAATTACAGGCATGAGCTACTGTGCCTTTTGAGATTTATCATTTCCTAACTTTTCTTTAGAGATTTATCATCTAGGTGTGCAGCCCTACCAAACATAATTTATATAAATACCAGAAGCAGATGAAAATAACAAAATCATACTACATATATTCTTGTCTTGCTTTTTTCTTTGCCTTTTTTGTTGTTGCTGTGTCTGTAGTTTATTTTCATTGCTGTGTAATATTCTACTCAGTAAATATGCCATAATTTAGTTATCCATTCTCATCCCCTAGGGTGGTCTCTGCTTTGGAGCAAATACAAACACTACTAAGACTTTTCTGGTACAGCTATCTCAAGCACTTTAGGCATGTATTTCTCTGGTGTACATATCTAGAAGTATGATTGCTAGCTTATACACTAAACCCAAACTATTTCCCAAAGCAGCTGTAATGTGCACTCCCATCAGAAGGGTATAAGAGAGTTTCTGTTGCTTAACTTTTTCAACAATTACCAGACTTTTTAATTCCTGCTAACTGAACAGTGGTATAAAAGTATTCTAAGATTTTTTTTTTTTTTTTTTTTTTTTTTTTTTTGAGACAGGGTCTACCTCTGTCACCCAGGCTAGAGTGCACGATCATGGCTCACTACAGCCTTCAAACTCCTGGGCTCATGAGATCCTCCCACCTCAGCCTCCCAAGTAGCTGGGATTACAAGCATGTGCCACCACACCCAGCAAATTCAAAACATTTTGTGGCCGGGCGCGGTGGCTCATACCTGTAATCCCAGCACTTTGGGAAGCCAAGGTGGGTGGATCACGAGGTCAGGAGATCGAGACCATCCTGGCTAACACGGTGAAACCCCATCTCTACTAAAAACACAAAAAAATTAGCCGGGCTCAGTTTCACTGGAGCTTTGTCAATTTTACCTTTTTTTTTTTTCCTTTTAGAACACAAAGTCTCACTCCGTCACCCAGGCTGGAGTACAGTGGTGTGATCATAGCTCACTGTAGTCTCAAATTCCCGAGCTCAAGCGACCTGCCCTCTCCTCCTACCCAAAGTGCTGGGATTACAGGTGGGAGACACCATGCCTGGCCCATGATGGAAACTGACTATTTAAGCCTGAGTGCAGTGGCATGCCTGTAATCCCAGCACTTTGGGAGGCTGAGGTGGGTGGATTGCTTGAAATTAGGAGTTCGAGACCAGCCTGGGGAACATAGTGAGACTCCGTTTCTACAAAAAATACAAGAATTAGCCGGGCATGGTGGCACATGCTTGTAGTCCCAGCTACTCGGGAGGCTGAGGCAGGAGGACTGCTTGAGCCTGGGAGACAGAGGTTGCAGTGAGCCGAGATCACACCCACTGCACTCCAGCCTGGGCACTAGAGTGAGACCCTGTCTCCAAAATATATATAAATAAAAATTTTCCCATCAAACATTATTTTCTTTCTATCTGAATTTCCTTTAATATTCCTTTAGTGCCATTCTGCTGGCGATAAATTCTCATGTCTGTTGGCCTAAAAATGTATTTTTGTTTTTGGGGTTTTTTTTGAGATGGAGTCTCACTCTGTCACCCAGGCTGGAGTGCAGTGGCATGATCTCAGCTCACTGCAACCTCTGCCTCCTGGGTTCAAGTGATTCTCCTGCCTCGCCCTCCGAAGTAGCTGGGACTACAGGCACCTGCCGTCACACCCAGCTAATTTTTGTATTTTTAGTAGAGATGAGGTTTCACCATGTTGGCCAAGCTGGTCTCAAACTCCCGACCTCAAGTGATTCGCCCGCCTCGGCCTCCCAAAGTGCTGGGATTACAGGGGTGAGCCACCATGTCTGGCCTAGAAATTTCTTTACTTTTGAAATAAATAAAAATTTATCCTTCATTTTTGAAAGACATTTTTGCTGGATACAGAACTCTAAGCTAACAGGTTTTTTTCTTTCAGTACTTTGAAAATGTCGCTCTGTTGTCTTCTAGTTCACACAAGATGTGACCAGGAATCACTGTTACTAGTAACTTTGTTCCTCTGTAATGTGCCTTTTCTTCTGGCTGCTTTAAAAGCTTTTGATCCTGATCACTGGTTTTTTGGCAATCTGATTATGAGGTACCTTGGATTTCCTTATATTTGCTCTGTTTGGAGTTTTTGAGCTTCATAGTTTGCAGTTTTCATCAAATTTGGAAGATTTCCAGCCATTATTTCTCCAAATATGTTTTCCATTCCCTCCTCTTCTCCTTCTGGAGCTAAGTTATACATATCTTAAATCAGTTGACTTTGTCCCACAGGCTGCTGATGCTCTGTGATCTCGTGTAGTCTCGATGCTCTGTGCTGTGCTTTGGAAAGCTTCTACTGCTACGTCTTCAGGCTCTCGAACTCTTTTTTTCTGTAGTAATAACCTGTTGTGATCCCTCCACTGCATTAGATATGTGTGTATATGTATCATTTTACTCTATATAAATTTATTTTATTTATTTATTTTGAGACAGAGTCTTGCTCTGTCGCCAGGCTGGAGTGCAGGGGTGTGATCTTGGCTCACTACAACCTCCACCTCCTGGGTTCAAGTGATCCTCCTGCCTCAGTCTCCTGAGTAACTGAGATTACAGGTGCCCCCTATCACGCCCAGCTAACTTTTGTATTTTCAGTAGAGATAAGGTTTCGCTATGTCGGCCAGGCTACTCTTCAACTCCAGACCTCAAATGATCTGCCCACCTCAGCCTCCCAAAGAGTTAGGATTATAGGCATCAGTTACCGTGCCTGGCATTTTATGTATTTTACATATTGTATTTTCATCTCTGGAAGTTTTATTTCAGTCTTTTCTGAATCTTTCATTTCACTCATTATGCTTATGTTTTTCTCTACATTCTTGAGTGTGCAACATATTTATAAGTTATTTTAATGACTGTCATCCCTTGTCATTCTGGGGTTTCTCTTGATTTTCTTCCTGGTTAATATCACATTTCCTTGCTTCTCTGTATACCTCGTAATTATTTATTAGATGCTAGACACAATTTCTTTTTATATTTTTGGGTGCTACTTTTATTACATCCTTTTTAAATATAGTCGAGGCTTTGTTCTGAGAATGTAATCAAGTTATCTGTAATCAGTCAGGGCAAGTCAGGAGCAGCCTATTGGTCTATGGATAATTCAGCCCTACTGCTAAGGCAGCCCTTCTGAGGAATCATCCTGACTCCACAGATGAAAAAGCTGCTCTGAATCCACTCTAACAAAGATGAAAAGGCAACCCTTCAAAGGATCTATCTTATACCCTACCACCTAGGTGGTGGGAACACAAACTATTCCCAGTCCTGTGCAACTGATGTCCCAGAAGTGCTTGGCCTTCTCCTTTTTGGCGGTTCTGCTCCCAGCCTTGAGGTGCTTCCTCAAAGGCATGTGCAGACCAGGACGCAGCCAACGCCTCAAGGCGGTGCTTCTGCAGATCTCTGGAGCTCTCTCTCTAACCTGCTCCCTCCTCTCCTGTGTTTTCCTCCACAAATTCTCACTGTCTTGTCCTCCCCAATTTCTGCTGTTTCATCACTTTAGTGAAGCCAGTGGGTTCTGTCTGACTTCTTTCTTCCTGCCCTGAAACATGGAAACTGCCTCACCAGACAAACTAAGGCTATTTGTGTCAGTAAAGTTTTACTGGAATACGTCCACATCCATTCACTTACATACTTCGGATGAAAGCAGGCACAGAGCATAGCAGAGTAGTTGTGACATTAACAGCATCTGGCCCACAAAACCTAAAACGGCTACTATACAGCCCTTTATAGAAAAACAGTGCAGTCTCGTGCTGTGGGGTATGAGCTGGAATATACTGAGCCTCGTGCTGTGGGGTATGATCTGGAATATACTGAGCCTCGTGCTGTGGGGTATAAGCTGAAATATACTGAGCCTCGTGCTGTGGGGTATGATCTGGAATATACTGAGTCTCGTGCTGTGGGGTATGAGCTGGAATATACTGAGTCTCGTGCTGTGGGGTATGAGCTAGAATACTGCAGGGCTTGTTTCATTTGTTCCCCTTATTTCAAGGAACACGGTCCTAACCAGCCTTCTGTCAAATGCATGAAAACTATTACTTCATATAGTTTGTCTGGTTTTCAAGTTGTTTAAGACAGAAGTCAATTTGGGACTAGGGCGACGCAAGTGTGATACTTGCCTTAGGCACAAATTTTTAATCGAGTGCCCAAAAAACTCAGTAATAGAGATAAAATCAAAATTAGTGAAAAAATCCAGGGGGTACAAAATACCACAATTTTATATACAGTATCAATAATGGTGTCATGCCAAGCCATATTGGAACTTGAGACAAAAAGAAAAAATCATTAATACTGATCCTGTCTTTAAAATTTGGGGTTTGGACCAGGCGTGGTGGCTGACTCCAAAAATCTCAGCACTTTGGGATGCTAAGACGGGAGGACTGCTTGAGCCCAGAGTTTGAGATCAATCTGGGCAACATAGTGAGATACCACTCTACAAAAAACTAAAAAATTATCCAGATGTGGTGGCATGTGCCTGTAGTCTCAGCTACTAGGAGGCTGAGGTGGGAGGATCACTTGAGCCCTCCTAGCTGTACTACCATAGCTGTAGTGAGCTATGATTGCTCCATTGCACTCCAGCCTGGGCAACAGAGCAAGACCCTGCCTTAAAAAATAAAAAATAATTTTGTTTTTCATCATGGATTTTTTTTGTATCAAATTTGATTTTTTTAAAGTACTGCATTAAAATATTAATAATCTTGATTACTGAGATTTTGGGTGTCCCTTTAAATTCTGCACTGAGGCAAACACCTCACTTGCCTTACTGTAGTCCTGGGGGGTGTAAATCACCTCTAATTCCATCGTGGTGGAAATAGAAGTCTCCAGGAATAACTTTCTTACTAAGTAGAATTAGACTAATACCTTATCACTATAAGAGTTTATCACAACTGCCAAACTGAATGTTTTCATTCTCAGAGACGTCTTTGAAAAAGAGATGACTTCAATGTGAAACATTATGCTCTAATTACTTCTCACTATTAGGAACTAACAGGAAGGAATGTGCATGTTCCCACATATACCCATTAGAGGCAATCATTAGGTGTGTATCAAATGGATATAAGTAAACAAAAGCACTCTGTACGCATGAAGATACTATGAGAACATAAAAGCTTTCTTCTAATTACTAAATAAATACAGACACACAAAGATGTTGTGACTGCAAAATAACTGAGTAATTATATAGTATCTGGCGACACACTGACAGTATGAAGTAGACCAAAAACAGCCACCTGCAGCAACTGCTGCCAAGTCAATTTCTTGCCTGGTGAAAGTAAGTGCTCGGTCTCCAAACACACAAGTTCAACTAAAAGCAAATAATGGCTGGGCACGGTGGCTCCTGCCTGTAATTCCAGCACTTTGGGAGGCCAAGATGGGCGGATCACTTGAGATCAGGAGTTTGAGACCAGTCAGGCCCACATGGCGAAACCCCGTCTCTACTAAAAATACAAAAAATTAGCCAGAAGTGGTAGTGTGCGCCTGTAGTCCCAGCTACTCGGGAGGCTGAGGCAGCAGAATCGCTTGAGCCCAGGAGGCGGAGGTTGCAGTGAGCGGAGATCACACCACTGCACTTCAGTCTGGGTGACAGAGTGAGACTGTTTCAAAAAAAAAAAAAAAAAAAAAAGGCAAACCAACCAATAAGCTTCTCTCTTGGTTTTGCAGGATTAGCATCCTTTTGAAATTAGCCTGCTCATTTTGTAGGCGTTCCTAACTCACAATCCTACCTCATCAATGTGCCAGGAGGGCACTGGGCAAGCAAAAGGACTCATCCATATGACAGTGAAAGCTTCAACCATGAGCCAATTTCCACAGATTCTCTACAGTGTTCATTTCACAGAAGGCACTGGTGCAGGAAAATGTTTTCAAAAGTACTGACAAAAAAGGTGTTTTTAAAATAAAAAATGTTATGGTATTAAATTTAGCGGGGGAATGAAGATTATGAAATTTAAAGGGGTAATTATCATGAAGAAATTGTCTAGAACTCAAGGAATTCAATGTTAACGATCAGACGCCATCAAATTCACAACATACCCGTTCCAGTACACACTTCCCTTGGCATCTGCTGCTTCTGAGACAGCCTCTGGGTGTGAGTCGACCCTACCCTGCTGGCTCAGCATCCCCTTCCCCACCAGGAGTGGACTTGCAAACTCTGCTCCAGCCACAACGACTGTCTCCTTCTGGGTTTTTGTTCTTCCACTGTCTGTCAAACACTTCATCTGCAAGACTCCATTCAAGTATCTTGACAACTACTATTTATCACTAGACTTATGGTTTTCCACTAAACTTTAAGCTCCTTTATAGCAGGGATCATGCTAAATTTATCCAGTTGTCTCAATGCCTAGCAGGATAGCAGGCACACCCAGCAGGTACCACTTGTTTGTTGAATTAAACTCCTGCAAGCATCTTTTCTCTAACTCTCCCTTGCCAGGGAAATTGACCTTACCTCCTGAAATCCTGGTCCTATAAGGACACCCATCACAACACTTACAAGCCTGTACTCGCCTTGCTTCCTTCTCTCTCTCCTATCTGTGAGCTTTCTGAAGACAGCAATGTGTCTTGTTCAGGATTGTATCCTCAGCACTTACAATGGTGCTGGTCACATAGTATGTATTTGACACATATTAGTCTTAGTTATTAATTTACTTCTTGGAGTTATTAATTTATTCCTCACAACTACAAATTTGCCTGTTACAGAGATAAGGAAACTAGAATACGAAGATTCAGCAGCTTCACAACATGATACATTACTAAGCGGCAGAGTGGTCTACCTCGAGTCAGTGTTCTTAACTTCTATGTCTGTTATCACACTGCGACTGCCTCAACAAAGGCAGGCTCACTGACTTGTGCCGTAAGAATCAACAGTTACGCTGTTAAATCAGATTTGCCATTTGTACACTCAAATTATTTTAGAAAGATCATTTAATGCTCCAACTCTGCTGGCCAGGGTCTGGATTGTTGAGTAACTAGAACAATTACATCGATCAATTTGCCCAAAGTCAGAGCTAACAGGACTAAAACCCAGGTCTCAAAGACCCAGCAATTTGACCACAGTATTTTTGCTGGCTTTGACACCTGTCAATTCAAACCCTGCGCCATTATCTAATTCCTTAGCAAGAGGCAAAATACGCATCTCAGAATTTCCAAAATATCAATAAAGCCCAATAGATGCATCCACCCCATTTTAAAACCAAGTATCTTTTTTTATTGTTTTGAATTTCAGCACTGACATAGCCAGAGTTTGTTTACTCCCTTAGGACTAATATAGGACATTCATAAACTGATGCACCAGGCAGCACCAGGGAGCTGAACCAAATAAGGCTAGTTCCTGACTTCAAAAAAGATTTTAAGATCTCGGCTAGGCTAAAATAAACTTTATCACATCATTTAAATTATTGTTTGGAGGCCAGGCACGGTGGCTCACATCTGTAATACCAGCACTTTGGGAGGTCAAAGTGGAAGGATCACTTGAGGCCAGGAGTTCAAGAGCAGCCTGGGCAACACAGTGAGACCCTATGTCTATAAAAAATGTGAACATTAGCCAGGTGTGGTGGCGTGCACCTGTGGTCCCGGCTACTCGGGAGGCTGAGGCAGGAGGATGGCTGAAGTCCAGGAGGTTGAGGCTGCAGCGAGCTATCATTGTACCACTGCAGTCCAGCCTGGGCAACAGAACAAGACCTTCATTTAAAAAAAAAAAAAAAAAAACCCACAAAAATTAGTTAATTTCTAGCTACTCTAATATGAAAATTGAGAAGAATTATTTAGCTTACTTTTGAACAGGATCATCCAAATGCATCTGGCTGAGGAGGAGGAAACAGCAAGGGGAGAATGGAATGACTATGCTGTGCTACTCAGTCAGTTAAAGCTATTCTTGGGGAAAACAAGCCATTTGCAGCAATATACTTCAGTGAGATTTTTTTCATTTTTGCTTGTGGAACTGTGACAGGTTTCCCTAACGTCTTACTCACCTGAAATCATGATCATTCATTACCACTGCATACTTACTTTATTCCTAAAACACAAAATGTCATATTTTTACAGCTAGATAAGAGTCATGTTAAAAGTTTAAGATGTGTAGTGTAACACTTCTTTGATTTTAATATTCTTCATGCTACATAAACTCTCTAGAATAAATTTACTTCATAATCAAATGTGGCCACCTACCCCACCTTGCTACAATTGCTAGACACACTAGTACAAACTTTTCCTGAGTAGCATCCAATGATCACATATACAAAAGTGTAAAACATTTCCCAATCACCCTGGAATTTTCATCTAAGCGACCTTTCAAATAAACTATATTCTGCAATGTTGGCTTTTGCCTAATACAGTAATGATTCACTGCAGTTTACACTATGAATTTAAATAGAGATCTGTTATGTAACATCAAATCTCTTAGGTTTCTCCAAAAATTAATCAATATCTTGAACATACAATATTCTATTCTCAACAATCATTATACAAATAAAATGGCTACACTAATAAAATTTTCTGCCAGAAAATTATGAAAAAAAAAATCTTTAAATATAGGTTAGAGCAGTGGCAGTGCTGCTAAACAACTTCAGAAAAGACTCAGCGAGTCAGGGGCATCCACAAGCCAGGCACAGAGGGAGCAGGTGCACAGGCCCTGGCCAGCCCCAGCCTCCTGTGCTGTGTGCAGGCAGTACACCTTACACATGGCACTGGCTCTGCCCCAGATGGTCAGTTGGGACCATCACCCACCAAATGTATATATCATGTATATATTTTAGAGACAGGGTCTTGTTCTGTCACCCATGATGGAGTGCAGAGGCACGATCACAGCTCAGTGTATCCTCAAACTCCTGGCCTCAAGCGATCCTCCCCCCAACATGCTAGTGTTCCAGGCATGAGTCTTCGTGCCCAGATTATTTTTTTAACTTTTTTTAGGTTCGGAAGTGCATGTGCAGGTTTGTTATACAGGTAAACCCATCGCCAGGGTTTGATGTACGGATTATTTTGTAACCCAGGTACGAAGCCTAGAACCCAGTGGTTATTTTTTCTGATCCTCTCCCTCCTCCCAACCTCCACCCTCAAGTAGGCCCCACTGTCTGTTGTTCCCTTCTTTGTGTCCATGTGTTCTCATCACTTAGCTCCCTCTTATAAGTGAGAACATTCAGTACTTGGTTTTCTGTTCCTGCATTAGTTTGCTGATGATAATGGCCTCCAGCTCCCAACCATGTTCTTGCAAAAGACAGAAGGATCTCATTCTTCCTTACGGTTACATCGTACTCTGTGATATAAATGTACCAAATTTTATTTCTCCAATCTGCCACTGATAGGCATTTTGGTGGATTCCATGTCTTTGCTATTGTGAATAGTGCTGCAATGAACATACATGTGTACATATCTTTATGGTAGAACAATTTATATTCCTTTGAATAATATAACCAGTAATGGGACTGCTGGGTTGAATGGTAGTTCTATTTTTAGCTCTCTGAGGAATCACCAGATTGCTTTCCGCAGTGGCTCAACTAGTTTACACTCCACCAACGTGTATTAGCATTCCCTTTACTCCACAACCTCACTAGCATCTTATTTTTGACTTTTTAATAATAGTTATTCTGACTGGTATGAGATGCTATCTCACTGTGGTTTTGATTTGTATTTCTCTAATGGTCAGTGATTTGGGCTGTTTTTCATATGCTCGTTGGCTGCATGTGCGTCTTCTTTTGAAAAGCATCTGTGCGTGTCCTTTGCCCGCTTTTTAATGAGTTTTTTTTTTCTTGTAGTTCTTAAGTTTCTTAAGTTCCTTATAGATGCATAATTTACAAATATTTTCTCCCATGCTGTAGGATGTACGTTTACTCTGCTGATAGTTTCTTTTGCTGTATAAGCTCTTAAGTTTAATTAGATCCCATTTGTCATTTTTTTGCTTTTGTTGCAATTGCTTTTGGTGTTTTCTTCATGAAATCTTTGTCAGTTCCTATGTCCAGAATGGTACCGCCTAGGTTGTCTTCCAGGGTTTTTATAGTTTTGAGTTTTACATTTCAGTCTTTAATCCATCTTAAGTTGATTTTTGTACATGGTGTAGGGAAGCGGTCCAGTTTCAATCTTTTGCATGTGGCTAGCCAGTCGTCCCAGCACCACTGATTGAATAGGGAGTCCTTTCCCCATTGCTTTTGTCAGCTTTGTCGAAGATGAGATGGTTGTAGGTGTGCAGCCTTATTTCTGGGCTCTCTCTTTTGTTCCACTGGTGTCTGCTTTTGTACCAGTACCATGCTATTAGGTTGCTATAGTCGTGTAGTATAGTCTGAAGTTGCGTAACAGAATGCCTCCAGTTTTGTTCTTTTGCTTATGACTGCCTTGGCTATTTGGGTTTTTTTGGTTCCATATGAGTTTTAAAGCAGTGTTTTCCTAGTTCTGTGAAGAAGGTCCTCAGTAATCTGCTAGGAATAGCACTGAGTCTGTAAATCGCCTTTGGCAGTATGCACGCCCAAATATTCTCTTTTTTTCACCCCTGAGACAGAGTCTAGCTTTGTTGCCCAGGCTGGAATGCAGTGGTGCAATCTTGGCTCCATGCAACCTCTACCTCCTGGGTTCAAGTCATTCTCCTGCCTCAGCCTCCTGAGTAGCTGGGATTACAGGTGCCACTATGACCAGCTAATTTTTATATTTTTAGTAGAGACGGGGTTTCACAGTGTTGGCCAGGCTAGTCTCGAACTCCTGACCTCGTGATCCACCCGCCTCAGCCTCCCAAAGTGCTGGGATTACAAGCGTGAGCTACTGCACCCGGCCACATGCCCAAATATTTTTAAATGACAGCACCCTTTCCACAGTCTGGCATTTATCTTGAGAAAAATGAAACGTAAAAGAATTGCGTATAAATTAAAATATCAAAAGCACTCAGGCAGGTTTTTCTAGTTTTTCCAAACTACCTCATTCTCCTCAGTCATCTCTATACTCATTTAAATTTGTTACCCCTCACAATATGGGTGTTCACTTGCATGAGAAAGAACTCGAGAGAAGAGCAAAGGAAGGAAGGATCCATTCAGAACATGAGACATCATCTGTTCTTAGTTGTTTCCTACTCCTTAAAGGCAGAAGAAAATAGAAGTATTCAATAATTTGGAAAAGTAGTAACTTAGTGATAGAAAAAAGATTTCTTGAATTTGAAAACATCTGAAAAAGTACTATAAGGAAAGGTTAGATCATCCAACCACCGTCAAGGAAAGCGTCTGTGTCTAGTATTCATTCATTCACCCAACAGGTACTGAGTGCCACAGAAGGGAGAGGGACGAGAAAGACAGAAACCTCCCCTTCACAGAGCTGACAGTCCACAGGCAAGAAGACACAACACCAGCAATAAGAGGGCATGTGTCTGTGCAGGGTGTACATACATGTGTGTGAGACGAAAAGTACCAAAGGGAAGTGCGCAGTGCACATGGAGGTCACACCCATTTATGTGAATATGGGGACCTCCCCCACGCCAGGAGAGGACATTTAATCTATAATTTGAAAGATAAGTAGAAATTACCTATTTTCCATAATTCTCAGGTTTTAAAATTAGAAACATAATGCAGTAAGAAAAATTAAATGCTTAAGAAGTAGCTTAGTATTAAATATCAATTCAACATCTCATTTTGTAGATTATATAGGAAAAAAGCCCCGTTCTAATTCTGGGATACCAAACTTCTTGCTGTATTCATGCTTAATATATATTACTGCTATGTCTATTAGTGTGTGTGTGTGAGAGAGAGACAGAGAATGGGTGTATGTGTAGGTAGTGCTTGATAAATATATGTTTTTTTGGTGGGGAGAAGGAGTTTCACTCTTGTTGCCCAGGCTGGAATGCAATGGCACAATCTTGGCTCACTGCAACCTCCACCTCCCAGGTTCAAGCAATTCTGCCGCCTCGGACTCCACAGTAGCTGGGATTACAGGGGCCCGCCACCATGCCCGGCTCATATTTGTATTTTTAGTAGAGACGGGGTTTTGCCATGTTGACCAGGCTGGTCTCGAACTCCTAACCTCAGGTGATCCACCTGCCTCGGCCTCCCGAAGTGCTGGGAGCCACTGCGCCTGGTCAGTGCTTGATAAATATTAACTGAATGGAGTGGGTTGCAGACCAGCAGGGCTTAGAAAACGTATTTGTTAAAAAGATACTTTTCTTCTTGAAAAATGCTGAGAAAGTAGATGTCTTTGCTGAAAGATTTTATGTTTAAAAAAAAGAAAATCGATATAAAGTATTCTCACCACAAAAAAGGATAACTGTGAGTTTATCTTTACACTTGCTAATTTGCTAGACTTAACCATTCCATAATATATATACTTCAAAATATCATGTTCTACATGATAAATATATACACAATTTTATATGTCAACTAAGAAAAAAAAATTTAAGGAAAAAAGGACACTTTTCTTCTCATACTTCTTTTCCAAGTACAAAATTAAATCTCAGTACCAATTGGCTTCCGGGCATTAAATTACACTTCAAAATTATCCTTATTAAAGGTGATACAGGAGAGGCTTTTCATCAACTCATATATTAGAAGCTTTGTGCTAAGTTACTATTATTAACAAAACTTTCAGATAAGCAAATCTGAAAGCAAGAAATGAATTTGTTTTAAGATATGAAGCTGCAAGTTGTAATAAAACAAACTACCCATGATGATGAATGATAAAACTGCCCAGCACTGTTAGATATTCTCAAAATCCCAGGCCAAAAAAAAGAAAACAAACCCTCTAAGAACAGATGGTTTTGAGTTAAAGTTCTAAGCCAAGAAAGGCTCTTGCATTCTGGGCAATGGGACCCATGGCTGGGGCTGGGAGACAGAAGGTTACCCCATGTAAGGGCAGCAGGCAGCACTGGGCAGAGAGCAGGGCAGGCCAGGAGCACTCGGGAGAGCTGGACAGTGAGGTGGCAGGACCTGGCCTGACCGAAGTCCCAGCACTCCACGCTCTATCAGCATCAGTTTGGAAGAGCCAGAGGCCTCTCTTCACCATGTGGTAAACTGGGAGCCTATCTTATCCTTTTCTTTGAAAAATGTTTTACCTCTGCCTGCTGAGCTTGGGGACACAGTTTCACCACTGTGGTGGAAGTTACTCAGAAAACAGAAGTCATCTTGTTATGTCAATGCCCTACTCACTGTGTGGTCCTCCTGTGTGGGCGAGATGGGTTTCCTCACCATATGGATGGCAAACAAGTACCCCAAAAAGAACATCCAGGCAAAAACTGCACCCTTTTAAGGACGTAACTCAGAAGTCATATAGCACCATTGTGCCATACTGCTGGGTGAGGGAGGCCACACACCCAGTCCAGGCGCACCTCTCTGTCAAAGTCCCATGTGAGAAGAATAGGGAGATGGGAGATATCACTGAGAACACTTAGGAAAACACAATATCACCCTGAGTGAGTTATACAGTAAAATCTCAGTCTTCTTTCAAGATCGGAAAATTAAAAACCAGGGTTCAATGGAATCTGGCTAAAAAAATCAATCTGTATTTCAACCCTTGTAAGCCGAACCTCTTATTACTTGTAATAAGTTGCAACTTGTAAGTTGAGCCTAAATTACAATGTTGTCCTGCCTTAGTAAATACAGTATCATGACCTTGATTTAATAGGTGGTGACTGAGATTCACCCCTGGGTAACTGCTGGGCACTGCAGCTTCTCTGCGAGAACACAGAATACCACCGACCAGCAGAAACGTAGGTGTCAAGCCAGAATTCATCTCAACATTCCAGTTTGTAGGTTCGGCTATGCACCCATCTCCCATCACAGCACACAGCATTAAGGGCAGAGGTCACGCCCTTTGCCCCTCCTGTGGGTGACTCCAGCACATTGAGTAGAAATTCTATAAATAACCAGAGGAAGGGAAGACAAGAATTTTTAAAATTCTAAAATTACAGAGTCTACATTAGATGCCCGTTGTTATTACAGGCCTCTTTCTGACAAAAGGAAAGCAAAAGAACGAACAACAATTAACTGAGAGCAAACCTCTTCTGTCAGGACAGCGATCCTTAGAAGAGTAGAGAGCCAGGAGCCAGGAGCCAGATTTCTGATCCTAGATCTGATTCTGACCTGCACTGGGACCTTAACCAAGTGGCATCACTTCTTTGGGCCTCATTTTCCTCATCTGTAAAATAAAGGGACTGGATTAGACAAAGCTTCTTAACTGAGGCCTACAGGTGAGCCACAGCAACATGCCCACTGTGTGCCTGAAGGCCAGTCTATCCTCAAGTTCATCATTTAAATTCTATAATCTCAATGTTTATTAACAAATAGAATGAATTCTACAGAGCATGAAAAATTCTCCCACTGTCTGGCCAGGCCCTCTAGGAGCTGCCGCCTTGGCAGCAACCACCAGGCTCCGACCTTCCGACCTCAGGCCCCTGAAATCACAGAGACATTTCAGTCCCTGGCAATCATGTCAACATTGTTTTAAATGCACAAGGGAAACTAGTTTTCTTCATCTATTTATTTATTTTATTTTATCTTTCTGTAGAGATGAGGTCTCGCTATTTTGCCCAGGCTGGTCTTAGATTCCTGGGCTCAGGCGATCCTCCTGCCTTCGTCTCCCAAAGTGCTGGGATTACAGGCGTGAGCCACCATCCCTGGCCTATGCTACATATAGTTCTAACAAACAGCAAACAGACCTTCGGCAATGAAGACAATAGGCCCTCATTTATTATTTTCACAAGCTTGACATTTAAAACATGGGTCTTTCTAACTTGGGCCTCCCTCCCCAAAACCAATCCCCATGATATCCTGGAAACAGGCAGGGCTGCCTCCCAGGAAGAGTCCTAGCAAATGTTACTGGAAACAAGCCCTTCAGATGGATAGAAAGCTGTGCCGGGGCCCACCAGCACATGCGGCTGCAACTGTGCTTTTGGAGACATCATGCATTGCCAGCTCTCAGGAGGCACGGATGAGCCAGTCCCATTCTACACAGCCCACGGACTGAGGTAGTAGGCCAACACACACACACACACACACACACACACACACAGACACACGCGCGCTAGTTCCTCAGCCTGAAGTTGAAAACTATGTCTCAGCCATAGTCTGTTGCCAGGAACCAAGAGACCAAGGCAGATGTCACTAGAGAAAGAACTGAGCTCAATGGACTACTCTGGTAAGCTAAGAGAAAGGATGTGCTTCATACGGAAAGCTGAATTTATTTACACTAATCACGAATGCAGGCTCTCAGCTGGAAAAGCTCACTTCCAACGCCAGAAGGTTCAGAACCCATTCACGAGCTTCTCAGAATGCAAGCAGTTGCCATGGTAACCCCAACATTATATTTCTTGGCATTGGACATATAAATTACCACCCATAATGCATTTAATACCGTTTGGGGCCACTAATTCATTGCAAAATAAATCTCAGCTCTGACTCTTGGCCTCCCTCTAAGATAAACGAAGAGCAGCAGCTGGAGGTAGCACCCAGCTCACCCCACGGATAAGCACAGAGCTCCACGCATCTGAAAATGCTCTTCTAAAGGCAAAATTAAGAACTAAGGAGATTAGAATTCATCATCTACAGCCAGTGGTTGAGATTTTTTAAGATGAAAAGTTCCATCCAGATTAATGTAACTGTCATTGCTTAAGTTAAAGAAACAAATATATTCCATCCGTATCTACCTCTCTGAAATTCAACTATGTTTAGCAAATTGAAGAAAAAGCAGATCTCTTCAAAGAACATCTTCAATAATTCACTTATAGGGCATCTGTCAAGACTAAGATAACTCTTCAAATGTCAAAACTGTCATTAACAAGAAATAAAGTTTTATTTCTTAGGTTCAAAAGAGGTCTATTCAATCATCATTCTTTACCTTGACTAGGGATATTCATAAACATTTAAAATACACATCTGCATGATTTGTAAAGTCCCTTACCTTCTTATAATCCACCATCTGAACACAGAGATGAAAACAAAATTATCGTGCACAAACTGCAAAGACATCTTCAGCTTCACGTTCCCAGGAAGCCCACTGCATCAGTAACTTGACAGAGCTGCTGCAGGACATGCCTGTGCCAGCCACAGCATCCACAGAACCGCGTCCGTTCTAATCACTAAACTGCCAGGTCCGGAGGAGTATTACCTTCATTATCTCCTCCTTCCGACTGCAGGCAACAGTCAGCAGTTATGAAGGGGAGCAAAAGGCTTCACCACGGGTTGTTTCCATATTAACAAGGCCTTTGGTAACCGCTGCATTGCAGTCTTTCTGAAAGCTACCAACCTCAGAAGCAAACGCGCTGGAGAGAGACTCTCTGGCACAGGAAGCAGTCTTTCCAATCACAAAGATTTTTAAAGAATCTTTAAAGAATGCTGTGAACACCTGAGGCTTTTTCTAGATTTCCTACCTGTTTCCTAGAGGTTGACTGGTTTGTGGTTTTTACTGGAGGATGGCTGTGACAACTGGCTGTGCGGGGTAGGAATGCGGAAATGAGTGCGCTGTGCGCTACGACGCCCCCTCTCGGGGCTCAGGTACGCCCTGCGGGAATCTGCACATCTGCCGCTTAGCACCAGACTCAAAGCCCCCGCTGGGGGCTCCTGGGAATAAGCCATGATTTCCATTCCAGAAAATGCAAATACAGCAAGCACTTCCAGGTCCTCTGGGGGCAGCAATCACTGAACACCCAGCTACCTTCACAGTGTGGTAATAACCATTACGTGGTCAGAGCACTTGAAATATTAAACCATTGACCATATAATCAAATTCGGAAAAAGAGGTTTCTGAAATAGTAGCACGCTTAGTAAATTGACCTTTGGTTTTCATTCATTCATGCAATACATTTAGTGAGCATTGACCATGTGTTGTATATAAAAGGATATTCAAGTGGAGCATCCCTAATCCAAAAATCCAAACTGCTCCAAAATCTGAAACTTTCTGAGTACCAACATACCACCACAAGAGGAAAATTCCCCAATGGATCTCATGTGACAGGTCACAGTTAAAACTCTGTTCCATGCACAAAATATTTAAAATATTGCATAAAATTACCTTCAGGCTATGTGTATAAGGTGTATATGAAAAGAATTTTGTGTTTCCACTTAAGTATCATCCCCAAGATATCTAATTATGCATATTCAAACATTCCAAAATCCAAAAAGATCAGAATCTGAAACACTTCTAGTCCCAAGCATTTCAGATAAGGGATACTCAATCTGACCATCGGGAACCACCGTCAGGGTGGGTGCAAGTGCTCTGGGAGGAAGAATAATGGAAAACACACCATCATGCATGGTGGAGGACGGCTGGAACTGCATAGGAGGCAGAACTCGAGCCCGACTGCAGCTCCAGGTCAAGGTTCTGTAAGAAAGGAAGAGTTAAAAAGAGGTGAAGGATGTGGACTCAGCTGGACTACAGGGAGGGCCAAGGGAGAACACCCTCCAGATGGCTGTACACAATCCTCAGCAGGTGCGGGAGGTCCTCTGCAAGGGTATATGTCTGTGGCCGGAGCCCGTCCCTCCCTCACAGCAGCCTGGAGCAGGTACAGCCACCACCACCACCACCACTGACAGAAGCCTGTGTCTGGGACTTGAGGCCTACATTTGCCCAAGGCACATGGTGACTGCGGGGAGGCGCCAGGGCATGGACACAGCGGGGCAGCTCTGTATTGTGCCACCGCACCACACCGCCACCCATAAGTAACAGCTGTCCTCTGGCAGCCTTGGCACCCGACGGAGGTGACAGTCCAAGCGGCCTCTGCTCAGATGGTTTCCTTCCACCCTATGTCCAGAGCCCCACCGGACCCTGAACAGGTGTGAGGTGAAGGACTGCACGAAAGAATAAACAAATTAAAGAATCTACTGGTCATTCCCCAATTCTAGTAACAGGAAATGACATGTCAGACCTCTGCCAGTGTTATGCTGTTCTCTGATGAAAATGGCCCTTCTTTGCCTGGTCTCTGGCTACCTAACTCTATTTCACATTCTCAGGCTCTGGAATCTTCTCCTCCAGGACGTCTTCACTGACTCCCTTCCCACCCCTGGTAGCAAGGCCCTTTCCCTGAGCTCCCCCCACCTCCAGCAGCTCCCATGCTGTCCTGAAGTGGTGGTTCTGCAGCTGCCCCCGCACAGAAGTCCTGCAGTGGTGGTCAGGGTTGTATCTGCGGTGCTCAACGTGTTCCTTCTGCTGCCGCATTCCTGGAGGACTCTCCACATGTCAGCCACCTGCTCCACACGCACAACTCACTTGTTCCTCTCTGAGGCGGCTCCACCGAACAGACGAGGACGCTGAGGCACAGTCAGTTCAAGCGCAAGAGCCAGGATTTACACCCAGGAACCAGCATCCTCCAGCCACATCCTAACCTCCCCTACTGCTTCTGTAGGTACCCAAAACAGAGTTCACTGACACCAACTGGAAAAGATGGTGTTACCGCATGGGGGTGGGAGGGACTCGAGTTACAGAAAAACTTTTAAGGAAATACGGCAGTCTTCCTCCCCCATCCCTCCCTCTTACTGTGAGATATGAATGAATGAACACATTCGGCCACAGCAGACATGCCTCCGCATAAATCCTGACAGGGAACACCTACGGCCCACAGGAGATGAGGACAGAAGGCACAAAGAGGCAGCGTGAGGTGGTTTCCTTTTGCCATCACTGTGCTTCAGAGAGACTCACTCGAGCAGTTTAAAAGCCTCAGAGGAACTTTCATCAAGCGCTTCTAACGTATTTAGGTGCCACTCTGGGCACTCCTCGCAGAAGTTCCAGAAGAACTCTGCCTTTCAAGTCAGGGATCAAGGCTTGTTCTCTATGGCAGCACCACTCTCACCAGCCTCCAGTGGCAGCAGCACTGCAGGAGGACTCTTCCCCCACTGATCTGTCCGTCCTGTGACGCTGACCCATGCGGCCAGAAGCCCGTGCGTAGCCTGAGCGGGCTCTCCCTGGGGGATCTCGAGCAGTGGGCAGGTCCCACACCAACACTCTTGTGCCTCCTGGAACAGCCAGCACCTACAGAGGAGGGCCCCACAGCTGGCCCAGGGCTGAAGGGAATGTGCACTGATGGGGAGAGATGGGTAGGGGCTCAAGCTGCCTCCAGGGGGTGGCAGAAGGTCCCAGAAGGAGCACACCACAGGACCCTTTCAACTGCTTCCCAATACGACCATCTGACCAAGGGCAGCAGGGTTCAGTGCCTAGGTGCCAGGTCCCCACAGGCCTGCACAGATGGCTTCCTACTGTCTCCAATTTACAGCTGAGGTGGCAGCGAGGCTTTAACAGGATAAATCACTTTCCAAGTGCACCAGTGGGTGCTCCAGCAAAGCTGCTTGGCTCTGAGCGGCCTGACGCTTTGGACTTGGCATGACCTCCTCCTGGCGAAGGTACGGCCCGGTGTCCTCACAGCGTGGGCAGAGCAGAAAGGGCACGCTGCCTTCCTCTGGCACTGACTCCTCCTAACCAACCGCTCACTCCTTCTGGATCCCAGATTCCTTGCCTAAGAAAGGAGTAAGACCTATCCTGCAAACCACATAATGTTGATTTTCAACTGACTGAATGCATTCCCTTACTGCCAGAAGAGAATCATATCTACTCACAATTCACAATGAGTCTCCTGGTGTGTAAAAGTATAAGCTGTCTCAAAATGTAAGGCATGACTGTTACCAAATAGAGCCACAAGGCACTCAGTAATATTTCCAAGCTTAATTCCGCTTAGATATATGATGAGAGACCTACAGGGCTCTTACCATTAACTAGAATGACCATGGCAAATCCTGCCCCTTTATTAAATAGTAGTAATGAAATTAATAATTTAGCTCAGACAGACTAGCTAATATCATTAAGGCGCATTTACATGAATTTGATGCAAATTATGGAAACATCCCAATAGGTCTCATTTGGACACTTAAAATGCTAAAGAGCAACCCTACTATCCGAAGGTATTTATCACTTCAAAAACAGGCAACTCAGTCACCAAAATTAACAAGAAAAAATCCAAGTAAGCAACATTCGGCCTGAAGGGAAAACATAGACAAATCATTCATATTCACTCTAGGTGCCACTGGGGCCACAGAACAAAGGATGTACCCAAGAGGAAGCAGAGAGAAGAAAAATAATATAAAATACACACAAAATTTATTTGGCTTAGATACATACTTATTTACCAAAAATCTAACAGGTACTTATTTGATAAGACCATTTCATGACCACCAGATGTGATCTGGTCTTAGGAAGGAAAGAGACTGCAAATCTGCCTGTTTCTCTAGGCAACAGAGGGTCTCAGGGGCTTTCAACATGACACAAGAAGTCACTAGGTCAGCAACAAAGGTCAAACAAGCCCCAGTTACAAGTAGCAAAGTGTCTGTACAAACATAAATGGGAATCTGAACTGTAGGTAAAAGAAACAACAGGGCCGGGCGCGGTGGCTCAAGCCTGTAATCCCAGCACTTTGGGAGGCCGAGGCGGGCGGATCACGAGGTCAGGAGATCGAGACCATCCTGGCTAACACGGTGAAACCCCGTCTCTGTTAAGAAATACAAAAAACTAGCCGGGCGAGGTGGCGGGCGCCTGTAGTCCCAGCTACTCGGGAGGCTGAGGCAGGAGAATGGCGTAAACCCAGGAGGCGGAGCTTGCAGTGAGCTGAGATCCGGCCACTGCACTCCAGCCTGGGCGACAGAGCGAGACTCCGCCCAAAAAAAAAAAAAAAAAAAGAAAAAAAAGAAACAACAAAAGCGGATACAAACGCCTAGGTATATTCCCAAGAGAAATGACACGTCCACACAAAAACCTGAACATGAATGTTCACAGCAGCATTATCACACAACAGTCAAAAAGTAGAAACAACCCCAATGCCTATTAATGGACTAATGAATACATAAAATGTGGACCATCCACACGATGGAATAATATTCGACATTAACAAGGAACAACCGATGCACACATGCACAACATGAATGAAAACATGGTGCTGAATGACAGAGGCTGCACACAGAAAACACATACTGTCAACTGCATTTCTAGAGAACGTCCGAAGTAGGCAATGGCTGCACAACTCTGTGAATATACCAAACACCACGGACATGGACACTTTAAATAGGTAATTGTATGGAATCTGACGATTTCCATAAAGTTATTTTCTAAAAGCTGACACAATCAAGTCAAAGGCCAAACATCCAATAGAGATGCAGCTCACCCGCTCAATTAAAAAACAACAAGAAAACATTATTGCAAGTTTCCACTATGCCAAAAGACGCATTACTTTTGGGGTACTCCTTCCAAAAATGTTAAATAAGCTTCTCACTGGTCAAAACAATTCATAATTCCTGTAGGAACTCCCCCTCTCCCAAATCTAAAAGTTCAACAATTTCTCAAGGAAAAAACTTGATCTTAATTTTAATGTAAAATATAAATCACATATTTGTGCAAATGTAGCACTTTTAATCATGAGGGAGAGGTGTCACTATGAAACTTATCAACACTATCCCCCAAGAAAGTATTCATTTACTTCATTCTGTCTACTATGAAATAAATAATACCTGAATCTTTAAGACCTAGAAACATTTCAGAAGGTTTGAGGTCAAAGAAAACACATTAACTCAACATAATGCTCACAAGAACAAAAATAAGCCTATGCATAAAATAAACAACTAAATGATGGTGGAAAGACTACATTCTCTAAACCTAACAAAAGCTCCCAACTCATTCCCACCCACTGCCATCTGTCTACCTCAAACTCTTCAACAACCCAACTCACAGAAAGGACCTACAGTCAATGTGGTAACATAAGCACAATCCTGTAACTGGCTCAAATTGTCATTACAATAACATGTGTTTCTTTTAGTTTTTATTTATTTATTTATTTTTTTGAGATAGAGCTTCACTCGTTACCCAGGCTGGAGAGCAATGGTGCGATCTCTGCTCACGGCAACCTCTGCCTCCCAGGTTCAAGCAATTCTCCTGCCTCAGCCTCCTGAGGAGCTGGGATTACAGGCATGCGCCACCACGCCTGGCTAATTTTGTATTTTTAGTAGAGACGGGGTTTCTCCACGTTGGTCAGGCTGGTCTCAAACTCCTGACCTCAGGTGATCCACCCACCTTCGCCTCCCAAAGTGCTGGGATTACAGGCATGAGCCACCGCGCCCGGCCAGCATGTGTTTCTATTTTCCGCAGGAAGAGAATCATGTCGACTCACAATTCACAATGAGTCAACCAGTGTGTAAAATATTTTACATAATGGGAAAATTTATTGTGACCCAAAAGTTCAGCGTGTTCTCATTAACTTACCAGAAATTACAGATGTGAAGATACTTCTGTTAACTTAACCAAAATCAAGAAAAGAAACTACTTTAGATACGCACACATTTTCAGTTTGGTAGATCTGATTCCTTTTATGATACTGCATTTCAAGTTACTCAGATTGGTAAATTCATAGTTAAAATACTAAAGAGAGAAAATCTGCATATTGACATAGGTAATTTAAGACTGCTTTTAGCACTGCGTCACTTACTACCTATATAGCTAAGCTCTGTCAAAACCTCACAGGGACGGCTTCAGTTTTTGTAAATACTCGCATGGTGAAATGGTTTTTCCAAAGTTATGATACCATCTAAAGTGCTAATGGAGTCTTCCCATTGTGCTTCACTGTGAATAACACATTTCTGTGGAAAATCTTATAGTGCTGCAGCCATTTAACATTTTCCCAGATTACATTCAGGTTTTTTTTAATCCGAAAGAAAACATTTAAACAATTAAAACACATAAAATATTTCTATTATGACCTTTTAAAAAACTCTCAGTATTTTTATTTTATTTTATTTTATTTTATTTTATCTTATTTTGAGATAGAGTCTCACTCTGTCGACCAGGCTGGAGTGCAATGGCACAACCTCGGCTCACTGCAACCTCCGCCTCCCGAGTTCAAGCGATTCTTCTGCCTCAGCCTCCCGAATAGCTAGGATTACAGGCACACGCCACCACACCGGGCTAATTTTTATATTTTTAGCAGAGACGGGGTTTCATCATATTGGCCAGGCTGGTCTGAAACTCCCAACCTCATGATCTGCCTGCCTCAGCCTCCCAAAGTGCTGGGATTACAGGCATGAGCCACCGCGCCCAGCCACAAAACCCTCAGTGTTTTAAAGGCCACACTTGGAAACAGACATGTTTATACATGCAATACAGATGCAAACATTTTTAAACAACATAATCCATTGATACACACACACACTAAGAAATCAAACATTTCCAATTCCATAAACATAATACATCTGAAGCAAAGATAATACCACCAGATATTTTTTACTTGTAAGTTGGTCCCCAGAAAAGGGTAATTATAAAAGACACCAGGGAGCCTCTTTTCAACCTTGTTAAATAAACGACTTGCAAATATTAACCACAAAACTGTGGGTGAAGCCACTCTGTCCTGTCATGATTACTCGCTCATAAAGGCCCAAAATGCGTCTTGAAGGGAGTTTTTGCAATACAAATCCTAATCTTAACTATATAAACTCTATTCTTAACTATCTTACATTACAAAAGACGATTCTCAACCTTCTGAAAACTGTAATATCTTTTATAAAATCTGAAAGATTGAGATGGTGTTACTAATAGTGTCGTGGTTCATTAAACTTTGACTCATTAAGTACCTTGGACAAATCATTTTAAATTAAAAGAACAATCTTTAATATACATTTTCAGATGAGACTTAATACATTCTACACAATTAATCAAAGGCCACAGAAAAACTTCGGCAATAATGGAACGAACACACAGTGATATTTGCTTCAGGAACAGACTATTTCACCCTACATCCTTTCACAAAGTGCTTGAGATATGCATATTTAGTAGGCATATTTCAGAATTAGCTCTTCATTTTCTAATAAAAAAGGGCAGACTTCCCTGCAGGCTTGGCAATGAAACATTTTCAAAATGCAGGTACCAGGAGGGTGTGGTGGTTCATGCCTGTAATCTCAGCACTTTGGGAGGCTGAGCCAGGAGGATCTGCTTGAACCCAGGAGTTCAAGACCAGCCTAGTCAACATAGTGAGACCCCATCTTTACAAAAAAATTTTTTAAAACTTAGCCAAGTGTGGTAGTGGGTGCCTATAACCCCAGCTACTCAAGAGGCTGAAGTAGCAGGATCACTTGAGCCCAGGAGATTGAGGCTGCAGTGCGCTGTGATTGCACCACTGTACTCTGGCCTGGGTGACAGAGCAAGAAGACCCTGTCAAAAAAAAATATATATATATATACACACACATATATATATATGTGTGTGTGTGTGTATATGTATGTATATGTGCTGGTCCCATTTCAGAAAGCAAATAAATGTTTAAAATGTAAAGGTACCTACCTACATCAAAATGCATCTGAAAAACATTAAAATAAAACTATACTCATTGTATTTAAAAAGTCAAAGAAACGTTATGTTGAATCTAGTTAATCGTTAAAGCTCTAGGCCCAGCTAAGAGGGCAGAGTGTGTGACTGCAGACAGGGGGCCCCGGCGCCCAACTGCAGGAGGTTAGGAAGTGAAGGCAGTGCTCCTGGTCTGCAGCATCACCTGGAGTCGGCCCTTTCCTCCTTGGACCCAGGCAGCCAGACCCGAGGGCAGGATCCAGGTGATCCAGAACCGTTACCTCTACACTCTGAGAAGAACACACTTGACCCTGTGTCACGATGCAGTGCCCCTTCTGCCAGCCCCCCAAGTGGCTCACCTGAAACCGCACCTGTAGAGCACGCTCTCAAAGGAAAGGGGGAGATGACAGGGAGAACACCAGGACCTGCCAGGAGTGCCCTCCCAGCATGGGCTCATCACCCGCATGTGGTGACCACCCACCCCCTACACGGGAGGGCAGGCGTGATGTTTTCTTCCTTTGTATTTCAGCACGCTGCATAATGCGTGACAAGCAGATGCTCACTAAGACAGGTCCATAATCCCTTCTCTGCAATTCGAAAATCCAAAAAGCTCTCTGAAAACTGAAAGCATGTTCATAACTCACTTGGCAGTATGCCCTGATCTGATGTGAAGCTATTCATAGTCTCACTGTCCCACTTAGTGTGAATATTCATATACTTTGCTGCAAAAATCTTAATGTGCTTGATTATATGGTGCTGCCTAGGATATTCTATAATATATGGTACTTTCACTATTTCTGCTCTAAAAATCTCAAAAATTCCACATTCCCAAACACCTCTGGCCCTGAGAGTCACAAAGGTGTGGTCCTATGACTGTTAGATGACAACAACAGGGCAGGCACTGGCCAGAGATGGTAACACCTGAGATGTAAATGGGCAGCAGGAAGAAGCACCTTTAATGGCCAGGAGAGAACAATAATCTGCATTCAAAGTCTAGTTTATACATGTGTTCATTCTACAAACATGCTGAGCGTATGTGCACACACCTCACCCACAGCTGGGGAGACGGCACGAAAGCAAGAATGAAAGCAAGACTGCAGTCCCTGCCCTCATGGCGGGGAAGACCATGAGGTGACAAACAAGTGCTCTGGCTCACACGGCAAACACAAGCTGTGGCTGGTGGGTGAAGGCAGGAAAGGTGCTGATGCAACACTCAGGAAGGGCCCGAGCAGAGGGTGGCCAGGGAAGCCCCTGAGGAGTAATGGGGAAGCTACCCAAGGAACAGCGACAGCCACAGGCACAGCAAGAGTGGCAGGACAGGGACACACTGCTCTAGGAATCAGAGCACAGTGGCAGGGGAGGGGGTCTTGGGGGAAGGGAGAAGGATGCAGGGCTTGGGTGATGGAAGAGTTGGGATTTTTTAAAATTAATTGTTAAATTTATTTATTTATTTATTTATTTATTTATTTATTCATTCATTTATTTTAAGAGACAGAGTCTTGCTCCATCACCCAGGCTGGAGTGCAGTGCCATGATCACAGCTCACTGTAACCTCACCTCAGCCTCTTGTAATTTTTTAAAATTTTAATTGACAAAAATAATTGTATATATTTATAAGATACAATGGGGTGTTTTGATCTATGTATACATTGTGAAATGATTAACTCAAACTAGTTAATCTATCCATCACCTCACCAAGTTACTTTTCTTGTGATGAAAACATTTAAGATCTACTCTTTAGCAATTTTTAAATATACAATACATGATTATCATCCATGGCCACAGATGAGCCTGGAGGGCATTACGTTAAGTGAAATAGGTGACGAATACCACATGGTCTTATTTATATGTGGAATCTAAGAAAGTAGAAGGTGAAGAAGTGAAGAGTAGAACAGTGGTTATGGAGGCTGGGGGCGGGGGAGCGGGGAAAGAAGAGGTAGTGGTCAAAGGGTACAAAGTTTCAGTTAGAGAGTGAGGATTTGATTAAGTGTGAAGAAGAGTAAGTCGCTACTTGACCTAGTCAGGCATAAGAACTACTCATCTCAAATCAAGCTCCCTCTAGGCCTCAGCCACCTCATCTGTCCACAAGAAGAAAGGCAAGATCTGATTTCTCAAATGCTTCCGCTCCATGAAGTAACTTCCGTGGGGGAATCGAACTTCACAGAGCTTTCTACTAAGAAGGCTGAAGAACTTTAATGCGGGTGAGAGGGTTAATCATACTAAAATTGTACAAAAAGAAAAAGCAGGCTGTGTGATCGATGGGAAAGAAGCCAAACAGCTTTTCATCTCTACTGATTGTTAAATATTGTGAAAGGTTGGCTAACAGCACTACCCCCAGCTCACGCAAACCACCCTGCCAGAATTAAAGACAAATGGTGTATTTGTAAAGGTGTTTTGAGAACACAGGGGAAAAGGTCACTAAAATGTCCCTGGCGAGTGCTGCTTCAGAAGCCTAGTAGGCCCTGCCTGTCTCCACCACCTCATTTCTGAAAGGGTGGGAATCCTGAGCTCTCCATACTACCTCCAGACACCCCACAGCTCCCCACCCCTCTCCAGCCTTCCCAGTGCAGAATGAGGTGATTGCCAAACAACTATTAGGATGCACAAATGGAGGGTGTTTGCAGCAGCTGCAAAAGCTCTAGTATAGACAACAAAACGGGTCAGTGAGTCTCAAACTCTTTAAGGTTAAATACTCACTTGGGTGAGATTTAACAACATAACAATAGACTACAATAATGAAGTGGCTTCTCAAACTTTTGCACCAAAGTACCCCCAAAGGCACAGCAAAGAGAACCCTAAGGATAAGCACTTTGAAGCAACTCAATGGATATGAAGTATTACATTTTGTATTCAAAATTCACACAAACTTCACATTTAGCTCCATAACATACTTACAATACCCCCTTCCCCCTTGTCACCCTTACTCTCAGCTTTTGGAAACGAGCAAGCTGGTATTTTCTCCTCCTTCCACTGCTGAAAGGAAGGCCTGCCTGTCTACTCTGCCCTCCCTCCAGATCCCACGAGCAAGGCCCACCCTCTACTCTGGCACTGGATCCTAGTCCTTCCTCCGTCAACCTCCCTCCTGGACACCCTCCCTTCCAGAGCACAGGTAAGTGCTAACGTGTCCTCAGCACCCCCACTCCCCCATCATTCTACTTTAAAGAAAACTCTTTCAAGAAGCTGTGAACACACACACCCCATACCCCGTGAAAGCTTCTGCCTGTCATAAACGCCTCCTGACACCACTCCTGTCCAAGTCCCCAAAGACCTTCAAGTTGCAAAATCCAGTGGTCAAGTCTCACCCATCCTGCTTGATGCCCAAACAGCTTTTCATAACTCTCAAATATATCTCCAGCACCCCTTCCCCTGTAATTCCCCCAGACGTGTATATCCAATAACCAACTCAACATCTCCACTTGGGCATCAAAAAGGCATCTCAAACCTAACAGGTCCAACACTGGGCCCTTGGTACCCCTTCCTCTCTGATCTGCCTCTGGCAATCCCTGGCTCAGTAAATGGCACCATCCAATTCCTTAGATCATAAAGGACCCCCTTCCTCACATGCCACACATCAGCAAAGATGGTCAGCTCCGTCTTCAAGATACATTCCAAATCCAACCACTTCTCACCAAAGCTCTACCCACAGGGTCCTCCCTGCTGTTCCTCAGATATGCCAAGCATATTCCCACTTCAAGGCCTTTGTACACCCTGATCCTCCCGCCTAAAACGCCCTTCTCCCAGATCTTAACACAGCTCCCTCCCTCTTGATTATTTCAGTCCCTACTCAAATGCTACCTGCTCAAAAAGGCCTTCCCTGAGACTCTCCTAGGATAGTTCTCTCATCACATGACTCTAGCCAGAGTCTCTCTGGTTTTCCTTCCTAACACAACTATTTAGCATTAACTGACATATGTATTGGTTTGTTGACTATCCCTCTCCCTCAAGTTATCCCTCCGGAACTTCAAAACGGCCCAAATTTGAACTCATTCACCACCGTGTTCCCACACCTTGAAACCACCTGACTCATTGTGAGGGGCTCAATCAATATTTGTTTACAGCCTTATTTTAAAACCTTATTGTTGGTTAAAATGAAAGTATTCAGCCAGGCACGGTGGCTCACACCTATAATCCCAGCATTTTGGGAGGCTGAGGCAGGAGAATGGCTTGGGCCCAGGAGTTTGAGACCAGTCTGGACAACACAAGGAGACCCTGTCTCTACACAAATTAAAATATTAGCCAAGCATGGTGTGTGCCTGTGGGCCCAGCTACTCAGAAGTCTGAAGTGGGGGGACTGCTTGAGCCCAGGAGGTTGAGGCTGTAGTGGGCCCGTGATCTTACTACTGCATCCCAACCTGTACAACAGAGAGAGACCCTGTCTCAAAAAATAAATAAAGTATTCATTAACTCATTCAACAACTAACACAAAAGTCTGCATGCACTAGATTCAGAAGTGCAGCAAATGTTTCCCAGGTCCTCCTTATGAGCTCCGTCCCGACAGCAGGCACAGGAGTGCATGACCACCCATCCACAGTGTCATTCATCACAGCACCGTAGAAAACGGAGAAGACTGGAAACAACCTAAGAGTCCAACAACAGAGAACCGAATCAAGAAACTGACACAATCATATGATCATTATATAATCGACCATATAACAGAATGTCATGCTATTAAAAAATACCTCTGGTCCAACAGAAATATGAGAATCACAAAAATAATTTTAAATCTCCTAGCAGCCTCACTTAAAGAGTAAAAAGAAGTCAGTAAAATTTACTGTGTACTATTTAATGCAATATTAAACTTTATCATTTCAACATGTAATATTATAAAAAAATTATTAACAGGATATTTTGCATTTTTTTTCACCACACTTAATCTTCAAAATCTGGTGTGTGGGGCTAGACTATGGCCTGTATAATCAGTGTATGGTAGCTAATGCTTGTAATCCTAGCACTTTGGGAGGCTGAAAAGGGCGGACTGCTTGAGCTCAGGAGTTTGAGACCAGCCTGGCCAAAATGGTGAAACCCCATCTCTACAAAAAACACAAAAATTAGCCAAGGGTGGTGGCATGTGCCCGTAGTCCCAGCTACTTGGGGAGCTAAGGTGAGAGGATCGCCTGAGCCCAGGAGGCGCAAGTTGCAGTGAACTGAGATGGCATCACTGCACTCTTGCCTGGGAAACAGAGTGAGACCCTGTCTCTTAAAAAAAAAAAGAATAGAATTTAGAGTCCAAAAATAAGCCTTTATATTTATGGTCAATAGGTGTTTTTTATGGTCAATACATTTTTGATGAAGGCACCAAGACTATGCAATGGAGAAAGGATAGTAATACGGTTTGGCTCTGTGTCCAACCAAATCTCATCTCGAATTGTAATCCCCATGTGTCAAGGGAGGGAAGTGACTGGATTATAGGGGTGGTTTCCCCAGGCTGTTCTCATGATAGTGAGTGAATTATCACGAGATCTAATGGTTTTATAAATGGTAGTTTTTCCTGCACTCACACACACTCTTTCTTGCCTGCTGCGATGTAAGACGTGCCTGCCTCCCCATCTGCCTTGATTGTAAGTTTCCTGAGGCCTCCCCAGACATGTAGAACTGTGAATCAATTAAACCTCTTTCCTTTAAAAACTACCCAGTCT
>NW_012104253.1:1133275-1134969 GCF_000951045.1 Mandrillus leucophaeus
GAGCCCAAGTATTCAAGGCTGCAGTACACTATGATCATGCCTGTGGATAACCACTGCACTCCAGCCTGGTAATATAGCAAGACTCAGTCTCTTAAAAAGATAAAAATAAAAAACCAATACACACACAAATGATCACAGCAGAAAAGAACTAAAACTATATAATTCTTAGAAGAAAGATGTAAATCTTCACAACCCTGGATTAGGCAATGGTTTCTTAGAAATGACTTCAAGCCAGGAACAGTAGCTCACATCTGTAATCCCAACACTTTAGGAGGCTGAAGCAGGAGAACTGCTTGAGCTCAGGAGTTTGAGACCAGCTAGGGCAACATAGTAAAACTCTGTCTCTACAAAAAATAATTCAAAAAATTAACCAAGCATAATGGTATCACGTGTAGCCCTAGCTACTCAGGAGGCTAAGGCAGTAGGATAACTTGAGCTCTAGAGGTCAAGGCTACAGTGAGCCACAATCGTGCCACTGCACTACAGCCTGGTCAACAGTGCCAGATCCTGTAAGAAAGAAAGAAAAAGAAAGAAAGAAAGAGAGAGAGAGAGAGAGAGAGAGAAAGAAAGAAAGGAAGAAGGAAGGAAGGAAGGAAGGAAGGAAGGAAGGAAGGAAGGAAGGAAGGAAGGCAGGCAGGCGAAGGAAGAAAGAGAAAGAAAGAAAGGAGGGAGGGAGGGAGGGAACGAACAAATGGAAAAGAAAAAAGACAAGACAAGACACCAAAAGCAAAATAAGCCAAAGAAAAAGTAGATAAACTGGACTTCATTTAAAGTTAAAAACTTTTGTACATCAAAGAACACCATCAAGAAATCGAAAAGAGGCCAGGCGCAGTGGCATATGCCTACAATCCCAGCACTCTGGGAGCCTGAGGTGGGTGGACCGCTTGAGCTCAGGAGTTTGAGACCAGCCTGGGCAACATGGCAAAACCCCATCTCTACAAAAAAAAAAAAAAAAAAGTACAAAAAATTAGCCAGATGTTGTGGCATGTGCCTAGAGTCCCAGCTACTTGGGAGGCTGAGGTGGGAGGATCACCTAAGTCCAGGAGGTTGAGGCTGCCTTGAGCTGTGATCACGCCACTGCACTTCAGCCTGGGTAATGAAGTGAGACCCTGTCTCGGGGGAAAAAAAAAAAAAGAAATCAACATAATTAAAAGAGCAATCTCTATCAAAATACCAATGACATTCTCCACAGAAATAGAAAAAAATCCTAAAATTTGTATGAAACCACAAAAGACCCCAAATAGCCAAAGCAATGCTGAGCATAAAGAAGAGAGCTGGAGGTACCAAAACTCAAAATACACTACAAAGCTGTAGTAAGCAAAACGACACGGTACTGGTCTATAAAACAACTGGTGTGTGTCTATAAAAATAGACACACAGACCAATGGAACAGAATAGAAAACCCAGGAATTAACCTGCATATCTACAGTCAACTGATTTTTGGCAAAGGTGCCAAGAACATTCATTGGATTTCAAGGACAGTCCCTTCAACAAATGGTGCTGTGAAAATTAAATATCCATATGCAGAAGAATGAAAATAGAAACTAGATCCCCACTTCTCATCCTATACAAAAATGAACTAAAAATGAATCAAAGACCTAAATATAAGACCCAAATGATAAAACTTCTAGAAAACATATGGGAAATGCTTCATGACATTGGTCTGGGAAAAGATTTTTTTTTTTTTTTTTTTT
>NW_012104253.1:1136504-1137019 GCF_000951045.1 Mandrillus leucophaeus
ACCTGAGGTCAGGAGTTTGAGACCAGTCTGATCAACATGGAGAAACCCTGTCTCTAGTAAAAATACAAAATTAGCCAGGTGAGGTGGCACATGCCTGTAATCCCAGCTACTCGGGAGGCTGAGGCAGGAGAATCGCTTGAACCTGGGAGGCGGAGGTTGTAATGAGCTGAGACACTGTTTGTACAAACACACACACAACACACACAACTAAAAAAAGTTGGTCTCACAGAAGTAAAAAGTAAACACAAATACTAGAGGTTAGGAAGGGAAGGAGGATGGGAAAAATGGGGAGAGAGCTAGATAGGAACACATTCTAGTGTTCTATAGCACTGTAGCATGACTACAGTTAACAATAATATATAGTTATAGGCCTTTCAGGCCAGGTGCTGTGGCTCACTCCTGTAATACCAGTGTTTTGGAAGGCTGAAGCAGGAAGACCACTTGAGGCCAGGAGTTTGAGACCAGCCTCAGCAACACAGCAAGACCCTGTCTGTACCAAAAAAAAAAAAAAAAAA
>NW_012104253.1:1138474-1140974 GCF_000951045.1 Mandrillus leucophaeus
ACCATGGAATACTATGCAGCCATAAAAAAGGATGAGTTTGTGTCCTTTGTAGGGACATGGATGCAGCTGGAAACCATCATTCTCAGCAAACTATCGCAAGCCTCTGTCTCTCTTAAGAAAACAAAAAAAAAAGGTGCCCATTCTTTGCTCAGAAAGGCGCTAATACAGACAGCAGCAACAGGGCTCATTAGGAGAATCAAAGCAGTAAAAATCATGGGGATGCAGCAATTCCGCATCCCCTTAAGATCAGGCTGTCCTCTACTCCACAGTGAGATACAAAGTGTAAAATGCATGGGCCCGGAGTCCTACGAGATGATCTAAGTGCATACATACTGAAAAAAGATGCAAAGACTATACACCAAGATGCTAATGGTGTGGGGATAATGAGGAAAATTATTTTATTTTTATCTTTATGTGTTTTCTCTGGGTACACATACAAAGTTAAGATACCTTTACTCAGCTTTCTCCTAGAAGAATTCCTTCCGGATATAAGTGACTGTAAAGGTTCTACCCTCAGAGATGTCTTATTTCTGGGAATCCAGAATGTCTAATAGATTTGGGGTACCTTTTCTACATTTCATCTCCCAAAGAATACATTCACACCCAGGTAGGCTGATGCTGACACAGCAGACAACACTGACCTTCTCCGTGCAGAAGTTTAACGGCTGAAATACAGTTACTGACATCAGCAAGAATCGTTGTCTTTCTCTTGATTCTCTCAGATTCCTCAATTTATAGGATCACTGAGACTTCACAGATGTCTTGCTACTGATCAAAACAATCATGATAAGCCCATATCATGATAAGCTAAAGATAAATCTTTAGCCTTAAGTCAGGAATTCTGTGCCCATCTGCATGTCAAAGACCACAGAGCCAGCGTCTTGTGAACAGTGCAATCACTTCTGAAGAACTACTTTAAAAGTTCAGGAGAGCACATCTCAGAAAACAGTGGAATACTTACTTCAATTTCTCACAATTAACTCTAATTTATGACAATGACGTTCTCCTACTTATAAGCTTCTGATGGTCCACCACTCCAGAACTGAGCTTCAACTTGTAAGAGGGGCCATGATCACTGTCCTCACCACACACTGAGGCCACCCGACATTCCCGCCAGAGCCGATTGCACTGGTGTGATGAACAGTATCTATCCTCTCCCTCCCACTGCACCGCCCCATCCTCACCCAATGCCCTCAAGATCAAAATTCTTTCTCTTGTAAAACTCCTGCTTAAACATTACAGTTTTTTGGGAGTTTTTTTGTTTGTTTTTTGGTAAAATTTAAGCCAAGAGTTGGCACTTTTTTCCCATAAAGAACCAGAGAGTAAATATTTTATGTTTCATGGGTCACATATTCTTCTTTGCTTATTTTTACAATCTTTTAAACACATAAAAACTATTATTAGACCTATAGTTTGCCGATCTGTTTTAGACATCACTACTCCCATGCCGTGCTCCAATGTCCCATCCTCCCATTCTGTTTCTGCCTCTATTACCATCACGATTACTAATTACTGTACTACGTCTTGTCTACAGTTCACACTGTCTGCAAGTCTGCCCTCCCCACTCTGGAGACTACATGTTCTTTAAAGGTGAGAAATCTATTTCTGTCTTCCATATCACCTGTAAATAATAATAATATAAAAAAATGCTTCATCTGTGAATCTTTTCAATTGATATCTTTTAAGTAGCATATGTTGAATTTCAAATCGCTTACTTAAGCATTTTCCATAAGAAGTGTTTCTTAAGTAGCTGAAGAACTTGTTTTTGGTAATGCATGGAGTAAGTTTCATCAGTTTAATTTCAATCAGATGAACTTTCAAAAGCCAAACTGAGGTTTCCCTTTAAAGACCTGTTCTTGCCTACACATGGTCTTTAAAAGTCTATGCTGTGAAAGATTTTATTATAAAGCTTAAAAATAATCCTCATTTGGGATATATTCCATTTCCAGGAGACACAGAGCTTTAAAAAAGTCAATCTAGGCCAGGCGCGGTGGCTCACGCCTGTAATCTCAGCACTTTGGGAGGCAGATCACCTGAGGTCAGGAGTGTGGGACCAGCCTGGCCAACTGATGAAACCCCGTCTCTACTAAAAATACAAAAATTAGCCGGGTGTGGCCAGGCGCGGTGGCTCATGCCTGTAATCCCAGCAATTTCAGAGGCCACAGCAGCCAGATCACGAGGTCAGGAGATTGAAACCATCCTGGTTAACACGGTGAAACTCAGTCTCTACTAAAAATACAAAAAATTAGCCAGACATGGTGGCACGCACCTGTAGTCTCAGCTACTTGGTAGGCTGAGGCAGGAGAATTGCTTGAACCTGGGAGGCAGAGGCTGCAGTAAGCCAAGATAGCGCCACTGCACCCAGGCTCAGGAGTGAGACTCGGTCTCAAAATAAATAAATAAATAAATAAATAATAGCCAGGTGTGGTGGCAGGCGCCTGTAATCCCAGCTACTCAGGAGGCTGAGGCAGGAGAATCGCTTGAACCCAGGAGGTGGAGG
>NW_012104253.1:1141489-1148346 GCF_000951045.1 Mandrillus leucophaeus
CGGGGTTTCACCATGTTGGCCAGGCTGGTCTCAAACTCCTGACCTCAGGTGATTTGCCTGCCTCAGCCTCCCAAAGTGCTGGGATTATAGGCGTGAGCCACCGCACCTGGCCTAGTGTGTTCTTCTTTCACATCCATCTTCCACTGTGAAACTTAGGAATGCTCCAGTATCAGCCTGTGGCAAACCAGGGACATGGCCAAAGCGACTCTCTATGCCCTCCCCTCCCACTTCCTGTCCATCCAAAACAACCGCCAAATAAATGTACAGTTATAGACACCTGGACCATGCATTCCATCCACGTATTCCTTTGCCTCTAACAAAATAAGATTTCCTTTCTTTCAGATGTGTCTTAAGGACTAGTGGAGCATAGACATATGCTGCCTCAACTTCCTTCCAGTGCTGATTTGCATGTTGGAGTAATTATGCCAAGACCATGGTGCTAGTTTTCCATTTCCTTTTTCGTAAAAAGGCCAACTAACTCACCATCTTGTACTTCAAAAGCTTACTTAACCACATCACTATGTGCCTACCTTTCTGTGCGCCATGAAAACAGGGTGGAACATCTGCCAGTTGTAGGGATGAGAGAGCTCCCCTGGAGCTGTGGTGGTCACTGCCCTCCTGCCTTACCACTAATGGCTTAGTTCTTTTACTACTCCTCTGAAAGGTGAGGAAAAAATAACTGACAGAAAAATCCCCTACACAAAAACCCCAACTCTGCGGGAAGGAGGGCGGGTCCCTGTGAATCATCCACCCATCCTCCACGTGAAAGGCAGCACAGGTGAGCGATTTCTCATCTAAAGATGGCCAAAGCAGGAGGACTGCTTGAGGCCAGGAGATTAAGACCGGCCTAGGCAGCATAGCAAGGCCCCATCTCCACAAGAAAAGAAGAAAATAAAGATGGCTACTAGAAAGGGGCACAGCCCTGTGGGGATGGCTGAGGAGGAAACTGTAGGACACAGGCAACAGGACTTCAGGTGCAGACACGGGGAGACTGAGGCCCCAGGCCCCTAGAGAAAGGAGGATAAAGCAGCAGGCAGGACAGGCAGTAGCCAGGGTGAATGATCACGGCCTTCTGGGCAGGCAGGCTCCTGGGGCTGGAACTTGGGCAGGAGTGAGACGCAAGGCCTTGTCAGGAGGAATGCAGGGTGCACTGAATGCAGTCAGAGCCCGTAAAGGGTTTCCAGGGAAGGGCAAGAGGCCACCTATGTTTAGAAGCTCTGACAGCGGCGTGAAGGAGGGCATGGAGAGAACTGGGGTGAAGCGGACAGACAAGCTGGGGCCTCCGGCATCAGCAGAGGGCTTGCCTGGGCTGGGGAGCAGGCATGCGGGAAAACAGGGTGCAGAAGTGAGCACCAATGACAGATTGTGAGAGAAGAAGAGGGACCAAGAAATGCTCCCCAGTCTTCTAGTATCTGGATGGGGGTAGGGAGGAATCAAGAGCTCCACTAGAGACAGGTTATGTGTCATTCAAGCAATAACACCTGGTGGCCCCAGTCATGCCCCATTCACTCACTCTCAAGGTTTGTGGACAAAATGCCTCCTTGTCTGCAGGTCCAGGACAACGAGCCCCCCTGAGACTAGCTATGTGAAGTACTCCACTCTTGACCTCCCCCCAGCCCTGCCAGGCCCCCTCTATTCTTCTGGAATCAGCACATGCACTTCCCTGTCTTCAAGGCCTGTCTTAGAACATAGGCCTCATGACTACAGGGAGCTGCCCATATCATTTCCTGCCATGCCCTGGCATGTAGGAGGGTGCCCAGCACATACCAAGGACTCAATAGTTGTTAAATAAATATGCAGGTCCAAAGCTGAAGCTCAAGGGGCAGCTTGGACTAAGGACATAAGTTTGGGGAACTTGGGAACCACAACTGGAAAATTATTTTATTTTTCTAATGGTATCTACTCAAAAATTCCCATTCTGCTAACTAAAGTTTTGATGTAAATTATGGCAGGGTTTGGGAAGGGTTTATCCAAATTGGCTTGATGGACTTCTGGACACACTAGCCTCCAAGTGCCCTCTGCTGTTTAATGACTAAAGACTGAATTTCTGTAGAAAGTACCTCGCCTTATGAAAACATAAAATCTTAACAGTCATACATTCACTGGAAATCAAGAAAAGAGGCCAGGCACGGTGGCTCATGCCTGTAATCCCAGCACTTTGGGAGGCCAAGGCGGGCGGATCACGAGGTCAGGAGATTGAGACCATCCTGGTTAACACGGTGAAACCCCGTCTCTACTAAAAATACAAAAAATTAGCCAGGCGTGGTAGCGGGCCCCTGTAGTCCCAGCTACTCGAAAGGCTGAGGCAGGAGAATGGCGTGAACCTGGGAGGTGGAGCTTGCAGTGAGCTGAGATCGCCTACTCCACTCCAGCCTGGGCAACAGAGCAAGACACCATCTCAAAAAAAAAAAAAAAAAAAAGAAATCAAGAAAAGAGTATCGTGAATGAACAACTTCCAAGTCAGGGTGTCTCAACCTTGGCACGACTAACATTTTGAACCCAAAAACTCTTTGTTGTAGGTAGATGCTGAGTGCTGCAGTGTTCACAGCATCCCTGGCTCTACTTACCAATGCCAGTGGCATCCCCCACCCAACTTCTGAAGGTTTCCACACATTGCAAAACGCCCCCTAGGGGACAAAACTGCACCTCCCCCTCCATCCCACCAACTCCATCTCTGGATGTGAACCACTGTCCCAGACCCAGTGGTCTTTCATTGTAACTATAACCAAGGAAACTGGAATCAAATTAAGTTTGAAATGCTCACTTAAAAACAACTAGCCCAAATGACATCCTCTAGTGAAACTAAAAGTAAAACAGGTATGTACACACACAAACCACCCCAGTGAGGTTTTGAACTATGACATCAAAACATGATAACATTTCCTTTGAAGAGTCTGGGTCTAATTGGACAGTCTTTGGAAGGACTGCCTCATGCTCTAGCTGAGGGAATGCATGACTAACCTCTTCATTTCAACAGGACACAGGAAAACGTGGCCAGGTAGAGCATTCTTTCCCCATATAAAACTGGGTGGAGTCACCAAGGTGGCTGCAGGCAGGGGCTCCCTGGTGCCTCCCTGCTCACCAGCAGGGAGAAGAACCCAACAGTATCTTGGAAAGCAATGACTAAGCCGCAGCAGAAGCCACGGAGGGCTTGGAGACCAGCAGTGAGTCTCCACACAAGGGGGCTACCAGCATCCTGCAATCCACGCACCGAGGGCAGTGAGGGTGTCATCTGGATATTCTCTTCCATCTGTCACTGTCTTTATGCACATCGCTCTCCACAGAAAAGTGAGTAATTCTTACACACTTTAAATCACTTGAGACATTTTTAGTATCAGATTCCCACATCAGTTTACCACAGAGTTTTTGAGGTTTTAACTTTTTCCTCCCTATCTAAGAAGAGCATACACCAGAAAAGAACCATCCAGTGAATCTCCTGGCCTCCAAACTCCCCCATGATGGGACTGGTGATGGGGTGTCCAGAGTAAAATGTCTGATAATGAGACCAAAACTAGTTGCCAATTATCTAAATTATCTAAACCAAAGGGCAGCAAATATGCATGTAGAACAAATACTCCCTTAAGGGCCAAAAGGAAAGAAAATTGAAGACAAGTAATTAAGGCATTAAAGGATGTGTGAATCACAATACAAATTCTTCTACGTCCAGGGAAGGTCAAAATCTTTCCTTGTGTTCCTCAAAATATGGTGGTATAGACAGGAACCACTGGCATTTTTTCTGTCCTGGAGGATCAATTTTGGTGCACAGAAAGATTTTTAGACTTTTGTAATATTAGAACATATATTATATATTACGTATTACATATCATACAGCAGAACTCAAGATTCGTATGAATTTTAGATTAAAAGGACCACAAAACCAGGTATCAAGAACAGGGTTGGGTATGATGTTTCATGCCTGTGGTCCCAGCACTTTGGGATGCTGGGGCAAGATGATTACTTGAGGCCAGGAATTCAAGACCAGCCTGAGCAATACAGCAAAACTCTGTCTCTACAAAAAATACAAAAATCATCCAGTGTGGTGGCTTGCACCTATAGTTCCAGCTACTCGGGAGGCTGAGGTGGGAGGATCACTTGAGCTCGGGAGGTTGATGCTCCTGTGAGCTGAGATCATGCCATGACACTCCAGCTTGGGCAACAGAGTGAGACCCTGTCTCAAAAAAAAAAAAGAAAGAAAGAAAGAAAGAAAAGGCTGCTTTAGGATATTGCATTCTTGGCCCTCTGAAAGGGTACAAGTCACACATCCACTGTCCTCTGTTGCTATGGGGGCCTCACAGTGGAAAGCTAGGGACATACTGATAATTTTCATCTGCTGTGCACCAAACGGCCCAATTATTTTCCTACCTAGGGTCAGTCGGGGAGCAAGGGAATCTGAAGAACACCCCAGAGAACTGAAGATTCTGTCTCCACAGAGAAAAGGGAGTCTGCGTAGACACAAGTCAACCATATGACTTCTCTGAACTTTTTTTTTTTAAACAGTCTCACTCTGTCACCAAAGCTAGAATGCAGTGACCCAATCATGGCTCACTGCAGTACGGACCTCCTGGGCTCAAAGAACCCTCATGTCTCAGCCTGGAAGGATCCCTCTCACCCTGCCTCCCAAGTAGCTGGGACCACAGGTGCACACCAACATGCCCAGCTAATTCTCTCTGACAGGGTCTCAAACTCCTGGGCTCAAGCGATCCTCCGCCTGAGCCTCTCAAAGTGCTGGGATTACAGGCGCCAACCACCATATCTGGCCCAACTTTTTTTTAGTCAATTTCATAGGGTCACCTCCTCAAAACCAAGAATTATATCTTTGCATGTTTTTATGGTACATGCAGCAGTCATCAGATGCTTGCAAGGGAAGGACAGAGGCTGAGAGAAATCAGAAGCGAGCGGAGCCAGACACCAGCTCCAGCTCTGAGCCCAGCCTCAACAAGATGTTCCACTTCTGGCTGGTTGCAGGGTGCACACCTATAGTCCCAGCTACTCAGGAGCCTGAAGCAGGAGGATCACTTGAGCTCAGGAGCTTGAGTCCAGCCAAAGCAACAGAGTGAGACCCTGTCTCTTTAAAAAATAAAAAATAGGCCGGGCGCGGTGGCTCAAGCCTGTAATCCCAGCACTTTGGGAGGCCGAGACGGGCGGATCACGAGGTCAGGAGATCGAGACCATCCTGGCTAACATGGTGAAACCCCATCTCCACTAAAAAATACAAAAAAAAAACTAGCCGGGCGCGGTGGCGGTCGCCTGTAGTCCCAGCTACTTGGCAGGCTGAGGCAGGAGAATGGTGTGAACCCGGGAGGCGGAGCTTGCAGTGAGCTGAGATCCGGCCACTGCACTCCAGCCTGGGCGACAGAGCGAGACTCTGTCTCAAAAAAAATAAATAAATAAAATAAAATAAAAAATAAAAAAAAATTTTTTTAAATAAATAAATAAATAAATAGAATATTCTACTTCTGGCCCACTTAACATCCATTATGGTCCTAAATAACTAAAACTGCTAAATTTTATTGAGCTTACCTATGTTAAATGCTTTCCATCTCACACCTCCAGGGGGTAGGTACCATTATCCCTATTTCTAGGTAAAAGAACTGAGACACACGGAAGGTAACTGCCCAAGACCCACAGTCACTCAGACCAGGCAGCCTGCCACCAGCACTCACGCCCTCAGCCACCACCCCACCTCATACTGCCTCCTTATGTGCACCATCTGGGTGAAAAGAAAAACAAGAAGCTAAGGGCTGACATTCCAAGATTGTAATTCTAAGGAACACAGGTTCTTCATGCCCAGAAAGGATCCCACTCTCTCTATAAAAAGCCTGCCAAGAGGCCAAGCCAGGAGCGTAAGCCACTGATACGGCTGTGTCTACCCAAATCTCATCTTGAATTGTAGTTCCCATAATCCCCATGTGTCACAGGAGGGGCCTGGGGGGAGGTAACTGAATCATGGGGGCAGTTTCCACCATCCTGTTCTTGTGATAGTGAGTTCTCACAAGATCTGATGGTTTTATAAGGGGCTTTTCCCCCTTTGCTCAGCATTTCTCCTTGCTGCCACCATGTGAAGAAGGATGTGTTTGCTTCCCCTTCCGCCATGGTTGTCAGTTTCCGGAGGCCTCCCCAGCCAGTCAATTAACTGAGTCAATTAAACCTCTTTATGTTAATAAATTACCCAGTCTCAGGTATTTCTTTTTTTTTTTGAGAGTCTTGCTCTGTCGCCCAGGCTAGAGTGCAGTGGCGCAATCTTGGCTCACTGAAACTTCCACCTCCCAAGTTCAAGCGATTTTTCTGCCTCAGTCCCCTGAGTAGTTGGGATTACAGGCGCCTGCCATCACACCCAGCTAATTTTTTTTGTTTGTTTGTTTTTGGTATTTTTAGTAGAGACAGGGTTTCACCATCTTGGCCAGACTGGTCTCGAACTCCTGACCTCATGATCCACCCACCTTGGCCTCCCAAAGTGCTGGGATTACAGGCGTGAGCCACTGTGCCCGGCCAGCCTCAGGAATTTTTTCATAGCAGCATGAGAATGGACTAATACAGCCATCTTCTAACACAACTTCTGCTCTTAGCTTGAAATGTCTTTAAACAGTTTCTTTAAAAAAAAAAAGAGTGAGTCCAGGTACAATGGTTCATGCCTGCAATTCCAGCACTTTGGGAGGCCAAGGTGGGAGGACCGCTAGGAGTTGAAGACCAGAATGGGCAATACAGTGAGACTCCGTCTCAAAAAAATCTTTTTTTTTTTTTTTTGAGACAGAGTCTCCCTCCATCGCCCAGGCTGGAGTGCAGTGGCACGATCTTGGCTCACTGTAAGCTCTGCCTCCCAGGTTCACGCCATTCTCCTGCCTCAGCCTCCCGAGTAG
>NW_012104253.1:1148396-1152224 GCF_000951045.1 Mandrillus leucophaeus
AGTAGCTGGGACTACAGGCGCCTGCCACCACGCCCAGCTAACTTTTTGTATTTTTAGTAGACGGGGTTTCACCGTGTTAGCCAGGATGGTCTTGATCTCCTGACCTTGTGAGCCACCCACCTCAGCCTCCCAAAGTGCTGGGATTACAGGCGTGAGCCACTGCACCAGGCCAAAAAAAAATTTTTAATTAACCAGGTGTGGTGGCACATACTCGTGGTCCCAGCTACTTGGGAAGCTGACATGGGAGGATCACTTGAACCCAGGAAATCAAGGCTGCAGTGAGCTGTGATTGTACTACTGCACCTCTGCCTGGGTAACAGAGTGAGACACTGTCTCAAAACAAACAAACAAAAATAGCTGTATTTGTTGGGTGCCTGCTAACTGCCAAGAGTTTTCTACACATACCAACATACTAACATGGCATATACTGACCCACCTATAAGCTGGGTATCTACAGCACCATAATCCTTACCCAAAATCGAGGCCAGATGTGTTTCAGAGTTCAGAATTTTTTGAATTTTAGAAAGGAAATATTGTATATTTTATATATTATATATTATATAATACTCCTGAGGAAGTCTGAGGCAGTACCCATAAGAAAACACATTAACTCACTGGGTGTGGTGGCTCATGTCTGTAATCCCAACACTTTGGGAGGCCGAGGTGGGAGGATCACTTGAGTCTAGAAGTCTGAGATTAGCCTAGGTAACAAAGTGAGAAGAACCCTTTCTTTACAAAAAATTAATTTAAAAAATCAGCCGCATCTGGTGACACAAGATTGTAGTCCTCACTACTTGAGAGGCTGAGGTGGGAAGATCACTTGAGATCAGAAGTTCAAGGCTGCAGAGAGCTTTGATCATGCCACTGATTCTAGCCTGGGCCACAGAGCAAGACTCTTCTCAAAAAAAAAAAAAAAAGGGGGGGGGGAATTAAATGTTAATTAACAATCTGTGGTAAAATAATGAAATATTCGTATTAAGTGGAATAGAAATTATAAATAGCCTCAATAAGTTCAGGCCAAGTGGCACCAAATCTATGAAAAACATTCCATTTTCAGAGGCTCTGGGGTTTCAGGATTGTGGCTGAGGAATTGGGGCCTGCACCATCGTACTCACTTTATGTGCTGCTGTCCTGGTTCAGAAAGACCAAATAACCTGGTAAAGTTCATGCAGCTGGGAAAGAAGAAAGAGGCAAGGTATGAACCCTGACTCTCTCACCCAAAGCCTGCACAGTGCTTCTCACACTTAAGTGAACGTGACAATCACCTAAAAGCCTCTCTGAGAGCTGACTGTGAGTCGGCAGGTCTGAGGCAGGGCCTGGGAACCTGCGTTCCTAAAGCAATGGGGCCCCTGGAGGGGATGTGCTGCTTCCACTGGAGCAGAGGCTCCCAGTCCAGCAGGGCATCAGCACTCCCAGGAGCTCTTTAAAAATTCCCTCTACATCTGAATTTCCAGGGTCTTAACTGATACAAATGGTATGGGTGGGGACCTCAGTTTTTGTGGTCATTTCTAGTAGCCCAATAAGTCACTAATAAAGTAGGGCTCTGAGAAGGCAGCCTACAAGCCCAGTCAGGAGTTCCCCTCACAGTCCCTACTTTCCATCAGAGGAGTCTGGGAAGATTCCAGCAATGACCACAAAATGTTATTAAATTCCTCAGAGACAAAATACCCCAGCCATCCTAGGTTCTGGGGATCACAGCATTTTTTTACCCTCCCTTGGAATCAACAAAATCCTACACATACCACACTAAAGGCCAAGTTCTGGAGGACAACCACAAATAAATGTGAAAACTATTGCTGCCTGGCAGCTGACAGAAGCAAATACTTAGCAGAAGACTATGAGAAAAGTGCTCAGCCAGGCACAGTGGCTCAGCCTGTAATCCCAGCACTCTGGGATGCCAAGGCACACGGGTCCCTTGAGGTCAGGAGTTCGAGACCAGCCTGACCAACATGGTGAAACCCCATCTCTACTAAAAATACAAAACTTAGCCAGGCATGGTGGCATGTGCCTGTAGTCCCAGCTATATGGGAGGCTGGGGCAGGAGAACTGCTTGATCCGGGAGGTGGAACTTATAGTGAGCCGAGATCGCTCCACTGCACTCCAGCCTGGGTGACAGACTGAGACTTCTCAAAAAAACAAACAAATGAACAACAACAACAAAGAAAAAAAAAAAAACAAGAAGTGCTAACACTTGGGCTGGGCTACATTATGGGAATGAATTCACGAACTGAGTGCAATCTGCACATACTTAGTCAAACTGTGCATTTTGAATTATGCTCACGAGATGCTAAGATGGAAAGGAACATGAGTAGTGGTGCAGCTGGTTCCTCCCTCTGTGTAAACTCTCTGTAGCTCCTCTGATGTCTGCTAAGCTCCTCCCAAATGTACCCGTCATGAGAAAGACTCTGAGCAGGCCTTCCACAGCACTAATCTCCCCTCAATGCCACCAGACTCTTAATTCTGCTTTCAGTAGTCCAAATCTGCCACTGCTTCTCAAATCCAGTCTCAGGCCACTTCTGATATGACAGGTATGTATCCCAGCCTGGTCACCACCCTAATGCTGGTTCCCTGCAGAAGCTCATTTGGTTAAATTCCTCCTGTAAACTGAACAAGAGTCTATTCTGACCTGAGTATTAGCTTTTGTTAATTACTAATCCTCTAATTTGCCCTTTTTTTGTTCTATTGCCTCCTTCATAAAGTGTCATGTTCCAGATTGAAATCAGCAGTCTGAATTTCTTGAGAACACAGAATGTCTCATGCAGTATTTTTATGCATTTACCTAGCACTGTAACAACAGGACTGGCATCCATGAAGTGCCTTCCAAAGGTCTGCTGAGGCCGGGCACAGTGGTCATGCCTATAATCCCAGTCTTTCGGGAGGCCGAGGCAGGACGATCACCCAAACCCAGGAATTTGAGACCAGCCTGGGCAACATGGAGACGCCCTACCTCTACAAAAAAAATTTTGTGTTTTTGAGACAGGGTCTCGCTATCGCCCAGACTGGAGTGCAGTGGTGCGATCTCAGCTCACCACAACCTCTGCCTCCCAGGGTCAAGCTGTCTTCCTACCTCAGCCTCCTGAGGAGCTGGAACTAAAGGCGCATGCCACCACACCTGGCTAGTTTTTGTATTTGTTTTATAGAGACGAGGTCTCCACAAAGCCCAGGCTGGTCTCAAACTCCTGAACTCAAGCAATCTGCTCATCTTTGCCTTCCAAAGTGCTGGGATTACAGGTGTGAGCTACCATACTTGGCCCAAAAAATGTTGTAAACTTAGAAAGGTGTGAGGATCACGTGAGACTGGGAGGTTGAGGCTGCAGTGAGCTGTGATCGCACCACTGCACTCCAACCTGGGCAGCAGAGCAAGACCCAGTCTCAAAAAAAAAAAAAAAAAAGGTTTTCTGAACTAAGCTGGATTTGGTCAGTGCTCACTCAAATGTTGTTTTTCTTTACATGAAAATACACTGAGTACCTAAGCTTAGTCAGGCACACAGTAGATAAATACATGCTGAACTGGTGAATGTGTGGTGGACATATCCTGTCCTCTCTTTCCCAACAAAGAAATACAAGCGCCTTTAACCTTAAATATCATTTTTCATTTTTATGGTGAGATAAATTTTAAAAGCTTGATTATTTTATTTTCACAACAACTATCATCCCCATATGCCAAGCAAGGAGACAAGGCTTTCAAAGAGATTCAATGACGTGCCTAAGGTCACAAAGACAGATGGGGACTAGACCACTGGTCTCTAATTCCTCCTGGAATCTTGTCCTTCCATTGCAGGGTTTCTGCAGGAGGGATGCCACTATCTCCTCCCCATCCTCTCCCTC
>NW_012104253.1:1152274-1160995 GCF_000951045.1 Mandrillus leucophaeus
CCTTCCCCTCCTCCTCCTCCTCCCCCCCTCACCAACAGATAATCTCCATGCTTCCCACCATTCTGTACAATCCAGAAACGTTTACATCAGTAGTGTTACACATAAAAGAGCAGAATGTCAAAGCCTGATAAGCCCTTATCATATACAGAATTGGGGACTCTATGAAGACGCCTCTGAGACCACTTTTTTCAGGTTGAACTATACCTTACATGTTTCACTCCAAGCCTAAGTGACTAAAATATAAAGCAGTTCCTAAGACGCTTAAGACCATACAGAAAGGGGTAACTATATTGATTCATCTTAACACAACGCACTATCTATTTTGTAAGATGCAGAACACAGAGAGGAGACAGGCCAAGGGCACGTTTTCAACTGTGTGAATGACGCTGCCCCCTGGCCCTTGCCCTCCTGCCTTGCCTACTACCCTCCCCAGGCCTCAAGTCTCATTACCCTTCTCTGACCCCTATGCTGGTCACCCCCGGGCCACAGCCACTACATTCTGGCAGAAAGAATCCCGAAGGTGATGGCGAATGATAAAGTACATAGTGCCCAAGGAAGCAAGCCCAAAGGCTCATGGAGAGCAATGATTCTGTCCCTTATGCTATGTCACAGGCCAGCACACTTTTGGAATTCAAAAGAACAGAATGAGGAACAGGTGTCCTTATTCAAAATACATATGTAACATTTTGCCTTTGTAAGAGACCTCAGACCATGCAGACCAGAGGTCCTGGCCTCAGGAATCACGGGAGAAGCAGAGGCACTCAGGCCTCTGCAATTCCATGCAGCAGCCAGTCATTCCGAGGCATTGACCAGGGGCTGTTTGGGGAAAAACTCTCTCCACCTGTGTTTTCCCCGCTCTCACACCCTGACAACAATCGCCAACGCAGAAGAATTCTGTGAACACAGCTGTTGGGGGTTCAGTCGCCAAGGCTGTTCACCCCCAATCCCTACTTCAGACACCAGTCCCAAGTCCAGGCCTCTGGAACTTCTGACCCACCAGCTCTAAGTTGGGGTTCCCACAAACCCTCTTTGGATTCGACTAATTTGCCAGAGTGGCTTACAGGACTCCAGGAAATATGTACTTACACTGACTGGTATATCGTAGAGGATACTGCAAAAGAAACAGATGAAGGGACGCAAAGGGCGAGGTATGAGGCCGGGCGGGAGCCTCCATGCCCTCCCTCGTGCCATCCTCCAGAAACCTCCATGTGTTCCACCAAGTGGAAGCTCTCGAACGCTGTCCTTGAGTTTTTGTTTGTTTGTTTTTGAGACAGTCTCGCTCTGACACCCAGGCAGGAATGCAATGGTGTAATCTTGGCTCACTGCAACCTCCACCTCCTGGGTTTAAGCGATTCTCCTGCCTCAGCCTCCCGACTAGCTGGGATTACAGGCGCCCGACACAACGCCTGGCTGATTTTTGTATTTTTATTAGAGACGGGGTTTCACCATGTTGACCAGGCTGGTCTCGAACTCCTGACCTCAGGTGATCCACCCGCCTCAGTCTCCCAAAGTGCTGGGATTACAGGCGTGAACCACCACGCCCAGCCTGTCCTTGAGTTTTTATGGAGGCTTCATAACACAGGCATGACTTACAATCATGTAGAGATGTTTTTGGACAAAAAACCATGATCTAAACCCAGCAAGGCCTGTCTGTTCAGACTTTTCTTGGCCTCTCTGTGCAGCATTCCTTCCTCCAGGGAATGGGGCAGGGCCCTCTCTGGAATAAGGGTCTTCTGACTCACAATCAGATTAGAGTCCTGCCTTGGGCAGTTGAAAGGAGGCAAGACACCCAACATTACAACAAAAGACTGTAACAAGGGCTACGGGACTCATGAGTCAGAAACAATGGATGAAAACCTACACACACACATATATACATATATACACACACACATATATATACGTGTGTGTACGTGTATGTGTGCATGTGTGTGTGTATATACACACATATATATACATAAAACACCACAGTAGCTCACTCTCCTCATTCATGCCTATGTTGCACAGAAGGTCAGATGTTCAGGAAAGACTCCTTGGGAACAAAGAGAGGTTATGCTTGGGAAACACAGGATTAAGTGGCTTCCCAGCCAGGGATGTTGGGGCTCTCCATACAGGTATAAGCAAGGGGCACTCATGGAACACAGGCAGACACAGCTCTTCCCTCATTAATCCCAATACACTGGGGCTCCACTGGAGTCAAAGACACAGATTTCTTGTTTCATTATTTAAATCCACTCCCTCACTTCTCTGTGACCTCATCATGTTTGCTTGGCTCAGTGTTGCAACAATCAGCTGAGACAGGCTGGGAAGGCAGGGTTTCTATGTGAAAGCACATCCATACATATACACCTCTGCACACTGTCAAATTATCCCACACTTTTATACATAAACAGCCAGAACTTTAGTCTAATAAGTCTCTGGGGATTTACTACAATGATGTAGGGTAAAGGAAAGGAAAGTTAGGATATATAGGCTTACTAATATTTTCTCAATGAAGCTTTTTTTAAGAACACAGAGGAATATTAAAAACCTCACAATATTCTTTAAAATAAAAGGGAAGGTTTCAACTAATTTTTAAAATGAACTAATAATAGGAAGAAAAAAAAATGTATGGACCCAAAGTTGTACTTGAAAAACTTGACAAACGCATGATCAAGGATGGCTGCTGCTAAGACATACATTTTATAGAGGTAGTTATTTTATGAATAGGTATACTCCAAAAGTTTTTTTAAAATTATTGATTTAGAACACATAATGTATTTTCTCACTGAAAATGAGTAACACACAACAGTTGGCATTTCCATTTTAATCCACAACAGTTTCCAAATGGGTATCTAACATATATTACTGAGAGCACTATGGAATCTAGCCACCACGCATATACTGGATCAAAGACAGTCACAAATTCTTTGACCCTCCTTTCCTTAAGAATTAGGATCCATGTCCCCTCTCCTCAAATATAAGAGGGCTCTGTGTCTTTTTAGAACATGGCAGGAATAAAGCTACACTGATATCCAAGCCCAGGCTTAAGACACTGGCAGCTCCAGACTGGGTGCAGTAGCTCACGCCTGTAATCCCAACACTTTGGAAGGCCAAGGTGGGAGGATCGTTTGAACCCAAGAGTTCAAGACCAGCCTGGGCAACATAGTTAAGACCTTGTCTCTACAAAAAATTAAAAACTAAGAAATTAGCTATGCATGGTGGCATGCACCTCTTGTCCCAGTTACTTGGGAGGCTGGACTGGGAGGACCACTTCTGCCCAGGTGTTTGAGGCTGCAGTGAGCTATGATGGTACCACTGTACTCAGCCTGGGCAACAGAGTGAGACTCTATCTCAAAAGAAAAAAAAAAGAAGAAAGAGGGAGAGAGACAGACTGGCAGCTTCCACTTCCTCTCCTAGAACACTCACTCTAAGAGTTCTGAGTTGTCATGTAAGAAGCACAACCACCTCAGTTAGGAGAAAGGCCATCTGCAGAGGACCTGAGAGCACAAGGAGGGGGAGGATCCCCTGAGCCTGGCCTTCCAACCATCCAAGCATGTGCGTAAGGCCATCTTGGACCCTCATGACTGGACCAGCCAACAGATGAATATCAATAAATTACCTCCATCAAGGCCACATGGAGCAGAAGAATCACCCAGCTGAGCCCTGCTTGATCAGGCCACAGAACCATGAGATGCAAAGGTAGATTACTGTTTTAAATCACTGATGTTTAGGGTGGTTTCTTATTCAGCAACCATTATCCAAAACAATCTATGACTTTTTCAGGAAATGAAAGACGCACATTTCTTTCCTGCTGTGGCATTAGGAATATAGTTCCCTTCCCTGATGCTGCACTGGTGGTGTGCTGTCAGCCATGATATTCCCCAGCTGCAAGCCATTAAGTGCACCTCCTATGCTTAGAGCTGGCATTACAACATGAATGTGTCTGTGTTGAGAAGAGGGAAAGTACATGGTATGATCATCATCATCCCAGCCAGAGATGTTAGGGTTGTCTGCTTGGAAACCCTCCTAGAATTTTCGCACTTAGGAGAGGGCAGGTTTCAAAATTCTGAAGAAACATGATGCACAGTCAAAATACAACTGGGCTGGGAGCAGTGGTTCACGCCTATAATCCCTGTACTTTGGGAGGCTGAGGCAAGAGGATCGCTTGAGGCCTGGAGTTGAAGACCAGCCTGGGCAACAAAGTGAGACCTCGTCTGCACAAAAAAAATGAACAAAACTTGCTGGGTGTGGTGGCATGTGCCTGTAGTCCCAGCTACTCAGGCAGCTGGGTGGGAGGACCACTTGAGAGCAGGAGGCCAAGGCTGCAGTGAGCCAAGATCATGCCACTACACTCCAACCTGGGCAACAGAGTAAGACCTTGTCTCAAAAAAAGATTGGTTCCCAGATACCAAAGTCAAAAATACCACAAGGAAAAAAAACTACAGGCCGGGTGCAGTGGCTCATGCCTGTAAGTCCCAGCATTTGGGGAGGCCAAGGCAGGTGGATCACATGAGACCAGGTGTTCGAGACTGGCCTGGCCAACATGGCAAAACCCTATCGCTACTAAAAATACAAAAATTAGCTGGGCATGATGGTGCATGCCTGTAATCCCAGCTACTGGGGAGGTTGAGGTTGTACTGAGGTAAGATCGCGCCACTACACTCCAGCCTGGATGACAAAGGAAGATTCTGCCTCACAAATGACAAGAAAAGAAAACTACAGACTAATATTCCTAATGAACATAGACGCAAAAATCTTCAACAAAATAGTAGCAAACTCAATCTAACAACACATTAAAAAGATTATATACCATGACAAAGTGAGATTTATCCCAGGAATGCAAGGGTGATTCAACATACAAAACAAAATCAATATAATACACTACATTAATAGAATAATGAAAAAAAATATGATCATCTCATAAGATGCACAAAAAGCATTTGACAAAACTCAACAACCTCCCATTAAAAAAAAAAAAAGTCAGTGGCCAGGCACAGTGGTTCACACTTGTAATCCCAGCATTTTGGGAGTCTGAGGCAGGAGGACTGCTTGAGGCTAGGAGTTTGAGATCAGCCTGGGCAATATAGCAAGACCCATCTCTAAAAAAAAAAAAATCAATTAACTGGGCATATTGGTGCCCACCCATAATCCCAGCTACCTGGGAGGCTAAGGCAGGAGAACTGCTCAAGGTGAGGCATTTGAGACCAACCTAGGCAACACAGCAAGACCCTGTCTCCACAAAAATTAAAAAATTAGCAAGGTGCAGTGGCTTGCACCTATAGTAGTCTCAGCTACCAGGGAGACTAAAGAAGGAGCATTGCTTGATCCTGGGAGTTCAAGACTGCAGTGAGCTATGATCATATCACTGTACCCCGGCCTGGGCAAAAGAATGAGACCTGGTCTGGGGGAAAAAAAACGCCAGGCACGGTGGCTCGAACGTGTAATCTCAGCACTCTGGGAGGCCAAGGTGGGCTGATTGCTCAGGAGTTTGAGACTAGCCTGGGCAACATGGCGAAACCCATCTCCACCAAAAATGAAAAAAAAAAAAAAAAAATAGCAAGGCATTGTGGCATGTGCCTTTGGTCCCAGCTACTCAGGAGGCTGAGGTGAGAGGATCGCTTGAGCCTGGGAGGCAGAGGTTGCAGTGAGCCATGATTGCACTACTGCACTCCAGCTTGGGTGACAGAGCAAGACCCTGTGTCAAAAAAAAAAAGAAAAAGAAAAAAAGAAAAGAAGAGAAAAGAAAGAAAACACAGCTAACTTCATAATCAGTGGTGAACAGCTTCCCCTGAGATTAGGAACAGTATGAGGATGCTCACTTTCATCACTGCTATTCAAAATTGTACTAAATGTCTTAGCCAGAGCAATTAGGCAAGAAAAATAAATAAAAGGCATTCAAATTAGAAAGAAGAGGTAAATTATATATGCAGGTGACATGATTCTGTATAAAGAAATCCCACAGAATCCACAAAATAACTACTAGAGGTAATAAATTCAACAAGGCTGTAGGGCAAAAGACCAACATACAAAAATCAGTTGTTTCTATACACCAGCAATGAGCAATACAAAAAGAAAGGTCAGAAAATAACTTCATTTACAACAGAACCCACAAGAATAAAGCACCAAGAAATAAATTTATACAAAGAGGTGAACGATTTGTACACTAACACTACAAACTATTGCTTAAAGAAATTAAAAGAGACATAATTGAATGAAAAGGCATCCCAAGTTCAGCCGGGTGCTGTGGCTCACACCTGTAATCCCAGCACTTTGGGAGGCGGAGGCAAGCTGATCACGAGGTCAGGAGATTGAGACCATCCTGGCTAACACAGTGAAACCCCGTCTCTACTAAAAATACAAAAAATAGCCAGGTGCTGTGGCACGTGCCTGTAGTCCCAGTAACTCGGGAGGTTGAGGCAGGAGAATGGCGTGAACCCAGGAGACGGAGCTTGCAGTGAGCCGAGACTGCACCATTGCACTCCAGCCTGGGGAACAGAGTGAGACTCCCTCTCAAAAAAAAAAAAAAAAAAAAAAAACCCAGAAAAAAAGAAAAGACATCCCATGTTCATGGATTGGAAGACAATACTGTTAAGATTGCAACCCCCTAAAGCAATCTACAGAATCAATCCCCTCCCTATTAAAATTCCAATGACCTTTTTTGCAGAAATGGAAAAGGTGACATTCAAATTCATATAAAATTGCAACTGGCCCCAAATAGTCAAAACAATATAGAAAATGAAAAAGTTGGAAGACTCATACTTCCCAAACTTACTACTTCAAAACTTATTACAAAGCTTCAGGAATCCAAACAGTGTGTGATATGGTTTGGCTGTGTCTCCACCCAATTCTCATATTGAATTGTAGCTCATACAATCCCCATGTGTTATGGGAAGGGACACAGGGGGAGGTAATTGAAGTATGGGGGCAGGTTTTTCCCGTGATGTTCTCGTGATACTAAGTCTCACAAGATATGATGGTTTTATAAAGCACAGTTTCCCTGCACAGACTCTCTTGCCTGATGCCATGTAATACATACCTTTGCTCCTCCTTTGCCTTCCACCATGATTGTGAGGCCTCCCCAGCCATGTGAAACAATGAGTTCATTAAACCTCTTTTTCTTTATAAATTACCCTATCTCAGGTATGTCTTTATTAGCAGCATGAGAACAGACTAATAAAGTGTGGTACTGATGTAACAGACTTACAGAGCAACAGAATAGAACTGAGCACCCAGAAATAAATGCAAACATCTATGGCCAATTTATTTTTAATAAGGGTGCCAAGACCATTCAATAGGGAAAGAAGTGTTTTCAATAAATGGTGCTGAGAAAACTAAGAACATACAAAAGAATGAATTGGGACTCCTATCTCATTCCATATACAAAAATTAACTGAAATAGATCAAAGACCTAAAGGTAAGAACTAAAACAATAAAACTCAGAAGAGGCTGAGTGCAGAGGCTCACACCTATAATCCCAACACTTCGGGAGGCTGAGGTGAGTGGATCACTTGAGGCCAGGAGTTCTAGACCAGTCTGGGCAACATGGCAAAACTCCATCTCTACTAAAAATACAAAAATTAGGCAGGCTAATTAGTGGTATGTGCCTGTAGTCCTAGTTACTTAGGAGACTGAGGCATGAGAATTGCTGGAACCCATGAGGCGGAGGTTGCAGTGAGCCAAGATTATGCCACTGCACTCCAGCCTCGGCAACAGAAGGAGATTCGGCCTCAAAAAAAAACCCAAAAGTTTAACATTCAGAATATATAAAGAACTCAACAGACATTGTCCCCCCAAAAAATGTACAAATGGCCAAGAGTCACATGAAAAGACATTCAATATGTTTGCCCATCAAGAAAATACAAACCCAAACCACAACGAGATACCACTTTACACTAACTAGAATAGCTTTAATCAAAAATATATACATATACAACACACACACACACACACGTACATCCTTTTGTAGTTCATAAGTGTGATTGGGTATTCAAATGCAGGTGTGAGAGGTGCCACTCTTAAACCTTGTTATGATATTGGCACATTATCCATGTGACATAAAAAAGAAAACAAAATAAATTTAGCAAAGATGTCCTGAAATTGGAACACTGCTGGTGGGAATAAGTTAAACACAGTATTACCATATGACCAGCAATTCCACTCCTAGGTATATACCCAAGTGAAATAAAAACATACCTACACAGAAAGTTGTGCACAAATGTTTACAGCAGCATTACTCTTAATAGTCAATGAAAATAATCCAAATGCCCATGAACAAATGAATAGACAGATTGTGGCATATATGTACATACAATGGATTATGATTCAGCAATAAAAAGGAACAAAATACTGACACATGCTACAACTTGGATGTACCTCAAAAACATCATGCTAAGTGAAAGCAGCCAGACACAAAAAACAAGTTATATGATTCCTAGATGCTATATCTGGAATAGGCAAATCCACAGAAACCAAAAGCAGATTAGAGATTATCAAGGGACGAGAAGATTGGGGAATGGGAGTGATTACTTAAAGGGTAAAGGCGGATGAAAAGTTGTTTTTTCTTCTTTAAGAGACAGGTTCTCCATCTGTCCTCCAGGCTGGAGTGCAGTGGTGCGATCACAGTTCACTGCAGCCTCGAATTCCTGGGCTCAAGCAAGCCTCCTGCCTCAGCCTCTGGAGTAGGTGAGACTACATACAGGCTCAGGTCACCGTGCCCAACCTCTTTTTTTTTTTTTTTTT
>NW_012104253.1:1161045-1170505 GCF_000951045.1 Mandrillus leucophaeus
CCATGCCCAGCTAATTTTTGTATTTTTAGTAGAGACGGGGTTTCACCATGTTGGCCAGGATGGTCTCGATCTCTTGACCTCGTGATCCACCTACCTCAGCCTCCCAAAGTGCTGGGATTACAGGCATGAGCCACCGTGCCCAGCCCCAGCCACTACTAAAAAAATACAAAAATTAGCCAGGTGTGGTGGCACGTACCTGTAACCCCAGCTACTCGAGAGGATGAAGCAGGAGAATCGCTTGAACCTGGGATGCAGAGGTTGCAGTGAGCCAAGATCACACCACTGCACTCCAGCCTGGGTGACAGAACGAGACTCCATCTCAAAAAAAAAAAGGGAAGGAAAAACATTTTCTGCTATGGAAAAAAAAAAAAAAAAAAGCAAGGCAAGTGACCAGAGCAACAGCATGGGCTGTTTAATTAGGGTGTTCAGGGAAGACCCCTTTGAAGAGGTGAAATGTGAACAGAGACCTGAATAAATCGAAGTGTTGTTGTTGGAGACAGTCTCACTGTCACCCAGGCTGGAGTGCAGTAGTGCCATCTCGGCTCACTGCAACCTCCACCTCCCGAATTCAAGCAATTCTCCTGCCTCAGTTGCTGGGACTACAGGCACGTGCCACCACACACAGCTAATTTCTTTTTTTTGGTTTAGTAGAGAAGGGATTTTACCATGTTGGCCAGGCTGGTCTCGAACTCCTGACCTCAAGCGATTTGCCCCCCTCAGCCACCCAACGTGTTGGGATTACAGGCATGAGCTACCACACCCAGTTCAAATTGAAGAACACTATTATTGCTAAATAACAGAAAAAAATAAAGTGCTAAAATATGATTTTAAATACACAAAAATTCATATGCTAAAACTGCTTTTAAAAAGGGGAGATATCAATAGATGTTCCTTTAGTGCAAATATACTGTGATTTCACTTTCTAGACATTTTACCCTTTTTATAAATAATTTATTTGCAGTCCAATAATGTCCTTCTACTCCCACCGGTACTTCTTCCAGGGACAGGCCATACTTCCAAGACGGCCTGCCATCCGCCTTGCTAGTAAGTCATACCCTTTACGAAATCACTCAGGAGACGAAAGGGGAAGAGAAATGGTCACTTCTGAAACACTAGGTTCTTATATTCTCTCACAAGCTCCCATTTTTCTTGTTCTTGTTTTGAGACAGGATCTCACTGAGTCACCCAGGCTAAAGTACGGTGACACAATAACACCTCACTGCAGCCTTGACTTCATGGGCTCAAGCAATCCTCCCGCATCAGCCTCCTGAGTAGTTAGATGGGACTACAGGAGCACACCACCATGACTAGCTAATTTTTAAATTTTTTGTAGAGACAAGGTCTTATGTTGCCCAGGTTGGTTTAGAACTCCTGGATTCAAGCGATCCCCCTGCCTCATCCTCTCAAAGTGCTGGGACTGCAGGTATGAGCCACTGCACCTGGCACAGGCTTTTTTTTTTTAGACGCAGCTTTACTCTTGTTGCTTAGGCTGGAGTGCAATGGCACAATCTTGGGCTCACTGCAACCTCTGCCTCCCGGGTTTAAGCAATTCTCCTGCCTCAGCATCCCAAGTAGCTGGAATTACGGGCATGCGCCACCACGTCCGGCTAATTTTGTATTTTTAGGTGAGATGGGGTTTCACTATGTTGGTCAAGCTGGTCTCGAACTCATGACCTCAGGTGATCCACCTACCTCGGCCTCCGAATGTGCTGGGATTACAGGCACGAACCTCTGCGCCAAGCCCAGGCTCACGTTTAGGTCTCAATTACTTTTTTTATTATGGTAAAATACACATAACAAAATTTACCATCGTGATCATTTCAAGTGTATAGTCCAGTGGTATTAAATACATTCATAATGTTGTGTGACCATCACCACCATCCATCTCCAGATGGAGAGTTTAGGTTTCAGAGGCTTTTCTGTGTGACTGTGAACTCCACAGTTACCTTTGCATAGATGAGAAAACTGAGGCTTAGAAAGGAAGAGGAATTTAACAGCACAGTTAGCAGAAGGACAGACCAGAATTCAAAGCAGGGCTGATTCCTTCCATACATAAACTGGTCTCGTTTTTACTGGGTCCATCTTAGGCCAGACTGTAGCAATACAAAGAACGAAGTGACCCAACCCTTGAGAAGCTTGTCGTCTCAACCCTAGAGACCTATTCCAGATGCACAGAAACATCCCTCAATCTGGAGAAAGCAGGGAAGGCTCTCATGCCACTGCCTCCACCCTACAAGGGCCCACTTAGGTCTAAGAACAAATAAATCTACCCTCTGTCATCCCAAGGGCCTGACCTAGTGGCCTCAGTGTCCGGCCGCATTCTCTTATTCACAGTCCTTCCTGGAGCAGGTACAGATGGCCATGAAACAAGCCCCTACATCTCTGCTCAGCCACCACTGACCCCTCCTGGTTGCAAGTTCAAAACCTTGACAGTGGTTCTCGCAGAAGAGCCACCTTAAGTATTCTCCAAAAGAGCCAAACATCATTTCCCTGTTAACAGCGGTGACGGCTTCCATGCCTTTAACTCATATTTCCACAGGCAATCTGTAGTCACAATCAAATTCAAGATGAATAGGTGCTAGGCTGTAACCATTATGCTCTCTACAGAGTGACCAGGCCTTGGGGACTTGTTCATCACTAACAAGCTAATGTTTGTAAAACCCTGTAAAGACATAATGACTAAATGCTGTCATTATTACTAGACTACCAGTTTAAATGTAAATTAAGAGAGAAAGGGGAAAGAAAACACATGAGTAAATCAGGTTAGGGACTGCTACTCAGCAAGCTGTAAGAAGCATCTGAGCCACTGCGAAAAGAACCTCCCAACCAAACGTGTCAAAGGACAGTAAATACGAGGGGGCTGCTGTAAGAAAGGAACTCATGGCAGAGATGGAATGGAGTGCGGCCTAGAATAATCAGCCATATAGGCAAAACAGATGTTGGATGAAAGGGAAAGGCTGTATGAAAAATACACCATTTTAAAAAAAAGCACTCTCTAGCAGCAAAACTAAAGTCCACTCTGAAAGCAAAACTAAGAAGTTTAGAACCTGAAGAAAATCTAAAACTGCACTGTAGTTCAGCTGTGGTGAAACCATGAACTCTGGGGTCCAGCAGGCCTGTTGCTCTTCCTTTTCCTCATCTGTAAAATGGGGAGAATTCCTACCTCAGAAGTCAGGCTGTCACAAAGGCAGCACCCAGAAGTGGCCGGCTTCCTTTTCCTGTACCCGCTCCCCTGAAGGACAGCCACAGCAGAACCCCTTCCGACTCATGGGCCCTCTGCCAGGTGACTCCCTGCTAGCCCAGAATTCCCCACTCCTGCTGCTAGCTTCCCTAAGAGTTACCTCCTTGGGAAATGCCTCCTCCTAACCCAGGTCGAAACTGCACAGCGCCTCCACAATGCACCAGAGCCTCTGTTCCACTGTCGTGGCACCTACCACATGATCAGACGGCATCCTATCTGACTTTTTAGCTTTGGCAACGAGCACAGCCCCTAGCACTTAGAAAGTTCTCAAAAAAAGTGTGGGTGATTCAAAAACTCTCAATTAACCCTCCTTGGAATTAGGTAGGGAAAAACCTACCCTGGGTGAATAGCCCTTGCTTTGTCATTATTTGCCTTGTGAGAGGTGCTGACCCAAACTCTCAGAGCCTCAGCTGCCTCCCACATAAAATAAGAGACCTCAACTAAAAAACTTCTGCGGTCCCTAACTAACAAGATCTGATATTTACATTCTAAGATCTTAACATTCTTACTCTATTACACCTCAATCCTCTAATACTGTGAAAATTAACATCTCCACAATGCTTTCCCATCCATCTAACTCATAAAAAGCAAGTGATGTCCCTGGTGCTAGTAGCTCCATTGTATAGATAGGGAAATCAATTCAGCAGGGCCAAGCAGCCTGCCCAAGGTCATTCTACCACTAAATACAGAGGGCAGACTGGAATTCAGATCCTCAAAGTTGGTACCCTCCACTATGCCACACTTCTCCAGCTGTGAGGTGGACAGCTCCAGGAATCCACAGTGGGATTCCAGAAACACAATACATCTTTTGGAGAACCAAGAGTTTTAAAAGATTTAGGGAACAAGGTAAGTTTATATTAAAACAATCAACCATATTACGGAGGACAGTGTACAATTCACATTAAATTTTAAGATAAAACTTAATGGGCTTACCAAACCCCCTCCCACTAAGGGGAAGGTCACACAGAAAAGCCTCTGAAACCTAAACTGTTAATTTACCCTATAATAATGTTTCAAGCAGCAGGTTTAATTTGCAGCATAAAGTTATAATTTCTGAGTATTACTGGACATGAAAGAGCTCAAGAGAACTAGTTTTCCTGTTCTTCCAGCTTTTAAGTCATTAAAAGCATCCAACAAAATTACATGGTGAAATGAAACTTTCCACCAAACAAACCCCCAATGCAACTAATCCTGGAGCTAAGTATTATCAGAACGGGAGGATGGAAGCCTGACCTCCAGGAACACACAGCTAAGGGAGGCCGCTACAAGGCACACCCAACTGCCGACACACATTCCAAACACACGGAACCACTGTGGGAATCTGTCACATCCCTCCTGTCTTCCCGGCTTGCAGAATCTGGCCACAAACACCGACCAAGAGCTTACCATTTGCCTGGCCCTTGGGGAAAGGAGGGAAGGCCTAACAAGCACCTCATTACCTTGTGGACAGAGGCCTCCTAATTGGCAGTAACCTTCCAGGACACAAAATTAATCTCGGAAAACCTTCATTACAATTTTCATGACTCCTGGAGATTCACATTTCACCACTTTGATGCTACTGTTGCCTTACAGATTTGTATTACTCTACTTGGTTAATCAATTTAGCTTTTCTCTCCACTTAAAGAAATCAAGTTTCCAATAAATACGCTTTTGGGTTCTACCACAGAATAAGTGTTTCAACTGGAAAGGAAATCAGAATGTCAAAGAAGCAGATCTTCATATCTTTCTTGATAGAACTGCCCCATGAGAAGTCACCACCAAATAGCCTCCATTTAATTTTTTTTTTTAATTCTCGAAATCAGCATGGAACAATCCTAGAAAAAAAGTAAATTGTGAAATGAAATGTAGGGCCCCAATTTTTCAGTTCTTGAGAATTAAGGAGACTGAGGTGATTTAAGCATGGATGACACAGGAGTAGGTTGGGGGCAGGACTTTTTAAAAATATTAGAGCCAGGGCAGGGTGTGGTGGCTCACGCCTGTAATCCCAGCACTTTGCAAGGCTGAGATGGGTGGATCACTTGAGGTCAGGAGTTCGAGACCAGGCTGGCCAACATGGTGAAACCCACTCTCTACTAAAAATACAAAATTTTTATGTTTTTGTATAAAATACAAAATATATTTTGTATTTTGTATTTTATGGGGCATGGGGGCAGGCACCTGTAGTCCCAGCTACTCAGGAGGTTAAGGCAGGAAAATCACTTGAGCCCAGGAGGGAGAGGCTGCAGTGAGCCAAGACTGCACCACTGCACTCCAGCCTGGGCAATAGAAGATTCCATCTCAAAAAAAGAAATAGGCTGAGTGTGGTGGCCCATGCCTGTAGTCCCAGCACTTTGGGAGGCTGAGGTGGGCGGATCACCTGAGGTCAGGAGTTCAAGATTAGTCTGGCGAACATGGCAAAACCCTGTCTCTACTAAAAAATACAAAAATTAGCTGGGAAGGCTGGGCACAGTGGCTCACGCCTGTAAGCCCAGCACTTTGGGAGGCCAAGGCAGGTGGATCACTTGATGTCTGGAGTTTGAGACCAGCCTGGCCAAGATGGTGAAACCCCACCTCTACTAAAAATACAAAAATTAGCTAGTTATGGTGGCACGCACCTGTGGTCCCCAGCTACTCAGGAGGCTGAGGCAGGAGAATCGCCTGAATCCCGGAGGTGGAGGTTGCAGTGAGCTGAGATCACGGGGGCTACTGCACTTCAGTCTGGGTGACAGAGTGAGACTCTGCCTCAAAAAAAAAAAAAAAAAATTGCAAGGTGTGGTGGTGGGCGCCTGTAATCCCAGCTACTAGGGAGGCTGAGGTAGGAGACTCATTTGAACCCAGGAGGTGGAGGTTGTAGTGAGCCAAGATCGGGCCACTGTACTCCAGCCTGGGCAACAGAGTGAGACCATTTCAAATAAAATAAAATAAATAAATAAATAAATTTATTTGAGAGCCAGGAGTCTCACTGTGTTACCCAGACTAGAGTGATCCTCCCACTTCATTCTCTGGGGTAGCTGGGATCACAGGTGAGCATGTCAGGCTAGGAAGGGGCTTTTTAACATTTACACCCCTCCCCTGCCACTTTTGAGACTTTCTACATGCAATGAAAAATGGTAGGGATAGCCAAGTGGTGTCACCCAGGTTAGGGCCCGCTGCTCTGTTCCCCTCCACAGACCATGCCTTCACAGTACAGTATGCCTGACCCACATGAGCTCCCAGTCACAAGAGCCAAAGGCCAGCACATGCAACTTCCCAACTAGAAACCCAATGAGCAGCAGCACGGCCAGCCCTGCATCTACTGGCAAGGAGTGACAGCTTGCCATCCTGTTGTCTTACCAAAACAAAGTGGGAGGTGGCCCTGTAAGGGGGCCCAGATGGCCCCACTATACCAGAGCTTTCCTGACACTGGGCCTCAACTCAACGCCGCTTCCCAGAAGACTTACCCAACTACCTCAGCCAACCAAGAGCTTTCTCTTTCCCTTATGCTGGATTCCCGTCACACTTCTAGAATTCTACACAACCCACTAATTCATCTCATCCTACATTTTGACTTGCTGGTTTCTTCCTGGTGGGAGAAACTAGTCTCTGCCAAATGGTTAGCACCTGAGGGCAGGATGCTGGCTTTTTCCTTATGCGTCCTGCCATAAGCTCTGTCCTGGTCTGTCTCAGTCAAGTATCTGTTGGTTTCTGGCACGTCCCCTCACCGTGCACAGGGGCCAAGATGGCCTATATTCCTGCAGATCACACCCCAGCAGACGGGTGCTGTGTCTCACTCTTCCCAGCACAGTAACCAGAACATTATGAGAACTCAGGGCACATTAACTGAACATTAATTCAATGAGAAAAAGACTCCCAAGTCCCAATTAATGATCCACTTATCTCGAGGAATACAGAATGCAGCATCAATTCCCACCTGATTCCTAAAGTTGATAGAAACCAACAGGCATCAGCATTTATGACATCCCACTACCTGCCAGCCTACTCCAAGTCATCTGCACAGGCCGACAATAAGCTTCACCAAAACAAACGAACAAGAAAGGTATTATGCTTAATAGTAAAAAACTCCGCCTTCTTCTCCCTAGGGTGGTCCGTCTCCCATCCCCTTTCCTGGAATACTGTTGTGCAGAACTTAGTCAATAAAGGCTTTCTCAAATGAGAAAGGCATTTTGTATTTTAATTATGAATAATAAATTTTACGCAAGCACACATAACATTTTCTCATTTTTTTTTTTCCTGTTCTGTTTAAAACTGCATTTTCTTCTATTTCCATTCGCATCTTTGGGACCCAAAGCCTGCTGCACTGGTGCAGACCGCATGGCACCTATCCCGTGTACCTCTCTCGGGCGTCTAGGCCTCCCTCATTCTGGCTTCATCCCCACTGCTCAAAGCAAGTCTAAGCATCATCTCCACACTCAGGTCTCGGCTGACTCTCTCTGGTAGCCTTCCAAATCCTCTGGCCTCACCTCCCTCTTTCTCACTCTTCCCACTTTCTCTGTATCTGAGGTCAGTTATTATGACTCCTCCACACAAAAAGAATACCAAGTAATTTTTCTTCCTCCACGAACACTCGCAAAGCAGCAGCAAGGAGTCCCTGATTCCATGGAATGGACCCTGAGGGCCTTGGCCACGAAACGTCGCCTCTGCTAAGTTAACAGTTCTTTAAACTGACCACTGCAAGGAAATTCAACTATTGCATAATACTTGATAGGTTAGATCACTTGCTGTTTGGAGAGTCTTGCTATATGAAGAGAAAATAGAGTTGGGCAAATTTAACGCAATTTCCTTTGTTTGCCTGAGCTAGCTCAGACTTGCAACGCCACAGTAGCAGTTTTATCTTTCTTAAAGTACAGCTTTAACATCATAAAAAAGGATTTTAAGGGAGTGATCAATCATTCTCATCTAACCTGACAGTATCATTAGCATGCATATCCTGATAATACCCTAGAAAGGTCCTTCTTGAGTTGCACAGTCAAAAATTAAAGGGATTCTTGCAGGAGTATTTAGAGAATCAGAATCCGCAACGCAGGCTCAGACGTCTCAGTTAATGAAGGACTTTCTTCAAGGCACAAACAAGAGTAGGGATATTTTGATGGTATTAACAGAAACAACTGGAGACTGTTACTGCCTGTTTCCAGTGAAATCTCTTTACAGCTTCTCACTGAGTGAAGCCATCTTATTAATTCCAAAAGAAGGGATAGCATCCAAGGAAAATAATTGGTCTTCTTTCCCCTCGCAGAGAAATTCACATGAATGTCTCAAAAAAAAAAAAAAAAAAAAAAAAAAGCTGGAATTTTCCCTGGCCATCTCTCTCTCCTTTCCTGGCTTCTGCATTGACAGCTGGAACAGATGGCGTCTGGGTGAGACACCTTACATCTTAACCCTTATCCATGATAAGGTCTGATTTTCACTAGCGATGCTGGAATCCAAGGTCTGTCAGGGTTTCCGTCATGAGCACCCACTCACAGGATTTCCAGTCCCATGTGATATTTTCCAGTTTTCATACCGATAAGGCTTATCTTGCTTTGGCCAAAGAATTTTCATCTTTAGACTAATTCTTAACATTTACATTGTCACAACGCGGTGAAAAGGTACACATTTCCTCTCATTTGAGAAAAGAACGCTGTACACTATTTTGCCAGACATCCTACATATGATGCAGTCTTTTCACAGGCCATTTTCAAAGACGTGAGAGACATGAGAAGATCTCAGGACGAACTGATGGTCCACTTGGCCATTCCCTACAGTAAGAATTTTATAGACACATACAGGGTAACAGCAAACAACATTTCCAAACGCTCCGGCAGTGTGTAGTCGCAGCAAATGCTAGAAAAAAAAATAAATAATGGCTCCTCTTCAGTTGTATGCTGTGAATGTAAATTAAGAAGCCGCTACAACGCTCGACATAACCTTTCTGACGCCACAAAAATGAATGAATTATACCCACACACACACAGACACACACACACACCACGCATCACATCTCATTCTGAAAACTGATTCTGAGCTTAATTCGAAAAATGTGAAATACAACTGGTCCCGTCAACGGCTCGTAATCTGAAGGCTTCTTGGATTTCCAAGCACGTCCACAACACCTCATCCGTTTCCAGTTTGTTACTGTTTCAAATCGAAGGGAGAGAATTTTCCACACAGAATTCTCTCCTCGGGTTCAAATACTAGACCGAAGTCCCCACACGGGGCTGGCTGGCGGCGTGGAACCTGCCAGCCCGCCGAGAGCCGCCTGGC
>NW_012104253.1:1172310-1173528 GCF_000951045.1 Mandrillus leucophaeus
GTGCCCCCAGCGTCCTCGGCGGTCCTGGCTGCCCCTGCACACCGGGCCGCTGGGGCCTGTGCGTTGCTCCCGAGGGCTCGGCCTTCTGCCCCAAAGGCATCAGTGATGACATCAGTGATTCACCTAGGCCCACCAAGACAGCAGCCAGCCTGGCTGGGCCTGGCGAGATGGGGAGCGAAAGGAGGGCTTCTGGGCGACTATGGGCCAACTGAGGGGTGAGGCTTTCGCTGGAGTTTGCAAGTCAGTGGTGAGGAGACAGAGGACTTTGCATTTTTCATTTCTAGAGAAGGCTTATAAAGAGCCCTACCCCAGAGCTGAGACCAGTGTGAGTAGCCAAGGCCAGTCTGTCTTCTTGTACTGCTCCAGTGACTCATGTGAGTGGAGGCAGGAAGTCCAGCATCTCCCCCTGAAGCTTCACCCATGGAATGTTCCAGAACCTCAGATAGTCCGACCTGGCTGCTGGAGCCATGTCTCTGGCTCCATTAGCCCAACAGGTGCTTGTTCTACAGTCACACTCACCAGGCCACAGTGGCACCTCTGTCTGCGCCACAGGCACAGCTCTTTTAGTGGTGACAGGCCAGCCTTGGCCGTCCCTCACAGGGACTGCTGGAGTCCAGCGATCTCCCCCGCCCCCATGGTGGACTCCCCTTGGGAGCCTCAGGTGCCCTTTCTTGCCTGTGAGGAGTTGGGATGTTACTGACCTCAGGCTCAGGGTCCCAACCACTTCCCATAACCCAGGCACCGAGGCCTCCCATGTCCCCAGCCCTGCTCAGCCCACAGTCCTGGCACCCTGTCGACTGGGACCCACTCCCAACACCTACCTTATGCTGTGTGTTACCTAGGATCTGGTTTAACTTTGCCAAAATCAGGACAGACTCCGTTCCCTAGGCTGGACTATTTTTGGTTGTTTTAAAAGAAGCAGGACATGGACCAGGCACCATGGCTTACGCCTATAATCGCAGCACTTTGGGAGGCCGTGGGCAGGCAAGTCACCTGAGGTCAGGAGTTCGAGACCAGCCTGGCCAACGTGGTGAAACCATGTCTCTACTAAAAATATAAAAATCAGCCAGGTGTGGTGGAGGGCGCCTGTAATCCCAGCTACCCAGGAGGCTGAGGCAAGAGAATCACTTGAACCCAGGAGGCAGAGTTTGCAGTGAGCCAAGAATGTGCCATTGCACTCCAGCCTGGGCGAAAGAGCGAGACTCTGTCTGGGAAAAA
>NW_012104253.1:1173578-1181554 GCF_000951045.1 Mandrillus leucophaeus
AAAAAAAAAAAAAAAAAAAGGATGGTGGCTCATGCCTGTGGTCCCAGCACTTTGGGAGGCTGAAGCGGGAGGACTGCTTGAGCCCATGAGGTTGAAGCTGCAGTGAGCCATGATAGCACCACTGGACTCCAGTCTGGGCAATGGAGTGAGACCCTGTCTCAAAAAAGGAAAAATAAATAAATAAATAATTTAAAAAGAAGAAGAAGCAAGGCAGAAGGTCCAAAGACCCATGAGAGGGTTTTCTGCGGCTCCTTTCATGCTCCAGCCTAGCATTAGAAAGCAACATTCAGAATGAAGTCAGGCACAACCAGGCTGAGCCCTCTGCTGGTGAGACCGATTCCCTCCCTTTCTCTCCCTCCCCTCCTCCTCCTCCTTTTTCTTCTCCAATTGAGCAGTTCTGAAGATCCTCTGCTGTGGGGAATTGAAGGGGCACAGGACAAAGAAGTTTGCCCCAAGCAGGGCAACTGCTTTGGGGGTTGGGGGCCGGTGTTCTCACCCCTGCAATTAGAGCCACTGGGCAGCAGTGATGGGCAGGAAGGAGAGCTCTCTCCTTGCTGTACTTCAAAGGCAGATCTCTGTTCCCTATGGCAACGTCCAACAACAAACTGACAGCATCTTTGGACACATTTCTCACAGGAGTTGATGTAGCATTACATGTTCTGCTTGCTGCATTTCTGGGAGAGGTGCATGCAGATACTCAAGTGACTCACAGACATGCAACAGCTCAGAAGGCCATCCTGTTTGTTTTTCAGTGAGAAGGAAAAGGTATTCAGAGCAGAGTGCCGGGTGCTTCAGGGCTAGGAAAGGGGTTTTGTTACACCTCTCCCTGAATGTGATGGTCTGTGCCTCAGGTGGCGCCTTCCCACACAAAAACCATTGGCCCCTGTGGGTCAACTTGGGCTGAAGGGTGCTGGCAACTTCTCGCACTCAAACATGCCTGGGGCTGGGGGGTGGAGACCTTGGTTTTGATTTGTTTTGTTTTCTTTTGAGACGGAGCTTCACTCTTGTTGTCCAAGCTGGCGTGCAATGGCGCGATCTCGGCTTACTGCAACCTACACCTCTCGGGTTCAAGTCATTCTCCTGCCTCAGCCTCCTGAGTAGCTGGGATTACAGGCGTGCACCACCACACCTGGCTAATTTTTTGTATTTTCAGTAGAAATGGGGTTTCACCATGTTAGCCAGGCTGGTCTTGAACTCCTGACCTCAGGTGATCCGCCCGCCTTGACCTCCCAAAGTGCTGGAATTACGGGCGTGAGCCACTGTGCCCAGCCTTGGGGGGCGGAGCCTGATGCATGGCAGAATCACAGTTTTAGTAACTATTCCAACAAGTGGCTTCTGAACCTTTGAATACATTTTACATGGTAACCCAGTTGTTCATAACCTGTGTGTGTACACACATGTAACAACAGATCATCTCAAACCTGCGACGCACTCCGATATTTTCCGTTCTGTTTATTTTTTAATGCTGGCCATGACCCTCTAAACTTACTTTTGATTCATGACCTAAAGTTTGAAAGCACCATTTTAGACTGAAAGAGCTACTAAAGATGTCGAAGGGGATTCAGGGAGCTGGAGTGGTTGTGGCGCCAAAGCACCCTGCTCTATCATGAGTGCACACTAGGGCAGCTGGGCTGGGAAGCCCATCTTTTCCTTGAAGTAGACCCTGGCTGACAGCAGAGGTCGCCAGCAAAGAAGCAAGCTGCTGGTGCCCTTCTCTGGCCAGGAATGCTTGTAAACAAATGCAGAGGAAATGGGGGTGGGGAGGCAGAGCAAGCCAGGCGTGGTGGCGGGCACCTGTAATCCCAGCTACTCAAGAGGCTGAAGCAGGAGAATTGCCTGAACCTGGGAGGCTGAAGTTGCAGTGAGGTGAGATCACGCCATTGCACTCCAGCCTGGGCAACAGAGCAAGATTCCATCTCAAAAATAAAGGAAAGAAAGAAAGGAGGGAAGGAAAGAAGGAAGGAAGGAAGGTGGAGATGGGCGTGGGTGTGCAAATCCCTCACGTGGTATATTCGAGAGGGGAGGAGAGGGCAGTGATGACAGGGAAGGTGAGAGGCTGGGGTCCCTGGCCACAGAAAAACAGTTCTGGCGAGCTGGCTCACATCAGTAATCCCAGCACTTTGGGAGGCTGAGGCAGGAGGATCGCTTGAGGACAGGAGTTTGAGACCAGCCTGGGCAACACGGTGAGACCTCGTCTCTACAAAAAAATTAAAATAAAAATAATTAGAGGCCAGGCATGGTAGCTCACGCCGGTAATCCTAGCACTTTGGGAAGCCGAGGCAAGCAGATCACTTGAGGTCAGCAGTTCGAAACCAGCCTGGCCAACATGGTGAAACCTCGTCTCTACTAAAAATACAAAAAATTAGCTGGGCATAGTGGTGGGCGCCTGTAATCCCAGCAACTTGGGAGGCTGAGGCAGGAGAATTGCTTGAATATGGGAGGTGGAGGTTGCAGTGGGCCAAGATTGTGCCACTGCACTCCAGTCTGGGTGACAGAACCAGACTCTGTCTCAAAAATAGTAATAATAACAATCAGTTTGAAGAAAACCAGTTCTGATTTTCTCCATGGACTGCTCAGGGAGATGAAGATATCCTTTTTTTTTTTTTTTTTAACAGGGTCTCACTCTGTCACCCAAGCTGGAGAGCCGTGGTGCAATCATAGCTCACTGTAGCCTTTACCTCCCAGGCTCAGGCAGTCCTCTCTCTTTACCCTTCTGAATAGCTGAAAACACAAGTGTGTGTCACCATGCCCAACTACTGGTTTTTTTTTTTTTTTTTTTTTTTTTGGAGGGACAGGGTCCCACTACATTGCCCAGGCTGGTCTGGAATTCCTGTGCTCAAACGATCCTCCTTTCTCAGCCTCCCAAAGTGCTGGGATTATAGGCGTGAGCCACTGCCCCCAGCCATCCTCATTTTAGGGAACCCATTCTGGGATTTGTATGCACACATGTGCACACATGCACACTCACACGCACACACACATCTCTGGCATTTTCCCGAAATCTTTTGGGAGAACATGAATCTTGGATGTGGCTGGCATCCTACAGGCAGCTTTGCCTGGAGCCCCACGCCCATCTCGACCTTCCTTCCTTCCTTCTTTCCTTCCCTCCTTTCTTTCTTTCCTTTATTTTTGAGACGTAGTCTCGCTCTGTTGCCCAGACTGGAGTGCAATGGTGTGATCTTGGCTCACTGCAACCTCAGCATCCCAGGTTCAGGCAATTCTCCTGCCTCAGCCTCTTGAGTAGCTGGGATTACAGGTGCCCACCACCATGCTTGGCTAATTTTTGGTTGTTTTTTAGTGGAGACGGGGATTCACCATGTTGGTCAGGCTGGTCTTGAACTCCTGACCTCAGGTGACCCACTCACCTCAGCCTGCCAAAGTGCTGGGATTATAGGCGTGAGCCACCGCACCTGGCCCACCTCGACCTTTAATGCCTTCTGAAAATAAATCCATCTCCATCATGCTCCTAAGAAAAAGCATCTTCTGCTGAAGGCATCGTGGGAGACCGGGAAGAGGACTGGGATGAAGCAAAACTCATTAAGCTTACTGTGAACACCTCATGCCTTCCTTAAAATCCCATTCAGAGGCCGCACACTGTGCCCCATCACTGTCCCCAACCTGCAGGCTCAGAATAGCCCCTCTGTGGCCCCCACCCCCAACCTCATCCTAAGCAACTCAGCCCCAGCCCTCAGCAACCCGCTGCACTCAGCCAGGAAAACCAGTGGTTGGCGGGCCCTTGGAGGGCCCAACTCATCTCACCTGGCAACAGCCAAGGAAGTGAGCCCTGGTCCTCCCTGCACATTGGAAATTAGGAGGGGGGAAATTATTGGGTCCAATTAAGTCTTGGATTAATGAAACGAAATGTTTGAAAAGTACAGAAATTATCTAATTTGTCAACATTGCACTATGCCTCCCACCATGAACAGAGGCACATGCAGTGCCCTCCCTCATCCCCCGAGGCTGAGGACAAGTCTGTAGGGTCACAGGCTACGGGACAGAAGCGACCCCTCCCTCCTTCCCCGTGTTCATTCAGTCCAGAGCTGCTCGTTGGGGACGCCCCACCCCCCAGCTCTCCACCAGCACAAAACCAACTGCATGCCTGGCCTTTCGGAGCTTACTTTCTTGTGGGTGGAGACAGAGAACAGATCACCACAAGTGAGTCTATGAGAGCTACAGAGAAAGCAATGCAGGGGAGGAGAGGGGAGGCCTAGAGGGAGAGGCCAGGGAGGGCAGCAGAGGAGGTGCCCTGTGAATGTGAGACCTGAGAGAAGGAGGCAGACCCGCGGGACCAGTGGGGAGAGCGCCCAGGCAGAGGGAACAGCCGGGCCAGAGTCCCCGGAGTCGGTGAGCACTCTGCGAGGTCAATGTGCCTGCAGCCAGTGCACAGGGAGAGAGGCGCGGAGGATAGACAACAGGGTGGGGTAGGGGCATGGGGAGCCGGACATCCATGGCCTTTTGGGTCCTGACAGGACTTTAGTCTGAGATGGGGCACCCACTATAAAGTTTGATTGACAACTTGTATTCTATCAAAACTAACCCCATATTTGATCTTCACTTTCTTCCAGCCAAAAAACATCTGTTGAGCATCAGATAAATTTGAACCACCATGGGACATTATCTTGTGTCATGAACAGAGCACAGTTGACTCTCAGTTCCAGCAAGTGGGAGCTGGGGGAGTGAAAATCGGCACGCAGCTGTGGACAGCAACTGATAACACAAGCGTCCTGAGTGCTGAAAACAGAGGCGAATCTCTCTCAACCCAGTGACCCCACATCTGGGACTCTTCCAGAGGAATAACCCCCAACACTGGAAACCATCAGGTGTCTCCATCTTTGAGACAAAGCAAGCGGGGGATGGGGCATTGCCCTTCATCTGGTGGCTGCCACAGAAGTGATGGTGGGTGCCCAATAGGCAGGCCCTATTGATCTGGTTTGTTTATTTGAGACAGGGTCTCACTCTGCTGCCCAGGCTGGAGTGCAGTGGCGCGATCTTGGCTCACCACAACCTCCGCCTCCCATGTGCGCCACCACACCTCGCTAATTTATTTATTTATTTTATTTTATTTTATTTTTTTTTTTTTAATTTTAGTAGAGATGGGGGGGTTTTGCCATGGTGGTTGGGGTGATCTCGAACTCCTGACTTCAAGTGATCCGCCTGCCTCTGCCTCCCAAAGTGCTAGAATTACAGGTATGAGCCACTGTGCCTGGCTTGATGTTATTGTTGTTTAGACGCCCAGTCTGTCGCCCAGTCTGGAGTGCAGTGGTCTGATCTTGGCTCACTGCAGCCTCCACCTCCCGGGTTCAAGTGATTCTGCTGCCTCAGCCTCCCAAGTAGCTGGGATTACAGATGCCTGCCACCACGCCCGGCTAATTTTTGTATTTTTAGTAGAGACAGGGTTTCCCCATGCTGACCAGGCTGGTCTCGAACTCCTGACCCCAGTGATCCGCCTGCATCCGCCTCTCAAAGTGCTGATCTAGTTTTTAAATGGATACATATTAGGTTTGTTCAATGTCAACTCCAAATGCCATGGAAACATGTCTAGTCCTTTTTTAAAAACTCCACTTCAGAACCAATGGAGAGAAAATGGCACGTGGCATCCACGGGGCATGGTCTGTGTGCCAAGATGGCTCTGGCCACATCACTGCTGTTCCCAAAGGGCAGCTTTTGCTGAGCTGCTCGCAGTGGCCAATGTGCCTGCAGCCCGTGCACAGGGAGACAGGCGTGGAGGATAGACACGAGGGTGGGGCAGGGACATGGGGAGCCGGACATCCATGGCCTTTTGGGTCCTGACAGGACTTTGGTTTTACTCTGAGATGGGGCGACCACTGCAAAGTTTAATTGACAGCTTGTATTCTATCAAAATTAACCTTCTATTTAATCTTCACTTTCTTCCAGCCAATAAACATCTGTTGAACTTCAGGCAAATTCATGATAAACCCATGATATCCACCCCCAAATGGGCCCCTGGCCTGGCACAGTGGCTTCGTGCCTGGAGCATGAAGGACACCACAGGACAAGCCCCCAGCTTTTCTTGCCAAGAAGTCCCCCCAAAAATAGAGGTGGTGAGCTCCCTAGGAAAAAGGAACCCGTGAGGAATCACTAGAGCAGAATTCTCCACCAGAAATCGAAAAAGCAGAACTCAACTCATGACTAACCGTGTGCTCTTAGGAAGACACTTCGGTGCCTCCTGGCCCCGGGTTTCCCCTTTTGTAGAGCGGAAATTAGTTGGCCTGCCCTACCCCAAGGGAGCTTCAAGAAGGCAGCCAGTGCTGGTGAGGACCACGAGGCCAGTGTGTCCTGGGGGTGCCACGACAATCCAGAAGAAAGGCACAGGTCTTTTGGAAGCTGTCACTGTAACACTGTGGAAGGATCAGCCTATCTTTCCTCTGTATGTGAAAGGTGGTATAACTCTCGGCTCCACCATCAACTGCTGTGGGTAAAAATGATATCTGCCCCCACGTGATTAAAACAACACTGGGAGCTGCGTGCGGTGGCTCACGCCTGTAATCCCTGCACTTTGGGAGGGCAAGGTGGGCGGATCACTTGAGGTCAGGAGTTTGAGACCAGCCTGGCCAACGTGGTGAAACCCCGTCTCTACTAAAAATATGAACATTAGCCAGGCGTGTTGGCGCACGCCTGTAGTCCCAGCTACTTGGGAGGCTGAGGCAGGAAAATCGCTTGGACCCGGGAGGCAGAGGTTGCAGTGAACCAAGATTGCACCACTGCACTCCAGCCTGGGCGACAGAGTGAGACTCTGTCTAAATAAATAAATAAGATCATGGGTCAACCAACTTGTGCCCCTGAACTGTGCTGAGCAGAGAACGCCAGGCCTCCTCTTGCCACCCAGTTCTCTGCCAGAGGCTTTGGTCCTCCTGGCTGGTTCCCTCTCCTCAGGGATGCCCGTGGCCTGCAGAGGGTGGAGACCATGCTCACTCTCCATAGTAGGAAGCCCTGGGCAGCCCTGAGAACATTCAACTAAGTGAATGAATGAGTGAGTGAATGAGTGAGTGGGCCGTCCACCCCAAGTCTCATCTTTCCTGTCCATACGCCTCCAGTTTCACTGTGTCATGCTTCATAATAAGTAACTGCCCGCACAGGACCGTGGCCCAGAGCTGGGCTCAGAGCTGAGACTGGCTCTGGCAAGTCGAGACTGGCTCTGGCATGTCCACACTGGAGAAGCTTATAGTAGGGCCATCTGTCTGGACGAGTCAGAGGAACCTGTCTTGAATTCTCATTGCCATAATAAGCAAGATTCCTTTATTTAATGTGTGAATTTGAAGTGCATTTGCGGGGCTGAAGATTGGAGTCTGGCCGAGGGCCATGACTCATGCCTGTAATCCCAGCACTTTGGGAGGCAGGAGGAGCACTTGAGTCCAAGAGTTCGAGATTAGTCTGGACAACATAATGAGACTCTGTCTTTACAAAATATCAAAAATAAATAAATAGCTGGACATGGTGGTGTCTGCCTGTAGTCCCAGCTACTTGGGAAGCTGAGGTGGGAGGATCATTGGAGCCCAGATGGTCAAGGCTGCAGTGAGCTAAGGCTGCTCCACTGCACGCCAGCCTGGGTGACAGAGTGAGACCCTGTCTCAAAAAATAAAAAAAAAAAAAGAAAAAGAAAAAGACTGAGGGTCTTTGGCCACCCCCTGGCCTCACCAAGTGTGAACATGAAAGAAACTCAAGGCCAGACCTCCACCCAGTCCAGGCCAATCAAGAACCTGGCTCAAAAAAATATATATATATATATGTGTGTGTGTGTGTGTGTGTGTGTGTATATATATGTGTATATGTGTATATATATGTGTATATATGTGTGTATATGTGTGTGTGTATATATATATAAAAAATATGTGTGTGTGTATATATATGTGTATATGTGTATATATATGTGTATATATGTGTGTATATGTGTATATATATGTGTGTATATGTGTGTGTGTATATATATATAAAAAATATGTGTGTGTGTATATATA
>NW_012104253.1:1182966-1184457 GCF_000951045.1 Mandrillus leucophaeus
GTGTTAGCCAGGATGGTCTCGATCTCCTGACCTCGTGATCCACCCGCCTCAGCCTCCCAAAGTGCTGGGATTACAGGCGTGAGCCACCGCGCCTGGCCTAAGAGCTTCTTAAATGAATACTCTCTTTGGAATTAGCAAGCTATGGAAATAACTCTGCTTCATCAGTTTAACAAGAATTTGCTGAACACCAGCAATCCTTCCGAAAGCTAAGATCTCCTTTCAAAAGTGTAGGGAGCCTTAGGCCATGATTAAAGGGACCAAGAACTGGACTGAGCATCCACCCGGGCTCTCTGCCCACCCTGTGGCCCCCGGCCCAGGTGTCTTGGGCTCATTCCTATACCTCTGGGGTGATGCACATCTCCTCTTTTGGGGCATAATGTAGGCACCAGTCTGTTTAAGAGTCAGTCACCAGGCTCGTGTGAGGCCACCCCATGAAGCCGCTGGAGGAGGGTAAGTCCCTGCCAGGTTGGGCCCTTGAGCACTCAGGATGAAGCCTAGAGTGGCTGTCCCTGACGGCTCGGTCACGGGAAATGGCCTTTCCTCCCTTGCTGTTTCTTTTTGAGTATGTGGCAAACTAAAAAATTTCCCTGCAGATGGTTAAGGAACCAAAATCGGATGCTCTAACTTTGGTTTGGGGATTTTGCTCTTCTAGTGGGGCACCTCATTCTGCAACTACAGATGCCGGAACTGTGCAGCCAGCACCCCAGAACAGAAGTTCTCTGAGCAGCCACTTCCAGGTCACCCCCAGAAAGGATACCATTCCTCCCTGGGCCTCCCCCTGCCGTGGTCCTCCCTGGGGAAATGATTTGAATAGGCGTGGGCTGTCTCAAGTTCCCAGGGTAATTAGAAAGTGGAACTTGGATGCCTCTTCCTAGTGTTCACTTGGGTAGATGTGACATCTCCTGATTCCCAAAAGAAAACAAAAGTTAGAATAGGATTAAAGAGGCTGGGCGAGGTGGCTCACGCCTGTAATCCCAGCACTTTGGAAGGCTGAGGAGGACGAATCACTTGAAATCAGGAGTTTAAGACCAGCCTGACCAATATGATGAAACCCTTTCTGTACAAAAATTAGCCAGGCATGGTGGCAGGCACCTGTAGTCCCAGCTACTTGGGAGGTTGAGGCAGGAGAATCGCTTGAACCCAGGAGGTGGAGGTTGCAGTGAGCTGAGATCATGCCACTGCACTCCAGCCTGGGTGACAGAGTGAGCCTTCGTCTCAAAAAAAAAAAGGATAGGATTAAATAAAAAATACCCCAGCGATTAAAGAAAAATTTTCCAGTTTGTCCAGAACCTGCATTCCTTTTTTTTTTTTTCCTCCATTCTTAAAGATGAATAAGAATCGAGCTTGCTCCGGTCCCATCAAGAGTAACATCTGCTGTGTGTCTTTGAAATATTCATTCGTGGCCGGGCGCGGTGGCTCAAGCCTGTAATCCCAGCACTTTGGGAGGCCGAGACGGGCGGATCACGAGGTCAGGAGATCGAGACCATCCTG
>NW_012104253.1:1186157-1198556 GCF_000951045.1 Mandrillus leucophaeus
GTAATCCCAGCACTTTGGGAGGCCGAGGTGGGCAGATCACATGAGGGCGGGAGTTTGAGATGAGCCTGACCAACATGGAGAACCCCCATCTCTACTAAAAATACAAAATCAGCCAGACACAGTGGCGCGTGACTGTAATCCCAGCTACTTGGGAGGCTGAGGCAGGAGAATCACTTGAACCAGGGAGGTAGAGGTTGCAGTGAGCCAAGATCGTGCCATTGCACTCCAGGCTGGGGGCAACAAGAGTGAAACTCTGTCTCAAACAAACAAACAAACGAACAAAAAACCTAGTGGCTTAAACAACAACGATCTTTTTTTGAATCTCTCCAGATTTCTGGGGTTCAGGAACTCGGGCAAGGTTTAGTTGGAGTCTGTCCTGCAGTTGCCATCGGACAATGGCTGGAGTTGACTCGTGTGGGGCTGGCCAGGCATCTGCCCACAGGGGTGCCCCAGGCCTCCTCGCGGCAGGCAGGCAGTCTGGCAGCCGTGAGAGCGGGTGTTCCTGTGCCACACTGACGACCACCATCAGACGTCACACAGTGTCACTTCTGCCATACCCTACTGGCTACAAGCAAGTCACCGGCCTGCCCAGACTCAAGGGGAGGGGACACAGACCTCCCCCATCTCAGAAGGAGTGTCAGGCCACAGTGTCGAAAAGCATGTGGGGCAGGCAACTCCATGGACCACCCTTGGAAAGCACCGTCGTGGCCCTGGAGGTCCCGGTAAGTGGAGCCAGAGCAGGGATTCGGGATAGGTGGCTTATTGAGGGAAGGCTGTTCCATAAACGCCTGGGAAGGAGTGAAGACAGCGGCCCAGGGAAGGGGAAGGAGCCGAGCAAGGGTGTGGGCTCCGGTCAGGTGCTCTCTGGACCACAGCCCACACCAGCGTGTTGTCCCGCCTTGAAGAAAGGGAGCCCGGCCAGCCATTGGCGGTGAGTCCCAGGCAGTGAGGAAGAGCACAGCGAGGGTGTGTGGCTCCTGTTGGCCAAGGCTGGGCTCTGGAAAGGAGGTGGGTGTGCTGTCAGCAGCCCGCACTCACCACGACTAGGGAACGGGTGCAGCAGCCCATGAATGTGGTGCTGGCAGGGCTCAGTGCGGACTGCAGGGTGGCTGCAGCGTCCTCCTATCTCTGCGCCCATGCCCCTTGGCATCTGACTTTGTTCCTTCTATGGAGAGGATCTGCTCCCCACTCCTTCCATTTGGGCCGGCCATGTAACTTGCTTCAGCCAACGGCACCTGAGCAGGTGTGACACGTACACTGAGAGGCTCTGAGCTCCTGAGGATTCTGGAGGCACACGGGAAGCAGCTGTTGGCGAGTTCCCCCCGCCCCGAGAACCCCCAACCATGGTTCATGCTTTAGCCCTTGGGGCTCTGACTTCTCTGGAGCATTAGACTTTCAGTTGGTAAAAGCCAGGGTCATGGGTTCATCTTCCAGTTGCCACAGCTCCAAATTAGTGCCAGAGAGCACTCCCCGCAGGTCTGGGAAATGCTGAGCTGCCTCTGCAAGGCATTTTTTGGGGGGGTCTCCTGGATAAAGATTTCAATATTAAACGTTAAGATTTTGCTATGATTAAATCCTCACTGGGCCTGAGGAAAGAGCTGTAACTACATTTCGATGTAGCATTTGAAAGGTTTTAGTGATTTTCCATTAATTTCTTTCAAATGTCAAGGGTATATATCTTTCTTTGAGGACTCAGCCTATGGCAAATTTCAGATTTAAAAAGATCTATCGATGGACTTACAAGACCAAGAAGGGGAGCCAAAAATCTACAATTCAGAAATTATGAAACAGCTAAGTTTTCAGTTAATTCAAAAACTGTCTCAGTGGAAAATGTTGTAAGCTTTCCATGCATAATCAAATAGATCTGGTTTGGAAATGCAACGGAAATGAATTGCTTGTAAGAAAGCTTTCCTTCTGAATAAAATGATCAAGCTCAGATCAAAGTCATGGCAAGTGATGGGTTCCCATTGCAGAAAACACTGGAGGGAGGATCACAGTTTAGCTCCAACAAGGAGACAAGTCAGATCCTTCCTCTCTCCTTCCCAGACTGTCTCCCCCACTTCCCCAGCCTGGCCTCACAGTTGAAAAAGCATGCAGAAAGTACCGTCTTCAATTTTACGGAGCAATGAGATTTGTAGTAAATATTTATTAGCTTCTTAGTAAATACAATTAAATTTCTGGCTGAGCTTTGCATGGCTTTCATTAGAATGAGCTAAGGTTTACTTTCAAGTCTAAGGAGACACAATAGAGTAAAATGGTGTAGGCATTAAAGTGCAAATGAAAATTGGTGGCGATTACAGCAGGAAGATGCCGTCTTCCTGGCTCTGAGCAGCAGAAGGCTCTGTCTGGGAGCCAGGGCTCAGGCCCACGTCCTGTTCCTTCTCTGCCCTCTAGATGGGTATCATCATCTCTCCCAGCACAGGTGTCAGAAAAACCTTGGTTCCTTCCCCAGGGGCTGGGGGATGCGAGTACCCACTAAGGGCTGGACCCATCCACTCCTGCCCCCTTGTCATCGTGACCAACCCAGAGAAGGCCTTTGACCAAGGTCCTATAGTCACCACACAGTACAGCCCAGACCAGAGTCCCAACTCCCTCTCCAGCACTCAGGACACCCTGATGGCATCCACTAACCTCTTAAATAAGGGTGCACTTTCATTTTGTCAAAATGACTTCCACCCAGAGATCCCACTCTCAGGTACCTGTCCTAGAAGAATGCAAACACCTATCCACACAAAAACATGTACACACGGTCAGGCGCAGTGGCTCACGCCTGTAATCCCAGCACTTTGGGAGGCTGAGGCAGGCGGATCATGAGGTCAGGAGATGGAGACCATCCTGCCCAACATGGTGAAACTCCGTCTCTACTAAAAATACAAAAATTAGCTGGGTGTGGTGGCGAGCACTTGTAGTCCCAGCTAATTGGGAGGCTGAGGCAGGATAATTGTTTGAACCCAGGAGGCAAATGTTGCAGTGAGCTGAGATCACACCACTGCACTCCAGCCTGGGCAACGGAGCGAGACTCCATCTCAAAACAAAACAAAACATGTACACACATATTTACAGCAGGATTACTCACAAGAGCCAGGGCGTAGAAGCAATCCAAATGTCCATCCACTGATGCCCAAATAAACACGATGTGGACTTCTCACACAGTGGGATATTATTTGACAATAAAAAGAAGAAAGTGCTAACACAGGCCACAGCAAGGATGAAACACTATGTAAAGTGAAGGAAGATTTTCCACGCACCCAGGACCAAATGCCATATAATCACATCATGTGAAATGTCCAGAGTAGGCAAGTCCTTGGAGACAGAAAGTAGATTCGTGGTTTACAGGGACTGGTTGCGGAGAGGAAGGGGTGACTGCTAAGAAGTGATGGTTTCATTTGGGGATGATGAACTCGTTCTAAAATTGATTATGATGGTGGTTGTACAACCTTGTAAATAACCACTAAATTATACACTTAAAAATAGTGAATTTCATGGCATGTGAATTATATGTAATTTTTAAAACAAACTTTCACTTAGATGGGTGTGGGCGATGGTGTGAGCCCTGGGTTAGAATCCCAGCTCCCCCACGTTCCAGCTGTGGGACTCTGAGTGACTTTCTTCAACCTCTGTCCTGCCCTTTCCCCAGCTCTGGATGGCAGCAACGCCTGGGGCTGGTGTGAGGATGAAGTGAGCTCCTTTGTGAGCCGCGCTTGGTGAAGAGTTCAGGCCGAGCCTCCATGGCACCCAAGGCAGGCAATGCTGGTGTCTGTCTGGCCGATGTGTGCACTGCGGAGGTGGTGGCTGAGCTCACGGCTGGACCGAGGGCCACAGCAGGAAGAGAGGCCCGACTCCTGATGAGTCCACACTCACCAGGCCACCTCCTAGACACAGGATGGCAAGGGACGGCCCGAGCTACACTAAATGGACTGTCTGGGAAGAGATGTCTTCTTCCAGGCCCTCGAGACTTCTACAAAGTGGCCTTCTCCTCCTACCAGAACCTCAGGTTGCCCAGACCTTGGAGGGCACAAGGACATCTGAGGGTCCCACCATGACAGGCTAGAGGTGGCTCTTTTATGAAAACTTTTGTCAGAACAAGCGAGGGGACACGGGTGACAGCCTCGCAGGCCCCCCAACAGCCAGCCACCCCTCCTTCCTTGCTGACAGAGCCCAATTTTGTCCTGTGGTCTAGGCACTGCCCTGTGTGCCCCAGGCATAGGCTCTGATTGGCTAAGCCAATGACTCTCCTAGACAATGATTGGCTTAGCATGGGGCATGTGACCCAATCCTAGCCAATGAGATGTGAGGGTGGCTATTGAGGAATGCTGGGAAAGGTTTCTTGGCTGGTAAGAAGGGAGAGGCAAGGCTGGGCGCGGTGGCTCACGCCTGTAATCCCAGCACTTTGGGAGGCCGAGGCGGGCAGGTCATAAGGTCAGGAGATCAAGACCATCCTGGCTAACACGGTGAAACCCCGTCTGTACTAGAAACACAAAAAATTAGCCGGGCATGGTGGCGGGCACCTATAGTCCCAGCTACTCGGGAGGCTGAAGCAGAAGAATGGCGTGAACCCGGCGGGGTGGAGCTTGCGGTGAGCAGAGACTGCGCCACTGCACTCCAGCCTGGGCGACAGAGAGAGACTCCAGGGCAAGAAAGAAAGAGAGAGAGACAGCGAGAGAGAGAGAGGGAGAAAGGAAGGAGGGAAGGAAGAGAGAAATGAAGGAAGGGAGGGAGGCAGGGAGGGAGGGAGGGAAGGGAGAAGGAGGGGAGGAGGGAAGGGAGGAGGAGGGAAGGAAGGAAGGGAAGGAAGGAGAGAGAAAGATTCCACCAAGGGGCCAAACTGGTGAGCCTCGAGCCGAGTCCTTCCTTGGAAAAGGCCACTGCTTTCCTCGTCACGCAAGCCACTTGTGTCAGGTTTCATACTTGTAGCTGAAATGGTCTTAGCCGACACAGTGGGCGATACAGGGAACCCGGGCACCAATGCCTAGCGGGGTTTTGCTGAGGTGGAGTGTCTAAGCAGCATAGGGATACAGATAGGCATACTTTCCGAGTAGGATTCCAACTAAGCCGTTTGGTTGTTTATTCTTGAGAACCCAATTTTAGTGCCTTGGACTCTTCTCAAAGGTGCCCCAAGAACCCTCGAGAGTCCTGAGTTAGTGTCCCATCCTTCTGTCTGGAGGGTCCCTCGGGGAGGAATTTCCAGGGGGAGGACCTACAGAGGCATTTGCTCCAGCCATGGGGAGCCCAGGGTCCGGGCTTGCAGGTTGGGAGTGCCCTCCGGAAGACTGTGGTCTCATAGACTCTGGCCTGTCCTGGGAGTCAGGAGGCTAGGGACTGGCTCCAACTCTGCCTCAGTTTCCCTGTAATCAATGAAGAGGAGCAGAGGATTGCTATGTCCCCCCATCTCAGATGTGCTCTGATTCCATGAGGATGGTGTACAGAAGGAACACACAACCCCTGTTCCCTCTTTTGGAGAAGAATTCATTCATTTATTCCATAACGTCCATCAAGTTGCTAAGGCTCTGAAAGGAGGCAATGCTTCCGTCGTCTGTCAAGATTACCCAGGGCCCTCCATGCTCAGGAGAAGAGAACTGGTCTTCAGGTAGCAGACGCAAAATGGGCTGTGGCAGAGAGATACCAGGGTGCTGTGTGCTCAGGACACAGAGGGCCAGTAGGGAGGTCAGGGGCAGGTCTGAATCCTGTCCTGTGGGGTCCAGGCAAAGGTGGCTGAGATGTGTGATGGGATCTTCGGATCCTTTTCAGGAAGGGAACTCATGGTAGTGTGGACTGAGGCAACGGCAGGCAGAGTGGGTGGCCACTGTCACCAGTCAGACCGGAGGACAGTGATGTCAAGGGTCTGAGTAGAGGCCAGACCTCCAACTGGCAAGTGGGACATCGGGGTTGGTCTGAGGTGGGCTTAGGATCTGTCATTGACAGGATTTGATGATCAGCTGGCTGTTGGGGGATGCTGAGGCTGCAAGGGGTCTGGCTGGCCCAGACACCCAGGGCAGGGGCCTAAGGAGAGTGGGTCTGGGAGAAAGGCCTGTGAGGAGCTGGGCCGTGTGCAGTGTGGGGCTCCAGTAGCACATCCTGGGAAGACCCTAGAGAGATGCAGGGGTGCCGGGGGAGCTCAAGGGTGGGGGCCTTTCGGGTGAGAGCAGGGGACCTAAACAGGGATTAAAAGTCCACCATTTGACCCTCATGGGGCATTCCTTTCCAGCAGGATGCAGCGTCCTGGCCAGGGCCTGGTGGGTCCTCAGGGCCCTGAGCTTCCCTCAGTTTCCATCAGCCCGAGCACCTTGGAGGAGGGAAGAGTGAATCAGGGGAACAGAAATCAAGCCCCGTGGCGTGCACAGCCAGTGACCATGCAGCATTTAATTTGGGGTTGCAAAATAACTCAGCCTCTCCCCTGAGGTGCTGGAATTCCCCAGTCTTCGAGTGGGGTTAACTTTAGTAAGAGTGAAATTCAGCCAGGTTGGCGGAGGACAGTTTCCAAGTCTCCTCAGGCTGGCTCTCGGAGTCTGGTGACTGTGTCCAGCCTGCCTCCGTTCTCCTCATTGTCAACTGTCATTGTTGGAATTGTTCCTTCCCGTGACTTCACCTGGGAAGTGGCCTCACCCTTGAACTCAGGGCCCCAGACAGGGAAATGAAGCCTCTAACACAGTACAGCCATCACTTTCTGCTCATTCACGCTCCAAGTTCACAGTCCTCCGGGCCCGGCCGCGGCTCTGCACCTCCAGCAGAGATTTACAAAGATTTCATGACCGAGGACTGTCATGAGCCCCAGATTATTAAGATCCCATTTCTCTTTGAAAATATCTCATGAAGTATTCTCTTAAATAATTAAAACTAAATTCCACCTATCCAAATAAATGAAAAAGGATGTTTGGCTCTGTCTTGTCCTCGAGTGACTCTTTGGGACCACCAGCTCCTTTCTGTGCTCCCCGTTACCAGATGGACTTCCAAGTGCTGAGCTTTCCAAACGCACTGTCTTCCTTTCTCAGGCCAGTGTTTATGGTGACACGGGCCAGCTCACGACCTTCCCAGTATATCATATCACCTCCTGCTGATACACAGGTCAAAAAAATCACACAGACATCAGACGCTGACACCAATAGGCCCATCCCAAAATAAGGGTTTATATATATTCCAAGAATGCAACTTAATCTATACTTAGGATGAGGAACTTGGCCCTGCTGGATGACAGTGAGCTCATCACCTCCAAAGCCGGAGTCTGGAGCAGGACTCAGCCAGCACGTCTGGGGAGTGTCCTGCCAAGGTCCTCCAAGTGGGTCCCTTTGTGGCCATTGCTGTCTTGTGGTGAGAGTGGAAATGTCCTGTGGGGTGAGGCTGTTGTGATGGACAGCAGAGAGAAGGGAAGAAAGTCTGGGCTGGTGGAATCAATTCAGAGTTCTCTTCCCCGCACATTCTGAGGCATACGTAGATATTGTGTCTTCATTCACCCTGGTGGGGTTGGTTCCAGACATCTCTTAACGAGAGTCTTATTCGCGTGCCGGGTGCAGTGACTCACACCTGTAATCCCAGCACTTTTGGAGGCTGAAGGGAGTGAATCACTTGAGTCCAGGAGTTCAAGATCAGCCTGGGCAACATGGCAAAACGCCGTCTCTACAAATAATACGAAAATTAGCCAGATGTGGTGGCATGTGCCTAGTTGCAGCTACTCGGGAGGCTGAGGCAGGAGCATCTCTTGAGACCAGGACGTCAAGGTTGCCGTGATCGCACCACTGCACTCCAGCCTGGGTGAGAGCAAGACCTTGTCTCAAAAAAGAAAAAAAAAAAAAAGTCTCATTTACACCTGAATGTCGCTCATTCCACAGTTATTGGTGTCCTTCTTGGTGCCAGGAAGGGCACTGGATGGGCACAACGTAGGGATCTTTGCACATCTCAGTGACAAGCATGCACTGATACAATCCAAACTGCACTGTTAATGAGCAACTGCATTCGACACTTAGGAGGAAGAGCAGGAGGAGGACTGCAAAGGGCAGCCTTGTAAGGTTACACAGGTGGGGCACTGCACAGGGCAGACATCTTAGCCTGTGTGCAGTACAGACCTGTGTTCTAACTAATCAGTATGTCATGGCTGCCCTTCCGTCACATGGAGCAAAGCATCTTGAGGACGGGAGAGTCCCATTTTAATTCCCTTCTCAGGGCCATGGGGGCCGATAGGGCCTGAGCTGCATTTGTTGAATGGGAGGTTCCAGGTGACCTCAGAGAAAGCCATTCCCCTGGCCAGAGTCCTCACGCAGCAGGTGGACTGTTCCTAGGAAGTGAGGGGGTGAGGCAGTCACCAGGCATCTGGGAAAGGCTGGGGGGAAGGGAAGGGGTGCCCTGAAGTGGAGCAGATGGGGGCCCAGGGAGGACCCAGGGCAGGGCAGGGGCCTTGGGCGGGGGCAGGGAGGGTCCGCATGGACTGAGCCCAGTATGAGTCCCTGTGGTGCTGAGGCCATGGCACTCAGCCCCGGTCGAATGAGGGAGGAGAAGACTGCCAGGAGCCCGAGGTTTTTGGGGAGGAATCAGGGCCTCCCACTCCAGCGGGCCTCCCAGGCTGCCTCGGCGTCTAGCCCGCACAGGCCGAGCAGCCCACAGCCACGTTGCAGCCCTGGCCCAGAACCGTTCAGGGCCCACCAAATGCTCAGTCACACCCCAGGAGAACTGTGACCCAGCAGCCCGTCCTGAGAAATAAGCTTAGAAAATCAGTACTGCGAGGACAGAAGTTTTGTCTGTGGGTCTCAATAAAGTTATTTTCATTTTGAATTGGGGAAAAAAAAACATGCGTGTTCACTGTGTTGGCGCTGGATTAAGAGTGATTGCTGCCCCTGCCCTGGGTGTGTGCTCACCCCACCTCCCACCCGCCGGCCCCTTAAGGGCACCCCAGCTCCCTCCCACCCCAGTTCCCACCTCTGGACGAGGAGGGCCTAGGACACGGGAGCCCTGCGCGAGGGTCCTAAGGGAAGCGCAGTGGTGCGGTGCCTTCTGATGATGGTTGTTATTGGCATCCCTGGACAGGCTGCCCCCACCCCATGCTCACTCCTGCCTGTGGGGTACACACCCCATGGTGATTTTGCTGAATCCTCACTACAGCCCCACAGGGCAGGGCCCATCATCTCTGTTTTACAGATGGGAACCCTGAGGCCCAGAGAAGAGAAATAACTTGCCCAGGGCCACACAGCTGTGGGCCAGTGCTGGGCTCTAAGCCAGCCTCGGGGGCCTCCAGCAACCACAGGCAAAACTGTGCCCTCCGGATCACCTGGGGTGAGGAGTTCAAGACCAGCCTGGACAACATGGCGAAATGCCGTCTCTACTAAAAAATACAAAAATTAGCCAGGCATGGTGACTGGCGCCTGTAATCCCAACTACTCGGAAGACTGAGGCAGGAGAATCGCTTGAGCCCGGGAGGCAGAGGTTGCAGTGAGCCGAGATCGTGCCACTGCACTCCAGCCTGGGCGACAGAGCAAGACTCCGTCTCAAAAAACAAACAAACAAACAAAAGTGCACCCTCCATCTCTCGCCTCCTGCAGCACCAGGGCGCAGTTCCAGGACGTGGGCTCGCCCTAGCAAGCACTCACAGAGCAGACTGCAAACTTTCTTGGCTTCCGACAACCCGGTAACTTGCTCCAGGCGCCTCAGGCCCCACCCCCTGAGCATCCCCAGCCCGAATTTCTCTTCCCCCGTCCAGAGGGGGCTCTGTCCGCATCATGCAGGCTTCGCCGGTGGGTACTGCATTCTGCACAGGCCACCCAGGAGGCTCTCTGCGGGCCCTGCCACACCGTTCTGGGTGCTGGAAAGGTTGCGTCTGCAGTCTCTGCCATGCCGTTCCGGGTGCTGGAAGGGTTGTGCTGCCTTTACTCCCTAGGCCACATCGGCCACTGAGGCCTGATCCCTGTCGCCGCCTTTTCCGGATGCCATGGCGTCTGAAGAAGTCGCGGGGCTGGCCCTGAGCCCGGGTCTGACCGCTCTCCGCCTCCCGGTCCTCCACCCCAGTTTCTGCGCACCCATGGCGGACAGTGCCAGACGGGGCCAGGTCCTGTGTCAGGCCCACACCAGCCCAGGGGTGGAACTGAACCCCAAGCTCCCTGGTTTCTCTGTAGCCAGGAAGGACCTTTTGCAGTGCAAAGTGCTGGAGTGTTGTCACCCCCAAGGCAACCCTCAACCCTGGCTCAAGAGTTCCTGGATAAACACCCAGTCCCCCACCATCTGCCGGCTGTCCTAAGGCACATGACACATGAGTTCATATGGTCCCCAGGGAGGACCGAGCCCTGGGTTCCCACAGAGGTGACCAGCTCCATCCCCCAACCTGCGGTGGCTCCAGCCAGCCTCCCCACAGGAGGCCCCCAGGAACATCTCCCAGAAACACCGGCTGCGCCCAGCTCCTGGCCCTGACTCCACTCTTTAGGGCACAGGATGGGCTCCGTGGCTTCTGTGAGCTTCCCATCTGGAAAAGGGTGTAGGAAGAGACTGCACGTCAGCTCGGGAGTCTTTAGAACCCACCTCTGTCATGGCCTGGGCTGTGAATCCCGGGGACTGGGCCCCAGCACCCTGCACCAGGCTCGGCACACAGGAAGGACTCCGCATTCACCAAGGAGGGGACATCAGTGAGCTGAGAAATGTCGCCGTGCTGAGCTGTGCTCATAACCAGTGGATTCCTGGTGTATTATTATTATTTGTTGATTGTTGATGTAATTTTTCTTGATTTGCTGATTATTATTTGTTGATTCTGGGTTTGCACAGCCACAAATATTCAGATATCTCAAACCCCGCTCCCTGCTGCTTCCTGCTAATTCAAGCAAAACCAGAAAGTTGAGCCTGTGTGCACACGGGGCCTCCCTGGCGCCATGGGAGCCGATGATGGATGGAAGAGGCCCTGCCCCCACCTGCTCTGGGAAAACAAACAGAACGATTAGCCGGAAAGAGTTCGCCAGGCGGGAGGGTCAGCAGCGGCAGCCATGCCCGTTCTGACTACCTCCCAGAACATTCCAAAGCCGAGGCACCACGATTAGGGGGCCCCCTCCACGCGGGCGCCACTGAGGCTACAGGGACCGAGGCCGCAGTGACAGGCACTGATGGCAGCCATAGGCCACTGCCCTTGCCCCTCCCCAGGGACTCAGGCCCTGGGATTAGCCCCCAAGATACTGCCTGGGTTGTCTCAGTAAACAGTGAAAAGCTAACGCAAAACAGGAACACCAAGAGCTGTCCCCGCACAGGCTTGGGTCTGCTCAAAGCTGGCCAGGCTGCTGTCACGCAGGGCAGTGTTGGATGCCTGGCAGTGGCCCGCTGCTCCCCGAGGATGGCAGTGGGGACACATATAGCTTGTGTGCAGAACCCTACTTCTCAGCACACCGATTCCTACAGGTAGGACTTGCCTCGATTGTCACCCCTAAGCATGGCCTGGTCCACACTGCAAGGCTGGACCCAAGCACCCGGCCCAGTGCAGAAGCGGCTGAAGGGGCTGGGAATGCAGCGCCGATCTCTGCTGAGGAGAGGGCAGGTGCTGCAGGCAGTTTCAGGGACCCTCCTCCAGGCCTTGCAGGGGTGTGTGACAGCCGCAGTTCTGGCTGGGCTGGGGAGGAGAGGCTGGGAGAGGTGTTTACAGGAGCCGAAAGTGCTAAAAATAGCGGGGGCCTTGCCCCTGAAGCCACTCCACCTGACCACCCGGCAGGTGCTAGGACAGGAATAGGCAACCAGACCCCAGAGGGACAGGCATAGGGTAAGCCCCTTTCATGGGGGGCCTGCCTATTGGGAGCAGAGGATGAGCTGAGCAGAGGGCCCGGGGCCCTGGAGCTCTGGAGCTGAGCTGCGGGAGGAGTGAGGACAGGAGCCCCTGGTTCTGCCAGCAGATGGGAAGCAGGCCCCAAACAACCAAGGGTCAAGCCACACGGGCTCAAGGGCCCACCAAGGTCCCAGAGCCCCAGTGGACTTCAGAGTCAGAGCCAGTGGTCCCCAGGCCACACACAGGCTGCATGTCAGGTTCACTCCTGCACCTCTCAGGCGCAGCCTCCTCTCTCACACCATGGGAGCCATGCAGTCCTCACAGGGTGACAGGAAGGTGTGTGCTGCAGACAGCTGGACCTGCAGCCTGGCTCAGGGGGTCAACAGAGGACTAGCCCCTGTGGCCAATGTTTCCGGGGCAGGGACAGCGGTGTGCAGGGAGTTGAAAGGTGGATAAGGCCAGGCACAGCGGCTTGAACCTGTAATCCCACCACTTTGGGAGGCTGAGACAGGCAGATCACTTGAGCAGGCTGGGCAACATAGCAAGACCCTCTCTCTACAAAAGATACAAAAATTAGTCCTTGTGGGCTGGGCACGGTGGCTCACACCTGTAATCCCAGCACTTTGGGAGGCCGAGGCAGGTGGATCACGAGGTCAGGAGATCAAGACCATCCTGGCTAACATGGT
>NW_012104253.1:1198796-1201747 GCF_000951045.1 Mandrillus leucophaeus
TGAGATTGCACCACTGCACTCCAGCCTGGGCGACAGAGCGAGACTCCATCTCAAAAAAAAAAAAAAGAAAGAAAGAAAAGAAAAGAAAAAATTAGTCCTTGTGCCAGGAGCGGTGGCTCACGCCTGTAATCCCAGCACTTTGGGAGGTTGAGGCAGGCGGATCACAAGGTCAGGAGTTCAAGACCAGTCTGGCCAACCTTGTGAAGCCCTGTCTCTACTAAAAATACAAAAGTTAGCCTGGCGTGGTGGCACGCACCTGTAGTCCCAGCTACTCAGGAGGCTGAGGCAGGAGAATCGCTTCAACCCAGAAGGTGGAGGTTGCAGTGAGCTGAGATTGTGCCACTGCACTCCAGCCTGGGAGACAGGGTGAGACTCTTTCTCAAAAAACAAAACAAAACAAAAAAAAACAATTAGTCCTAGTGGCACACGCCTGAGGTCCCAGCTACTCAGGAGGCTGAGGTGGGAGGATCACTTGAGCCCGGGAGGTTGAGGCTGCAGTGATTTTACCACTGCACTCCAGCCTGGGCAACCGATTGAGACCTTGTCTCAAAAACAGAAAAAAAAAAAAAGAGGGGTGGACAAGAGCTGGGCCATGTGAATGGGTGAGGCTGGTCATGAGTGTGTCAGTCCTAGGTCTTAGAGGGGACAAAATCTGGAACCCCTAACCAGGTCCCCCAGGCGCAGCCGGTGTCCCTGGACAGCTGATAAGAATAGGCCTCCGCATGCTGGGTTTTCAGTCCAAAACATCTTGGAAGTGACATGCTTTGCAGGCTAAAAAGGCTCAGTCACCAAAATACAGCAGCCAGGGCGTCAGACAGCCGGCGTAGCGGGCCGGGCCACACTCTTGGACGTAGAGCTCATGTTTTCAAAATATCACACCTTGTGACCATTCCTAGCATGGCCAGAAGAGCAGGGGTGGGGGTGGGGATTGGCCTTCCATTGTCTTCGCAAGCGTGAGCAGCGGCCCCAGGTCTGCAGTCAGAGCCCCACAACACCAGGCACCTGGGAACCAGGCACAGGCAGATGGTCTGGGGCTAGGGCTGCGCCATGCACATCACCAGAAGATGCAGATTTGGGAGCAGGACAACCCCACATGCCCCCTCAAGAAGCTGACCCACAGGCTAATTTGCTGTCCCCAACAAGCCATTCTCTCTCCAGGGCATCAGGCATCCACTGAGCACACACATGGCATCACACGCGTCAGCATTTATGCGCAGGGGCCGCGGCAGGGGAGAAGCACCTTTTGCTGGCAAAGCTGCCATGGGCGGAAGCACAGGTCCCACCCTTCAGCCAGAGCGGGACTCCCTGCACACCAGCTCCTGGCTAGGCATGGAGGAGGCAGACAGGATGGAGGGGAGGGGAGGGGAGGGATGGGACATATACGGACAGGAGCCCTCTTTGAAGTTCAGGTCCCCTCACTTGTGACTCCCTGGCATCCTGGCAGGGCTGGGGCCTAGAGCCAGTGTACCCTGGTCCTGGGCAGTGTGTTCCCCCCACAACCCTGGCATTCCCCACTGGTGTCACTGCCTGCTGAGGGCCAGGACAGGGATTCTCCCCCAGCCTTCTCCTCGGCCAAGCTGGAAGCCACAGGGATCCCCTCCTCCCCTACCCTGGGAGGTTCTGCAGAACCCCTTCCTGAGGACTTTGTACCCTAATCTTGTCAGGGGGTCCAGGGAACAGTAATGGTCCAAATGCCCCTAGGGTCTCCTCCCTACACACTTCACACACACACACACACACATACACACATACACACACACATACACATACACATAGACACACATACACATACACATAGACACACACACACACACGTACATATACACACAGGCACACGTACACATACACATACATATACACACACATAAACACACACACACACCTATACACATACACACATACACACACACATACACATACACATAGACACACACACACACGTACGTATACACACACGTACATATACACACAGGCACACGTACACATACACATACATATACACACACATAAACACACATACACACACCTATACACATACACACATACACACACACATACACATACACATAGACACACACACACGTCCACAGTCACTCCTGTAGCTTGTGCACCCAAGGAATCTCCACGTACACACCCAGCAGGCAGCTGCCTGGGGCCTGTGTTCGCTGTGTAGGCCTCATATCACCCGGCTGTAGAGAGAACCCCGAGTCAGCCCAGGAAACGGTGGGGAGGACGAGTATCTCCCACTGAACTGACATCAGGCTCAGAGGCCAGAACCCCGACCTGCCCCACCTGAGCCTGGTCCTCCAGAGCAGACCTCCTCCCCCAGCCCAGAAGCAGGCTCCCTGGACCACGAGTCCCTGCCCGGCTCTCCCTGTAGGGGACTCGGAGTGGCCCAGGTGGCCCTGGCCACGCGGAGATGGGCACTGGGACCACCCCTGCTCCTCCCCTCCAAGCCCTGGCTCAGCCTCTTTCCCCTGCTTCCCAGACACCGTCACCTCTACCCTGCCTGGTCTGAACATCTTGACCTTTTAATTGGAGGGTTTGTTTCATCCACATGGAATTTCGGCTGGAGCTAAGGCAGAGTGGGGTCTGCCAGGTTACTACTGATTTTGTCTCATCTCTTTTGGTTTGTCTATTGCTCCTTTCCTGCCTTCTTTTGTGTTAACACAATATTTTTTAGTATTCCACAATTTTCCTATTGCATTTCCAGCAATATGTGTTTGCATTATTGTTTTTTAGTGATGGCACTGGAGATGGAAATGTGCATTTTAACTAATCCCAGTCATCTCAGAATTAGAATTGAAATACTTCAAGTAAAATAGAGCAGTAGAATATTTCTACCTGCCCCATTGCCAGTGCTGCTGCAGTCAAATACCACATCTACTTATTATACAAACAGAATAAAGCACTCTTATTTTCGCTTTTTTTTTTTTTTTTTTTTTTTTTTT
>NW_012104253.1:1204133-1206728 GCF_000951045.1 Mandrillus leucophaeus
TTTTTTTGAGACGCAGTCTTGCTCCATTACCCAGGCTGAAGGGCAGTGGTGTGATCATAGTTCACTGCAGCTTCAAACTCCCAGGCTCAAGAAATTCTCCTGCCTTGGCCTCACAAAGTGCTGGATCGCCACCAGCCCCCCATCTTGTCTTTTATTAATATGTCTGCACACATACGTACCCTTCTGTTGCTATCCATTTCTACCTGTAGAACTGAACTGCCATCTAGGGTCATTTCCATTTACCACAAATTTGCTTTGGCATGTTTTTCTTTTTTGAGACGGAGTCTTGCTCTGTCGCCCAGGCGGGAGTGCAGTGGAGTGATCTCAGCTTACTGCCAGCTCCGCCTCCAGGGTTCATGCCATTCTCCTGTCTCAGGCTTCTGAGTAGCTGGGACTACAGGCGTCCGCCACCACACCCAGCTAATTTTTTGTATTTTTAGTAGAGGTGGGGTTTCACCGTGTTAGCCAGGATGGTCTTGATCTCCTGACTTCTTGATCCGCCCGCCTCGGCCTCCCAAAGTGCTGGGATTCCAGACGTGAGCCACTGCCCCCAGCCTGCTTTGGCATTTCTTATGATGAACAGCAGCTGGTGGCAATTTCCCTCAGGTTTTGTTTCTAGAAAATGTCCTTATTCCAAGGCAAACAGATCACTTCAAACTAAGAGCTTGAGACCAGCCTGGGCAACATAGTGAGATCCCATCTCTACAAAAAATTTAAAAATATAGACTTAGTGGCTCATTTTCTCTGTGGTTTCCTTGCTTCTGAGTTTCTCCCCTAATTCCCAATTTCTCTGCCAACATCAGGTTCTCCTCTGATACATCACACCAATGAATCTTTAGCTTTCTGCATCCCAAACTACACAGTTTGGGAATACACTATACTATACAAGTCAAGTTAAAAGCAGTAAACTCATAAATTTCATCCAGTGTAGCTGTCTTTCAAGAGTAGATTCCTCTCTGCTTTTCTGCTGAGCACCCTACGGTCTGCAGTTCATGTGTAGCTTTGTGGTCAGAGTGTTGACTTTTGCTTAAAACTATGGAAGCCAGAAGACAATGGAATTATATCCTTAATGCGCTAGAAGACAAAAATAAAACCCTAATATTTTATAAACAGAAAAAAATCCATCAAATAAAAATGCAAAATAATGATGACTTTAGATGTTTTTATTTTTTGAGATGGAGTCTTGCTCTGTTGCCTAGGCTGGAGTGCAATGGCGCTATCTCCGCTTACTACTCTCTTGAGCCCAGGAGTTCAACACCAGCCTGAGCAACATGGTGAAACACTGTCTCTACAAAACATTTAAAAATTAGCTGAGCATGTGGCACATGCCTCTAGTCCCAACTACTTGGGAGGCTGAGATGAGAGGATCACATGAGCCCAGGAGATCGAGGCTGTAGTGACCCCTGATTGTGCCACTATGCTCCAGCCTGGGTGATGAAGCAAGACCCTGTCTCTCTAAAAAATAATAATAATAAATGAAAGGCACCAACTCGCAGAGTTGAGCAGCTCAGTGAACCCCCCAGGAGCATAAGGAAGCAGAACAAGTGCAAAGCCACATCCAGGCAATCATCATGAACTAGATAAAAGCCCTAGACAAAGAAAAAAAATTTTAAACAGCCAGAGAAAAAAGGAATGTTATTTTCAGAGAAGTAAAATGGTTGTAAGAGTGTTGGCTTTTGCTTAAAACTATGGAAGCCAGAAGACAATGCAATTACATCCTTAATGTGCTAGAAGACAAAAATAAAACCCTAATATTTTATAAACAGAAAAAAATCCATCAAATATAAACGCAAAATAATGATGACTTTAGATGTTTTTATTTTTTGAGATGGAGTCTTGCTCTGTTGCCCAGGCTGGAGTGCAATGGCGCTATCTCCTCTCACTACAAGCTCCACCTCCTGGGTTCACACCATTCTCCTGCCTCAGCCTCCCGAGTAGCTGGGACTACAGGCGCATGCCACCACACCCAGCTAATTTTTGTATTTTTAGTAGAGATGGGGTTTCACTATGTTGGCCAGGCTGGTCTGGAACTCCTGACCTCAGGTGACCCACCTGCCTCGGCCTCCCAAAGTGCTGGGATTACAGATGTGAGCCACCGCACACAGCCAGATTTTTTTTTTAAAGGAAAGAATTTACCAACAGCAGACAGGCACTGAAAAAAGTACTTGGGCCAGGCACAGTGGCTCACACCTGTACTGCCAGCACTTTGGGAGGCCAAGGTGGGAGGACTACTTGAGGCCAGGAGTTTGAGACTAGCCCTGGCAACATAGCAAGATCCTGTCTCTACAAAAAAAAGTTTAAAAATTATCTTGGCTGGCCAGGTGTGGTGGCTCATGCCTGTAATCCCAGCACTTTGGGAGGCCGAGGTGGGCAGATCACCTGAGGTCAGAAGTTTGAGACCAGCCTGACCGACATGGAGAAACCCCGTCTGTACTAAAAATACAAAATTAACTGGGCATGGTGGCACATGCCTGTAATCCCAGCTACTTGGGAGGCTGAGGCAGGAGAATCTCTTGAACCTGGGAGGTGGAGGTTGCAGTGAGCCAAGATTGCGCCATTGCACTCTAGCCTGGGCAACAAGAGCAAAATTCCATC
>NW_012104253.1:1207568-1208975 GCF_000951045.1 Mandrillus leucophaeus
CCACCATGCCTGGCTAATTTTTGTATTTTCTAGTAGAGACAGGGTTTCACCATGTTGGCCAGGCTGGTCTGGAAGTCCTGACCTCAGGTGATCCACTTGCCTTAGCCTCCCAAAGTGCTGGGATTACAGGCGTGAGCCACCGTGCCCCACCCAAAGTACTAATTTAACATACACTGTAATAAATAAAAAATGCATATCGTGAAAAAAAGAAAAACAGATGTGAAGAGAGATGCCGCTGCCTCCTGCCTCTGAGTGTGCCTGTGTGGGGAGGTGCTGCCTGGCTCTGCAGCAGGCATCCCGAAGGGAAAAGGCGGGAGGAAGAGAGCATGTCTGAGCTTCTTTCATCAGCCTTGAGCTGACGCACACGTCAGTCCTGGAAGCCCCTGCCTCTGAGTTACCTGCTGGGAAACAGAACCGTCCCTTTTCTGTTCCTTGCGCTGAAGGCTTTTTAACGACCCCAGTGTGCCGTGGTGACTGCTGACCACCTCTGGCGTGGGAGACACAGGTTCAAACCCCAGCTCTCCCCTTGTTGGCAGGGTGGTCTTGGGTAAATTGCCTCACCACTCTGAGACTGCAGAGGATTTTGTGAGAACCAAATAACGTGGTTGTGAGAGAAGGTTCAGGCTTAGCGGGGCCCATGGGGCCCAGGAAGTGGAAGCTAAAAGGCAAATAGAACCCATATACCACTTACAGCTGTGTTCTCTTCACCTCTTCAACAGCCAGGCCCAGAACACGAGGGCCAGGAGCCCAGGGCCTGCTGGTTCCTGGAGGTGCTCAAAGGGAGGACTCCTCATTCATAAAATCAGGGTGAGAATCCCTGAGGGGAGGTGCCATGAGAGAGAGCAGCCGGACAAGAACAGATCCGGTATGTGAGGCCTGGAACACACACAGTTCCGGGAGCTGTATGTCAGAAAGACAATACAAAATGGTGACTAAAATATTAGGTGTAAGTTAATGTTTATTTGGAATGAAAAAACTCACAACAAATCGCAAATGTGCTAATATCACAAACATCACAAATACAAAAAATAATAATGCTTTTACTAAAGGAGCTGCCTCAATTTTTTCCCCTTTTTGTTCCCATTGCCCCTTGTTGAGACAACAGTGTTTCATGCCATTTCATTAACTTTTTGGATTCCCTTAGGATACTTCCTTTCCATCAATAATTCTGAAAATGACACAATAAACCTGATATTAAAACATACACAAGAGCAGTTCAAATGCTTTTTATTTTATTTATTTATTTTTCTTGAGACAGAGTGTCACTCTGTCACCCAGGCTGGAGTGCAGTGGCTTGGTCTCGGCTCACTGCAATCTCCGCCTCCCAAGTTCAAGCAATTCTCCTGCCTCAGCCTCTGGAGTAGGTGGGATTACAGGCACCTGCCACCATGCCTGGCTAATTTTTGC
>NW_012104253.1:1209461-1215199 GCF_000951045.1 Mandrillus leucophaeus
GCGCCCGGCCAATTTTTGCATTTTTAGTAGAGATGGGGTTTTACCATGTTGGACAGGCTGGTCTCAAACTCCTGACCTCCAGTGATCCATCCACCTTGGCCTCCCAAAGTGTTGGGATTACAGGTGTGAGCCACCATGCCTAGCCTCAGATGCTTTTTAAAAATTGCTGTTATATTTCCAGGCACAGTGGCTCATGCCTATAATCCCAGTACTTTGGGAGGTTGAGGCAGGAGGATCACTTGAGACCAGCAGTTCATGACCAGCCTGGGCCACATAGCGAGACCCCGACTCTATTACATTTTAAAATAAATGCTGTTATGATATATCAAGCTACAGAAAAACACTTGTTTTGCAGATTGTTTTGCTGTATAGGTGGCAACTGTGGGTCCTGTTTACTCGGACACATTGGTATGCATAAAGCATGTGCCTTTACACACACGTGCACTTGCTGAGTATAGATCTGCTACAGCGTTGTGTCCACAAACACAACACAGTTTCTGATAAACTATATTGTATGCAATTCTCATTTAAAAATACTGTGGTACATTGAAAATTATATATACTAGGGGCCAGGCATGGTGGCTCGTGCCTGTAATCCCAGCACTTTGGGAGGCTGAGGTGGGTGGATTGCTTGAATCTAGGAGTTCGAGAGCAGCCTGGGCAACTGGACAAAACCTTCCCTCTACAAAAAAATACAAAAAATGAGCCAGGCATGGTAGTGGCACACTTCTGTAGTCCCAGCTACCGGGGAGGCCAAGGTGGAAGGATCACCTGAGCCCAGGAGGTGAAGGCTGCAGTGAGCTGTGATTGTGCCATGGCATTCCAGCCTAGGTAACAGAGTAAGAACCTATCTCAAAAAAAAAAGAAAATTATATACACTACATTACTGAGTATTTCTGACAGGTAGAACTGTTTTAATTGGGTATCAATAAACACTGAATATTGTACTAACAATTTTACATCTCTAAAGACGGAAATAATTTCCCACCACCAAGCTTCTCACTGTACATTTCAAACTTTGTCTTCATGACTGGCATGCTTCTGGTGTTGGGCGCCACAGAATGCATTCTCAGTGCAATACAGCTTCTGGCCCCGAACCTTTGAGGGGCTACATGGACCCTGTCTCTGTCAGCGTAGGCCGCTGTAACAAACTTTCATTGACTTGGGGCTCAAAGAACAGACATTTAGTTCTCACAGTTCTGGAGGCTGGGAAGTCCAAGACCCAGCTGCCGAAGCCTGGGAGTGTGGTGAGGCCCTGTTCCTGGCCTGCAGGTGGCAGACAAGTCTCCTCATACCCTCACACGGCAGAGAGAAGGGAGAAGGGGGAGAGAGAAAGAGTGTGTGTGTGTGTCTGTGTGTGTGTGTGCGTGTGTATTTGTGTGTGTCTGTGTGTTTGTGTCTGTGTGTTTGTGTGTGTGCCCATGTTTTTGTGTGTCTGTGTTTGTGTCTGTGTGTGCATGTGTCTGTGTTTGTGTGTGTCTGTGTGTTTGCATTTGTGTCTGTGTGTTTCTGTTTTCATGTGTTTGTGTCTCTGTGTGTGTGCGCACATGATTTTGTGTGCCTGTGTCTGTCTGTGTATCGGTGTGTGTACATGTGTCTGTGTTTGTGTGTGTCTGTGTGTTTCTGTTTTCGTGTGTTTGTCTATGTGTTTGTGTGTGTACCCATGATTTTGTGTGTGTCTGTATTTGTATATCTGTGTGTTTTTTTGTGTGTGTGTGTCTGTGTGTCTGTGTTGGTGTGTGTGCATATGTGTCTCTGTGTGTTTGTATATGTGTGCATGCAAGCTCCCCATGCCTTTTTTTTTCTTGAGACAGTCTTGCTCTGTTGCCCAGGATGAAATGCAATGGCATGATCTTGGCTTACTGCAACCTCCGCCTCCTGGGCTCAATTGATTCTCCCATCTCAGCCTCCCAAGTAGCTGGAACCACAGGCATGTGCCTCCACACCCAGCTAATTTTTGCATTTTTCGTAGAGATGGGGTTTTGCCATATTGCCCAGGCTGGTTTCAAACTCCTTATCCACCCACCCCAGCCTCCCAAAGTGCTGGGATTATAGGCATGAGCCACTGTACCTGGCCCTGTGCCTCTTTTTCTGAGGGCACCAATCCCATCCTTGAGGCCTCTATCCTCATGAAAGCCCCACCTCCTAATACCATCACATTGGGGATTAAGGTTTCAACAAATGAATTTGGGGGACACACACTCAGTTTGTGACAAACCTGGAGTGGGGCAGCAGAGTGGATGTGGACATGCACCTGGGGCCCATTCCTACACAGGGACAGCTAACTACAGAGAGGAGACCACACAGATATTCCAGCAATGAGTCCCAAACTCAGTTTCTCTTTAGCTAGTCCAAAAAATATCCACGGCCACCCAAAACTCTACTTGACACAAAGGAAACATGATGGAGGGGAGGTTGGAATGGAAGAGACAGCTGACTTAATCTTTCGCAATTATAATATTATATTTTCTTTTTTTTTGAGGCGGAGTCTCACTGTGTCGCCCAGGCTGGAGTGCAGTGGCGCGGTCTCAGCTCACTGCAAGCTCCGCCTCCCGGGTTTACGCCATTCTCCTGCCTCAGCCTCCCGAGTAGCTGGGACTACAGGCGCCCGCCACTTCGCCCGGCTAGTTTTTTGTATTTTTTAGTAGAGACGGGGTTTCACTGTGTTAGCCAGGATGGTCTCAATCTCCTGACCTCGTGATCCGCCCGTCTCGGCCTCCCAAAGGCCAAGGTGGGATTACAGGCTTGAGCCACTGCGCCCGACCTTATAATATTATACTTTCACAAATGTTATAAAAACATACCTCCTAGGGCCTTGGATGGGGCTAAACGAGTGAAGGCCCAGTAGGGCTCTACTCACTTCATGGTTCATCTGGAGGCCTCTGTCACCATGCCTCGTCCAGACACCAGTCTGGGAGAACTGGAACCCTCTGGCTTGGGCTGCTATGACACGGCCTAGCTCTGCCACCCAGGAACCCTAGGGATTATGAACAAAGAGTAGTGAGAGGATTGTAAGTGATGGCAGCCTCCTCACAGGTGCTGCCAAAGCCAGTGGAGAGACAGGGAGCTGCAGCAACGGACTCATTCCAGCTCCCAGGGAGCAGCATCTAAGGTGCTTTGGAAAACAACTTATATTTTGCTGCATGTTAGAAATACACTAATATAGCCAGGTGACGTGGTGCACTTCTATAATTCCAGCTACTTGGAAGGCTGAGATAGGGGGATTGTTTGAAGTCAGGAATTCGAGACAAGCCTGGGCAACATAGCAAAACTCCGTCTTCACAAAAAATAAAAAATTAGCTGGGTGCAGTGGCACATAGCAGTAGTCCCAGCTACTCAGAAGGCTGAGGTGGGAGGATTGCTTGAGCCCAGGGGTTTGAGTAGAGCTGTGATTGCACTACTGCACTCCAGGCGGGGCAACAGAGTGAGATCCCATCTCAAAAAAAAAAAAACCATATATATATAGAGAGAGACTATACATGCATATATACATATATAAATACATATATACATATATATGGTGTATATATATGGTGTATTATACATGTATGTATGTATACACACGAATATATGCTATGCTTGTGTGTGTATATACGTGTGTGTGTGTGTGTGTGTGTGTGTGTGTGTGTGTATGAGGGGGTGGTTAGGGCAGGACATGGCATGGCCATTTTCCCAATAGGAAGGCAGGACCAAGGAACCAAGCAGAGACTCGGCAGGACGGATCATCTCCTCCCATCTTCTCCTTGTCTGCCAGGGCACTCATACCTGCCCTCTGAACTTGCAGGGCACCTATATCACCTGTGAGGAAACAGAGATTCCCGATTGACTTCTTCCGGTCCCACTGCCCTTCACAGTGAAGGCTCACTGCCATTCAGACATTCTAGCAGCTGCTCTACCCATCATAGCTGTTGGCACCAGATCCAAGCTATCTGGAGAACCCCCTCCCCCACATCTGGCATTGGAATGAGGACAGAGAGAGGCCATCAATGGACAGCCACGTTCTCTGCCACAGGAGCTGTGGAAACCAGCAGCAGGCCAAGAGATTCAGCCAGGAGCCCAGGGAGGCCGGCAATGGGGACAGAGAGAGCCCAGAGAGCCCTCCAGGCCCACAGCCTGGCCAGTGCTGAGTCCATACCCACCCTCATAAACACACCTTTTTTGCTTAAGCTAGCCACCAAAGAAGCCACTTAAGACAGCTCCTGGCCAGGCACGGTGGTTCACATCTGTAATCTCAGCATTTTGGGAGGCCAAGGTGGACAGACTGCTGTAGTTCAAGAGTTCAAGACCAACCTGGACAACATAGGGAAATCTCATCTCTACTAAAAATAAATTTAAAAAAAGAGAGAGAGAGATCCTCAGGCTCCATCACAGCTCCCATTACGGGTCCTGAGAGGGGGTAAAGCACAGACGAGCTTGAAAACACCAGACCTGACCGGGCCTGGTAGCTCACACCTGTAATCCCAGCATTTTAGGGGCTGAGGTAGGAGGATTGCTTGAGTTCTGGAGTTTGAGATCAGCCTGGGCAACACAGTGAGACCTCGCCTTTACCAAACACCAAACAAATTGTCTGGACGTGGTGCTGCAGGCTTGCAGTCTCAGTTACTCAGGAGGCTGAGTTGGGAGGATCACTTGAGCCTGCAAGGTGGAGGTTGCCGTGAGCTGAGATCGTACCACAGCACTCCAGTCTGGGTGTGAGAGTGAGACCATGCCTCAAAAAAAAAAAAAAAAAAAAAAACACCAGACCCACTGCAAACAGGGCCACCGCCCGCCAGCATCATCCCAGCAGCAGACAGCCCTGCTGGCTCCCACCAGCCCACGTCCAGCCTCCCTCTACAAACCAGTCACGCACGCCAGCCTGGCAGGCCCTGCTGAGTGCCAGGTTGGCCACCCGCATGGGTTGACGACCTGGATGTCACCATCTCCAAACCCAGGCTGGCCTGGCCTGAACAGGGACCCCTGCATCACCTGGACTGCTGGGCAGAGAGAGGGTGGGCTCCTGACACAGCCGGCAGGGCTCGGGGTGCATTGACAGAGGAACAAATGGTCAGTCTCAGAAGTAGACAGACGCCAAAACAGGAGCAGGGAGGCTGGGGTGCCAGCCAAGACCAAGCCCTGCACCCTCCACAGACCTCCACGGCGCCCCCAGCACCTCTACTTGAAAAACAGCCCCAGCTCCTTCCAAATTTAATGACGTAGCTTTACTGGCGCCAGAACACAGAAGACTCAGTCAAGGTCCCTCCCTTCAGACGTCGCAGTGAAAATCTTGGCAATTCCAGGTGCTGAGGAAGGAGCAGTAGAGAAAGTGTCAGAAGGCCCCCAGGAGGTGGGGGGGGACACGGCAGGACTGAGCACAGTGGAAGCTGCAGAGCCCTCTCACCACCTGCCAGGCCAGGAGAAGCCCCACGGACAGCCAGAAGCACCCTGTGCCCGGGGCCAGACCCCTGGGACTTGCCAAGGAGGCAGGCCCTCTGTGTCCTGCCGGCTCCTGCCACTATGAGAGTCCCTTAGCTGTTTAAGGCAGTTAGGGTCAGTCAAGGTTTCACGTTGCTTGTGGCTGAAACAAACCAAGGGATAAACCCAGAGGTGGGTACAGCAGGAGCGAAGGCCAGGAGACTGGACCCTTATGTGGTGGGAAACATCTTTGTTACAATAATTCAAATAAACACAAAAGTAAAGAAAGTTGTATCATAAGCCCAGATTCAAAAAAAGCAGCACTTTCCCACAGAAACGGAAAGCAG
>NW_012104253.1:1217719-1219238 GCF_000951045.1 Mandrillus leucophaeus
AAAAAAAAAAAAAGGAGTTAAAGATACACCTACCCAGCAGTTCCACCTATAGATAATGTATCCAATGGAAATGAAATCTTTTGTGGAGAAGGCAGGGCAAGATGGCAGAACAGAACCCTCCAATGATCGTTCCCCAACAGGAACACCAAATTGAATAACTATTCATGCAAGAAAGCTCCTTCATAAGAACCAAAAGGCAGATGACTGATCAGAGCACCTGGCTTTAGCATTATTCAAGTAACGAGGCACCGAAGAGGGGAGGAAAGACAGCCTTGCATTGCCTCCACCACCCCTGCCCCATCCCCCAGGAGCACATGCAGAGAGAAGCTGTGTGCTTGGGGTAGGGAAAGCTTAGTGATTTGGAGACTTTGCACTGGAAATTAGTACTGCCCTGTCACAGCGGGACACAACATAGGGCAGAATTCTGCCAACTCTCATGAAGGAGCATTTAGCGTAGCCCTTGCTAGAGTGGAATGCTCTGTCCCAGCAGTAGGAACCTGAGTTTCAGCTAGCCCATCCACCGGCTGACTAAAATGTCCTGGGGTCCTGAATACATTTGAAAGACAGTTGGGCCATAAGGACTGCAGTCCTTAGGCAAATCCTGGTGCTGCATTGGGCTCAGAGCCAGTAGACGTGGGGTGCACCCAACCCAGTAAGACACCAGCTGTGGCAGCCCAGGGAGTGCTTACACCACCTGCCCCCAAATGCCAGACAGTGCAATTTAGGGAGAGACTCCTTCCTTCTGCTTGTGGAAAGGAGAGGGAAGAGTAAAGAGAACTTTGTCTTGCCCTTGTGCACCACCTCAGTCACAGTAAAATAAAGCACCAAGCAGATTCCCGAAGCCCCTGATTACAAGCCCTAGCTTCTGGGTGGCATTTGTAGACCCACCCTGGGCCAGCAGTGAGCCTCCTTCCCCGAAGGATTGGGGAAAGGATTCACCACCTGCTGACTAAAGAGCTCTTAGGCCTGGAGGAAACATCAGTGGTAGCCAGGCAGTAGTTGCCATGGGCCTCAGGCAAGATCCAGTACTGTGCTAGCTTCAGGTATGAGCCAGCACAGTCCCTGCCGTGGTGGCCACGAAAGTGCTGGCACCATCCTTCCCCCAACTCTTGGCAATCCGACATGGAAGGAGAGACTCCTTCTGTGTGGGTGAAAGTGAAGGAAGAGAACTAGAGACTTTGCCTGGTAATCCAGGGAATCCTCCTGGGTCTTACCGAAGCCCACCAAGGCAGCACAAGGCAGCAAGAGTTGCGGCATTATTGGACTTGCGGCACCCACTAGTGCAGATATGGCTACAGACACCAAAGAATTAAGATCAAAACACTCAATTCCCTTTGATGACCCAGAAAGCCTTCTCAAGAGGGATGGGCACAAATGTTACTGGGCTTGGGCTACCCTTTATGCAGTTGTGGCTGCAGTGACCAAAAACTTAGATCACAACATCCAAGTGCCTTCAAATACTTGGAAAGCCTTCCCAAGAAGGACAGGTACAAACAAGCCCATACTGTGACAACTACAA
>NW_012104253.1:1219687-1220353 GCF_000951045.1 Mandrillus leucophaeus
CACAAACCAACAAACATCCAACATGTCCTCACCAAACAAACTAAATAAGGCACCAGAGACCAATCCCAGACAGATATGTGACCTTTCAGAGAGATGATTCAAAATAGCTGTTTTGAGGAAACATAAAGAAAGTCAAGACAACAGAGAGAAGGAATTCAGAATCCTATCAGAGAAATTTCACAAAAAGATTGAAATAACTAAAAAGAATCAGGCAGAAATTCTAGAGTTGAAAAATGCAATTGACATACTGAAGAAAGCATTAGTCTCTCTCTTTTGTTTTTTTTTTTTGTTTGTTTTTTGTTTTTTGAATCGGAGTCAAGCTCTGTCACCCAGGCTGGAGTGCAACGGCACGATCTCAGCTCACAGCAACCTTCACCCCTTGCCGGGTTAAAGCAATTCCCCTGCCTCAGCTTCCCCAGCACAAGCAGATGTGCATCACCACATCCTGCTAATTTTTGTATTTTTTGGTAGTGATGGGGTTTCGCCATGTTGGCCAGGCTGCTCTGGAACTCCTGAGCTGAAGTGATCCACCTGTCTTGGCCTCCCAAAGTTCTGGGATTGCAGGCATGAGCCACCATGCCTGGCTCTATGTTGTTTTTCTATTATTTATTTCATTTACTTCTGCTCTTTTATTTCTTTTCTTTTCTTTTTTTTTTTTTTTTGAGA
>NW_012104253.1:1221276-1253143 GCF_000951045.1 Mandrillus leucophaeus
CTTGGCCTCCCAAAATGCTGGGATTACAGGCGTGAGCCACCGTGCCCACCCTAGTTTCTCCTTAATTTTCTAGGTCCTTAAGTTGGGAAGTTAAGTGGTTGATTTATTTGAGATGTTTTTAATATAATATTATTTTTCTGAGACAGATCTCACTCCGTCCCCCAGGCTGGAGTGCAATGGCGTGATCTCAGCTCACTGCAACATCTGCCTCCCGGGTTCAAGCAATTCTCCTGCCTCAGCCTCCCGAGTAGCTGGGATTACAGGCATGTGCCACCATGCCCGGCTAATTTTTGTATTTTTTGGTAGAGGCAAGGTTTCAACCATGTTGGTCAGTCTGGTCTTGAACTGCTGGGCTCAAGTGATCTGTCTGTCTCAGCCTCCCAAAGTGCTGGGATTACAGGTGTAATATATATTACATTTATATATTATATATAATATAAATATACATATATTTCTTTGAGACAGGATCTCACTCTGTGGCCCAGGCTGGAGGGCAGCAGTGTGACCACAGCTCAGTGCAGCCTCGACCTCCCAGGCTCAAGTGATCCTCCCACCTCAACGTCTTTAGTAGTCTGGACTATAGACATGTGCCACCACGCCTGGCTAGTTTTTCCATTTTTCATAAAGACGGTATTTCGCCATGTTGTCCAGGCTAGTCTTGAACTCCTGAGCTCAGGCAATCCTCCCATCTTGGCCTCCCAAACTGCTGGGATTTCAGGAATGAACCACCGTGCCTGGCTGAGATGTTTTAAATGTGCTTATTGTTACAAATCTGCCCCTTAGCGCTACTTTCATTGCATCTTGTAAGTTTTGGTATATTGTTTTTGTTTTCACTGGTCTCTACGTATTTTTGTATTTCCCCTGTGATTTCTTCATTCATCCACTGGTTCTTAAATGAGTGTTAATTTCTACAAATTTGTGAACTTTCCAGTTTCCTTCTATTATTGGTCTCTAATCTCATCCTGTTGTGGTCACAGAAGATACTTTAAATGATATCTTTTAAAATCTATTGAGACTTAATTTGTGGTGAAACTTATGGTCTATCCTGGAAAATGTCCCATGCTCACTTAAGAAATGTGGATTCTGTTGTTGTTATATATTTTGTCTATGTCTATCATACCTAGCTGGTTTATTGTGTTTTCAAGTCCTCTATCTCATTACTTACATTCTGACTGGTTTGTTTTTTGAGCCAGAATCTCGCTCTGTCACCCAGGCTGGAATGCAGTGGTGTGATCACAGCTCACTGTAGCTTCAATCTCCTGGGCTCACATGATCCTCCTGCCTCAGCCTCTGGACTAATTGGTACTGTAGGCACAGGCCACTGCGCCTGGCTAATTATTTTCTGTAGAGATGGGGTCATGATACGCTGCTCAGGCTGGTTTCGTACTCCTGAGCTTGTGATCCTCCCACCTCGGCCTCCCAAAGTGCTAGGATTATGCCCAGCCAACATACTGATTTGGATTCCTTTGGATTTACACCCAGAAGAGACTGCTGGATCATCGCGTAAGTCCTTTTTTTTTTTTTTTTTTTGAGGATTCTCCATACTGTTGTCCATATTACATTCCCATCAACAATGTACAACGGTTCCCTTCTCTCCGCATCCTTGCCAACACTTGTTATCTTTTACATTTTGAAAAAAGTCACGCTAACAGGTGTGAGGTGATATCTCATTGTGGTTTTAATTTGCATTTCCCTAGTGATTAGTGATCCTAGGCATTTTTCCATGCACCTCTTGACTATTTGTACAGCTTCTTTTGAGAAATATCTGTTTAAGTCTTTTGTCCAGCAGATCTTACTGAGTTCATCTTCTTTAGAGGTCATCGATCTTTATTGGATGTTTATTTTCATGTCTTCCACCAATTTCACAAAGTTTTCTGCCATTATTTCTTCAAATAATCTCTCTGCCTGCAGGTCCTTCCTCTTCCCCTTATGTGACTCCCATAACGCGTATGTTGGTCCACTTTATTGTGTCCCAGGGTTACCTTAGGCTCTGCTCACTCTTCTTCAACCTTGTTTCTTCCTGTCCTCAGTTAATTATTTCCATTGTCGTATCTTCATATTCTCCTCATTCTTTTCTTGTGACTGTTCAAATCTGCCTTTTAATCTCTCTAGTGAATTTTCATTTCAGTTATTCTACTTTTAAGCCCTAGGATTGCTTTTGGTTTCTTTTTCGGTTTTCTCTTTATTGATATTTCATGTTAGGCTGGGTGTGGTGGCTCACACCTATAATTCCAGCACTTTGGGAGGCTGAGACAGGCAGATCACTTGAGGTCAGGAGTTTGAGACCAGCCTGGCCAGCATGGTGAAATCCTGTCTCTACCAAAAAAAAAAAAAAATTAGCTGGGCACGGTGGCGCATGCCTGTAGTCCCAGCTACTCGGGAGGCTGAGGCAGGAGAATCACTTGAACCCAGGAGATGGAGGTTGCAGTGAGCAGAGATCATGCCATTGCACTTCAGCCTGGGTGACAGTGACACTGTCTCAAAAAATAAAATTAAAAAAATATATATATTTCATGTTGGTCATTTGTTTTCTTGACTTTCTGTCTTCCTTTAATTCTGTTTTTTGGGGGAGGATTACGTGAGCCTGGGATTACAGGCATGAGCCCCCACGCCCGACTGAAGGGGTGATTCTTTAAAAGGCACCAGCTCTTTAAATCCCCTGGAAGTTGTTTTAGCTTAAAGGGCAGGGCCTTGACATATGGGGGTGTGTGTGTGCACCTGCCCGCTTCAGCCTCCCAAAGTGCTAGGATGACAGGCATGAGCCACCACGCCTGGCCCCGAATTAGCAATTTTCTAATTCTGACATAATCTGTTACACGTATTACCTGGAATTCTCCTAGAAAGAACTTTCCCCTTCAATGATTTGATTATCCTGAAACACTACAGGTAAGAAAGCTGGATACATGCCTAATATTCTCAGCTCCAATGGTGATCAATGGGTGCTTTTAAAAAAACTTGGAGGCTGAGGCAGGAGGACAGCTTTGAGTTCAGGAGTTCAAGACCAGCCTGGACAACACAGCAAAATCCTGTCTCTACGAAAAAATTAAAAGAAAAAAAAATTAGCCAGGTGTGATTTGTGCCTGTAAGTCTCAGCTACTTGGGAGGCTGAGGTGGGAGGACTGCTTGAGCCCAAGAGGTTGAGGCTGCAGTGAGCTGTGATTACACCACTGCACTCCAACCTGGGCAACAGAGCAAGACCCTATCTCACACACAAAAAAATTAAAAATTAGCCACTCATGGTGGCATGCGCCTGTACTTCCAGTTACTCACAGGGGGGTTAGCAGGGGAACTGAAGTGGGAGGATCACTTAAGCCGGGAGGTCTAGGCTGTAGTGAACCATGATCGCACCACTGCACTCCAGCCTAGGCAACACAGTGAGACCCTGTCTCAAATAAAACTTTTTTAGTCCAGGTGTGGGTGGTTCACGCCTGTAATCCCAGCACTTTGGGAGGCCAAGGTGGGCGGATCACAAGGTCAAGAGATCGAGACCATCCTGGCCAACATGGTGAAACTCCATCTCTACTAAAAATACAAATATTAGCCGGGCGTGGTGGCACACGCCTGTAGTCCCAGCTACTCGGAGGCTGAGGCAGGAGAATCGCTTGAACCTGGAAGGCGGAGGTTGCAGTGAGCTGAGATCCCACCACTGCACTCCAGCCTGGTGACAGAGTGAGACTCCATCTCAAAAGAAAAAAAACATTTAAAAAAACTATCATTATGAATTTTTATATTCTTGTCTTTGCTGTTTTGATCAATGTCCTTTTTTTAATAGCATGGTAGGCCAGTAGGAGGCCCTTTAGTTTGGCTCCCAAGTCCTTTGGACGTGACCCCATTATTTTGGGTGCTTCTTTGGTCCCTGGCACCAGATTCCCAGGCTCCCCTTGTATACTTCCTTCCTTTCATAGCAAAATCCAGTCACTTCTCCAAAGAACCTGGCTCCTTTCCGTGGGAAATGGCATTCGGAGACCACGATCTGGCTTGGGGTGGGGAGATGGAAAGGTGCAGGTCACGGTGCCCCAGCCTGGGACCTGCCAGCCTCTGCCTTCGCGTGGCACATCCAGGGCCTACCTTCTCACTGTTGAAAGCCTCGGACCACCATTGAGTGGTAAAGCTTGGCTCATGGATGGATCATGACCCCTAGCAGGCTGGGCTCGGCATCTCTGGAAGTCAGATCAATCGCCAACAAAGCCTTCCTGGACTCTAGCCAGAGAAGGATTCTCTGGGCTAGGGTGGGGTAAGGCCTAGGGTTACCTCCTGGCCCATCCCAGCACCCCAGGCTTGAATGGTGACACAGTTCAGCCAACTAATCCAATCATAGGAAACCTGCCGCTACCTTCCCTGCGTGGATGTTTCCATTTCTCTGTCTCCCGACTGGAATTCAGGGTTCTTCAGGGCCAGGATCTCAAGCTTTTTTACAGGGTAACAGAGTTTTCAGAAACAAGAGCAGGCAGGCCCTAAAGCTCATGTCAAGCCTGTGAAGGTTCCATTGATCAAAACAAGTCTATGACTCAGCCCAGAGTTGGGGGGTAAGGGACAACACAAGGCAAGGACACTCAGAGGCATGATTCCTGGGGACCAGCACTGTCAGTCTTTCTGAGAAAGGTGATCAGCGTGAAGCGGTCATTAGAGCCACCCCTGCAATCAGGGCCAGGCAAGGGCAGAATCCTGCTGTGGAGGCTGTGCAGTGGCACACAGAACTGCTGTAGGCCCTGGCCTCGCGGTGCTAATGGCCACTACTCCGTGGGCACCCAGGAGGTCTTCGATTCACTGCTACAGGCCCTGGCCTCGCGCTGTTGATGGGCACTCTGTGGGCACCCACAAGGTCTTCAACTCGGTGCTGCAGGCCCTGGCCTCATGGCACTGATGGCCAATACTCCGTAGGCACCCATGAGGCCTTTGACTCAGTGGCCCAGGGCTGCAGAGGAGCCTGGACTCACACTCCAGGAAGAGGCTGGTGGGGTCAATCTCAATGGCTAGGCAGCGTGTCAACAAGGGCCAGAAAAAGCTCAAGGTGGGGAAGTGCCAACAGGTCCACTTCGGACAGCCTGGGCTGTGAGTGGAAAGGTGGAGGAAACGGAGGGGTAGTGAGCAGCGCACAGCTGCAGAGGGCTGGCTGCCAGTTTGGGTCACCCCTGGGAACCACACGGGATTTGGGAAAGGTGCTCTGCTAGAAGCAGGAAAGCTGAAGCACACCTACTGTACCCCAGTGATGAGAGGAAATCCAGGTTTGTAAGGGATGTTCCCCTGTGGGACACCCCACAGCCAGTCCCATCGACAGGACATCCCTGCAGTGGTCCTCAGGGTCTGTGACCCAAGACCCAAGGGGCTGTACTCACTGTAGCTGGCCGTGGGGAAGTTCAGGACAGGCTCAGCTACGGGCTGTAGCCCAGCTGAAGGGGTCCACCTCCCCTCCACTTACCAGCGGCCCTTGGAAGCCAAGCTCGGTGGAGGAGTTCTGTCTCACAGTCAGCCCACCTGGCTCCCTCCTCCGTGTAGCAGCTGAGTGACCCTGGGCAACTCACTTGATTGACTCTCTGACCTCAGTTCCCTCCTCTGAGAAGTGGGAGCCTGACAGCACAGAGCAGTCCCAGCCCCAGGATAGCAATGGCCTGGGCCTAGACTTGTGGGTGCAGGAAGAAAACGGCGTGTTAGTGTGATTGATGTTGAACAAACCGGTTATGAACAGTGCCTGTAAGTTATAAATGAATACACACAGGCAGGGCGTGGTGGCTCACACTTGTAATTCCAGCACTTTGGGAGGCCGAGGCAGGCGGATCGTGAGGTCAAGATATCGAGACCACCCTGGCCAACATGGTGAAACCCTGTCTCTACTAAAAATATAAAAAGTAGCCGGGCGTGGTAGCCCGCGCCTGTAATCCCAGCTACTTGGGAGGCTGAGGCAGAAGAACTGCTTGAACTCGGGAGGTGGAGGGAGCAGTCAGCCGAGATCACGCCACTGCACTCCAGCCTGGTGACAGAGCGAGACTCTGTCTCAAAATAAATAAATAAATAAATAAAATATATGAATATACACACTAACAGTGCAGTATGGGCTAAGAGTATGCCACTTCCATCCTGGCTAACACGGTGAAACCCCATCTCTACTAAAAAGACAAAAAATTAGCAGGGCGTGGTGGCGGGCGCCTGTAGTCCCAGCTACTCAGGAGGCTGAGCTTGCAGTGAGCCGAGATTGCGCCACTGCACTCTAATCTGGGCGACAGAGAGAGACTCCGTCTCAAACTGAAAAAAGGGCATGCCACTAAAGACACCTGCGGCTCACTCACTGTCTAGGGGGTGAGATGGGAGGTGCGAGTTTTAGAAGAGAAAGCAAGGGTTTTTCTTGAAGGCCAGTGAGCTGCGGAAACCTCAGGTCTTACCCTCCCCATGGAGGTGCTAGCAACACACCCCAAAGACCTGTCTTCAGAATGAGTGGACTGACTGTTTATCCAGCCTCTATTCCCTGCCAGGCAACTGGGGCAGACTGAAGCCTTTATGCACACTGCTTGGTTTAAGCTCACTAGCCTTTAAAATGTTATCAGGCAGGCGCAGTAGCTCATGCCAGTAATCCCAGCACTTTCGGAGGCCGAGGTGGGCGGATCACCTGAAGTCAGGAGTTCCAGACCAGCCTGGCTCACATGGTGAAACCATATCTCTACTACAAATACAAAAAAATTAGCCAGGCGTGGTAGCGGGTGCCTGTAATCTCAGCTACTTGCGAGGCTGAGGCAGGAGAATCACTTGAACGTGGGAGGTAGAGGTTGCAGTGAGCTGAGATGGTCCAGCCTGGGCGACAGAGTGAGACTGTCTCAAAAAAATGAAATGAAAAGAAAGGAAAGAAATAAATTGCTATCTCTAGAGGCAGAAATAATGAAAAAGAAAAGAAATGCCCATTATCCTTGCTCTGTATGTGAGGAGACAGGCCTAGAGAAGTTAAGGGCATGAACGAGATCAAAAAAGATTTCAGAGTGGAGCGAAGTCTTCAGTCAGCATCCGAGAGAGTGACAGAGGCTGTAAGGGGAGGTGCAGTTTCAGGTGCTTCTGGCCCACCTCTGGCACTTGCCAGTTGTGTGATGTGGGCAAGACATGTTTCTCTAAGTCTTGGCTTCCCCTTCTATAGAACAGAGATAATGACAGTCCCTACCTGTGAGGTTGTCATAAAGATTAAATAATGTAACGCATGTTTGGTCCTTAGGGGCAAAGCAATCACCAATAAATCAAGTAATTATTACTAAAAAACACACAAATAATTTGCTATATAGCAAAAGACACACTTTATATACTAAATATTTAGTTTTTTGAGACAGGGTCCTGCTCTGTCGCCCAGGCTGGAGTGCAACCTCTGCCTTTTAGGTTCAAGCATTTTTTGTGCCTCAGCCTCCCAAGTAACTGGGATTACAGGCACCCGCCACCAAGCCCGGCTAATTTTTGTATTTTTAGTAGAGACAGGGTTTCACTATGCTGACCAGGCTGGTCTCAAACTCCTGGCCTCAAGTGAACCACCCACCCCAGCCTCTCAAATGCTTAGATTACAAGGGTGAGCCACCGTGCCCAGGGCCTATATATTTATTTTTTGAGACAGGGTCTCACTGTGTTGCCCAGGCTGGAGAGCAGTGGTATGATCATAGCTCACTGCAGCCTTCACCTCCTAGACTCAAGCAACCCTCCTACCTGAGACTCCAGAGTAGCTGAGAGTACTATCGCGCCCTGCCAGTGCAAGACCCACTTGTTGCTAAATCTATTCAATGAAGTGCCATGAGCCATACTCCAAATAATTGTTATGCAAAGTCTCGGCAGGAGGCCCCTCCTTGGGGCTGAGTGCTGGCAAAGAGTGGTTCGGGGACACGAGCTGCTCTTGGACAACAGAAATGTCCAGTCTGCCCAGAGCTGAGGAAAAGGAATTTCAAAGGCAAACTGAAGTTGTTAGCACAAGTCAGAAAGCTCAGCCTGCATCCTGTCATCTGTTCCTTGGCCAAATCTCTCCCAAACTGGCCAACAGGGACGGCCTGGGGAGGAAGTCCTGGGGGCAGGAAGTGCTGCGGGCCCTCAAAGCATCCCTGCCTCAATCTGCGGTGCCCGCGGTGGAATTCGGCCAAGTCTTTCCTGCAGCCACAAAAACTCACTAGGCACCTGCCATGAGCAGGGCACCAGGTTGATACACAAATCACCAGAGAACGACACAAAATTCCTTTTTTTTTTTTTTTGAGACAAGAATTTCGCTCTGTCGCCCAGGCTGGAGTGCAGTGGTGCAATCTCGGCTCACTGCAAGCTCCGCCTCCCATGTTCATGCCATTCTCTTGCCTCAGCCTCCCGAGTAGCTGGGACTACAGGCGCTCGCCACTGTGCCCGGCTAATTTTTTGTATTTTTAGTAGAGACGGGGTTTCACCGTGTTAGCCAGGATGGTCTCGATCTCCTGACCTCGTGATCCGCCCATCTCGGCCTCCCAAAGTGCTGGGATTACAGGTGTGAGCCACCGCGCCCGGCCTGAACCACATTAAAATTCTAATACCCTCCATTGACAAGAAGGAAACAGCCGACTTGACTGCAAGGGGCCGGCTCCTGTGCTGCCACTCACCCTTGCTCAGGTGAGCTGCTGTCCTTATTCAACTGTCCCTTCCTCCCGGACACCTTCCGCATGACTGCGCAGGCGGGACCATCCCTTCCTGCTTCTAGTGCAGTTGTGAGAAGCACTCCCTGCCCCATCTTGGCAGGAAGGTGTTTTCAGCTTGTCCAGGCCAGAACTCGGTCAATTTCCTCACAGGTATCAGCCAGCCAACTCCCCACTAAGGAGGGTGGGTGGTAAGAAGGGCACCAAAGAATGCAGGGAGATGGAGGACCTAGAATTTGAAATTCAACCTCATTTAAAATCTACAGCCAGGTGCAGTGGCTCATGCCTGTAATCCCCAACACTTTGGAAGGCTGAGGTGGGCAGATCACTTGAGGTCAGGAGTTCAAGACCAGGCTGGGCAACATGGTGAAACCCCATCTCTACTAAAAATACAAAATTAGCCAGGTGTGGTGGCACGTGCCTGTAATCCCAGCTACTCGGGAGGCTGAGGCATGAGAATCACTTGAACCTGAGAGGTGGGGGTTGCAGTGAGCCAAGATCACGCCACTGCACTCCAGCCTGGACGACAGAGCGAGACCCTGTCTCAAAACAAACAAAAATCTATAATCACCAGGCCTTCAGATTTGAATGTTTCTTCCCCTAGTCCTTTGGCAATAAATATCTAAGTAGCAGACAGCTCAATAAGCAAGAAAAGGGCCCAGAAAGCCCCAAGCCTCAGCTAATTCCTCTCTGGACATGCAGGAATTGACAGCTGGGAACCCCACTCTCTGGGAGTCACTCATAAGCCATAGCGGGGCCTTTGATCCCTAAGCACAGAGCCAGCAGGCGTTTAATTTTCCTCCACAATGCACCCGATTTCTCTGTTCCATTACTACACATCTGTGTGCCTGTTATTCCCAGCTGTGGGGAACTAGATGAGCACAACAGTGCTGACCTCAAGGAACTCAATCTAGTGAGCCCAGCAGCTTATCAAACACCTCAGATCAAAATGTGCAATTATCACAGCGTTAGGAAGGGCGTGGGGCGACAAGTGCCCTTGTTCACGCAGACAGAAGGAGAAACTGATACAACTGCTCTGGAAGGCCAGTGAGCGGTACATATCAAAAGGAAAAATGAACCAGATTTTTTCATCCAGAGATTCTATTTATCCTACAACTACACTGGCACATACGTGAAGCGACACGTGATTTCCATTCTGCTGTTTTACAAAGGATACTTCAGTTGCCTGTCAATTGACGATGGTTTCCATAAATAATTGCCACCATAAATGGAATACCATGAAGCCAATACAAAGGAACGAAGCAGCTTTATTTTTAATTTTTAATTTTTTGAGGCACAGTCTCACTCTGTCACCGAGGCTGCAGTGCAGTGGCGCGATTTCGGCTCACTGCAACCTCCACCTCCTGGGTTCAAGTGATTCTCCTGCCTCAGCCTCTCAAGTGGCTGGGATTACAGGCGCGCACTGTGACCACACCCAGCGATTTGTGTGTGTGTGTGTGTAGTTTTAGTAGAGATGGGGTTTCACCATGTTGGCCAGGCGGGTCTCAAACTCCTGACCTCAGGTAATCCACCTGCCTTGGCCTCCCAAAATGTTGGGACTACAGGCGTGAACCACCGTGCCCGGCCCAAACTGACTTTAGACATATGTGCTGATGCAGGAAGGCTGAGAAGACTATCAGTGTGTCAGGTGGGCGAAGCTAGTGTACAGAGTGTGCCATCTATGTGTTTGCACACACGCATGCCTGCAAATGTGTGATCATCCCTTGAGGGATACGCAAGGAACAGGCAGCAATGGCTGCCTATGGAGAGAACTGGGTGGTTAGAGGACACGGATGAGAAACTCATGTTTCACGTAGGCCTTTTATACCAGGAACATTAGTTACCTATTTTTAAAATAAGAATTTAAAATCACTTCATTACACTTAGCACAAAGAGATTAGCACAGAATGAGACTTAAGTTGTAGAAGCCCCGAGAATCAGTCCCCCTGCAGTAGGTGGGGGAAGGGGTTCGTCAGGACCAGAGATGGATAGGACGCATGACTGGGCCCGGGGCAGGCCCAGCCCCTGAAGTCAGGTTACAGGGCCTTAGGGCGGAATGAAGGGCTGTGCATTTTTTGGGAGACAGATGCAATGCTTTCCGCTTTCCCCACGAGATTAGGTGGGGAGCGGGAGAGAAAAGGCAAGAGGAATGGTGGGGATTAGGGGTAGGTTAGGAGGCCCCGGCACCCCCTCAGGTAGGAGGGAGGACTTGTGCTATCCTTGGCAGTAGTGACGAATCAAAGTGCTGCTAGCTTGGTGACCAGACACACAGCAGTGCCACACACCAGAGGTTGCAGAAACAGGTGCAGACTGTGTAATTTGGAGGCACTGATGGTCATGGGAATGGAGTGGTCCAGTGGCAGCTGAGCTCTGGGCACAGGGCTTTAGGTGTGAGCGCTGTAGAGTCCGCAGGTGCTGACGGAGCACCCAGGCAGTGGGGAAATGGCAAAGGGAGGGCAAGCTGGCAGGCAAGCGGATGTTTCAAGGCCTGTGACTGTGCTCCTGCTTTTGGGACAACAGGAAAGTGTACTTGGGGAGCTTTCTTGGGGGGTGGGTTCCATTCAGCCCAGAACCAAAGAATTGGCCGGGCGCAGTGGCTCACTCCTGTAATCCCAACACTTTGGGAGGCCAAGGTGGGTGGACCACCTGAGGTCAGGAGTTCGAGACCAGCCTGGCCAACACTGTGAAACCCCATCTCTACTAAAAATACAAAAATTAGCTGGGCATGGTGGCGCACACCTGTAATCCCAGCTACTTAGGAGGCTGGGACAGGAGAATCGCTTGAACTTGGGAGGTGGAGGCTGCAGAGCAGAGATCACGCCACCGCACTCCAGCCTGAGCAACAGAGCAAGATTCAATCTCATAAAAAAGAAAAGAAAAAAGACCCCAAAACAAAGAATAAGTCAGGGTCATCCATGAGCTAGTCTGGGTCCAAATGTTGCCCCAAGCACGGCCTCCCATCTGTTGAAAAGGCAAGCAATTTGCCAGGAGCCTCACATACCCGTCAGCGCCAAGAGTCAGTGCCTAGCATGTGCTTGCAGTGTGGGAAGCACGGTGCTTGGAGGCTGCAGGGAAGGGACTGCTGAGAGCCGGCACCTGCCTCCAAGCAGTGCAGCTGCTCCCCGTTTGGCGTGGGTGCCACCATGGCCTTTCCAGCAGTGTCAGCACCAAGTGCTCTCAAGATCTCTCCCTCCCATAAGCTGAAAGGGTGGGACAGGCCCGGCAGGGATCTCACCAGGCCTCTCCAAGCCTTGGGATTCTCACTTTGGTGCTATCTTGGCCTAGATTCCACCCAAAAGCAAGCCTGAGATGAGGCTTTGTGGATAAATGGTTTGCTTTTGAAACCAATCCCAGGCAACAGAAATACGGGGACAGAAAAAGTGAGGCAGGGAAGGAGAATCATTCCTAGACCATGTCTGAGCTGGTCTCTGCAGGGGGCTGCTGAGGGGCAGCCGCTCTCTGTGGCTGCCTTACCCAGATTACCCAGAGCTGCTCCTGGGGATGGAACTCCCTGCTACTTCCAGGCTGCTATTCCTGAGCTCCCCTAGGTCGCCGACCTCAGGGTGCTGCAGTCACACCTGTCTGAAGCTGGGGCTGTGGGGAGGGCCAAGATCGTGGGAAGCGAGGCACAGAGGCGCCTCATCTACACCTGTATACAGGTGTTTTTCCCCCCCAGTCCGAGAAAGGGGGACTGAAGCCAGGGCCTCCATGCGTCCCTGATTCGGGACTCACAGCCTGCCTGCTATCCCTTCCTATCCTGTGCCCTTGCATGCGCTCAGGTTAGACCAGTCTTTGGGAGGGCCTCTCCCTCAACCCTTCATAGCTCCCTCTTCCCAGCCTCAGCCATCAACCAGGGTTCTTTTAAGTCAATAACGGCCAAGTCCAAATGGCTCCACCTTCAGTGCCCATCCTAGCAGATGTCGAGCAGCATCTTGGCAGGGGGCCACCTTGGCCTCAACCTTCCTCCTCTCTGTCCTTGGCATTCATTTCCTCTTGTTCTAGACCACAAGCCACCTTCACAAATCACAGCAGAGGTCTCAACACTCTTGGCCTCCGCCCCTAGGTGCCACCCTCACCCAAGGAGACTCTCCCCTTTCCACAGGCTCAGCTCCAGGACAGGTACTCTCTAAATCAGACGCAAGGCGGCTGCGACCTCCCTCCCAGACCTGCCTGCAGCTGCGGCTCTACTTGTTGTGGTGCTGACTGTTGTCACCTGGAGGATATGTGCAGTGTCCTCCACTAGACTGTCAACGCTGGGAAGGCTGGACCCGGTCACCCTTCTATAACCCTCCTACACTGTGCAGTCACACACAGGAGCGCCACCTGCCTGGACCTAGAAATTGGATTTCTATAGAAGTTACCTAGTGAGCAGGCTCAGTGGCACAATGGATAGTGCACTGGACATCTAGCCTAAATCTACAGTAGTTATCTAACCAAACCCTACAAACCGGCTAATAAAGGGAAGACCACGAGACCACAGCCACCGCCAGCTTCTTCATGCTCCTCAGGAAACTACCGGCACTGGTGCGCATGCACTCTTGGCTGAACAGACGCCACAGAGGCAGTGATCTTGCCTCTGCACTGCCACCATCCCGCCTCCAGGGATCAGGCCAAAACCCTGGTCAGGCTGAAAAAAGAAAATCCATCCACGGGGGGAAAAGGTCTCTTACTGAACCCTTGCATTTAAGCCCACAACTATCACAAACTTTATGAATTCATGTGCTTCAACTTGATTCCAACTATCAAAGTATCATATATAAAAAAAATGTAGGTTCAGGTAGAGCAAAAGGTTAAGAACAAAAGGCATCCCTGGTGGTATTTCCACAGGGTCTGATTTGGAGGAAATTATACATTTGGAAACCCCAAGGCTCACTCAAAAGGAGAGAAAGAACCCCACTTTGTTACAGGGTAGGCTACTGCTTTGATGGAGTGTGGGGTGCAGAAAATGCTTTCATTTCATATTTTATTACATCAATGGCTTGAAAATTTTTATTTAACCTCAGCAAATATTGGAAATAGAAAAATGAATTCTGCAGAATTTCACAAATAAATTTTCCAATTTCCACTAACAAATGTTATCATTCAATGGCTAAGCAGTTATAATGCTATGAACATTCACCACAATGAATGTGCTGAAATAGAAAACAGGCAAAGAGACATTAAAATATTACTTACAACAGCATTATCACAACATATTTTCTTTAAAATTCCAACGTGGATTTTATCACTTCAAAAGATATACAGCATTTCCATTATATTTGCAAACTTAACCTTATACATCTTTTAAAATCTTGAAAATTTTTTAAGCTGTCTAAAAAGCACTTAGCAAAGTCGATAAGTCTACATAATGGAATACTATCCACCCCAGTATAAATTTCGTTTTAGGAGAAGGTGGCTGTAAACACTCATCATCACACAACATGCATAGCCTCTGCTGACCTTCCTTCTTCGGAATGCGACGTCACTGCAATTGTGCTTTACTACAGGTAAGAGAAGCTGCAGAGATTCAGGGACTGGCAGAAAGAGCATCACACAGGACCACTAGATTTAGGTGACCTAGCTACCTGGAGTTCATCTGAGGAAAGTTTCACTTGACACTAGAAGCTTGAATCCTGGATCATTCGGTTTAGAAACAGGATAGACGAGAGAGAAAAAGAGGCCCTAGTTGGAGCTGGCTCCATCTTTCCTTAGCTCACATAAAAGCAGGGATCCAGTTAGCATAATGCACTGTTTGGCTTATTTTTGGTGTGCAATTATACCAATAGTACGTCTGATATTTAGAATGACAAAAATAGGGTATAGCTGAAATTTAAAGTGACAATGAGCACACTTAATAGTGGTCTGTGGTATCTGAGGAAACTTTAGATGAACAGAAAACCACCGCTTAATGAGTCCACCACAGTAAACTTTTACAACCCAACTACCTTTTCATTTTTGTTTTGTGTGTTGAATAGAGGTTTGTGAGCATCAAAGGGTCTTACAGGTTAAAAACGATCAAAAACCATTTTGAGGAAGTGGCGTCTCCACAAACACTGTACACCCAGACAACGTGGCATTTGTGTTACACGAGCACCCGGCTGTGTGCCAACACTAATGTAATCAGCACAGCTGGGGCGTGGTTCCTTCCCAGTTAAAAGAGCTATATTACAGAGTGGATCACTGTTGCAGACCAGTCAACACAATATTCAAGTAACAAGGTGTTTAAATGGGTAAGTGAAAAAAATTTTACCTAACACTTTACACATCTACATAAAATTAAATAAAACAAACTTTTAATGCATATGCAATACAATTTATATCTTTTAGGATTTCTAAACTAAAAGTTAAACTATTATTTGCATCAATGATACTATATTTTGCACAATAACTTATACTTAGGAGAAAGTTTTCCACAAAAATATATATAATTATGACATTCACATTGATCATTTTTAAGAAGACAAAGCTTAAGTGAACATTCCATCTGAAGCAGTTATCACACCCCAAACCCTACCTGCCAATGCACCTAATTCTTGATATGTTAAAAAGTCTTCATATAAATAAGATGAAACCACTTTGCTTTTAAAGCTGAGTGATCTCTTACATTTACATCATTGCAAAGACGGTGTAATGAAAACAGTTGAAAACACAGTGCTATCTTACGCGGGAAAGCACAACAAAGGCAGTCAAGGACAGCTCCCATTTTTCCCTCTGTCAAGTCAAAATGACACGCCCCTTCCTCTCTGGGAGAAAGCCCAGTTCAGTTGCTGTGATCACAAGTGATTCTCCAGGGCTGGAGGCCATTCAGTGCCAGGAACCCAGTAAAGGGATAGTGCAGAATACAGATCAAGGCCTGGCACTGCTGGTCGGCTTGCCACGCTATATAAGAATCAGCATCAAGCTTCCAAGCACTGCCAGGAGGGACCAGGCTATTTTCCTTAAGAGAGATACAGACAGACCTATTGGCAGGGTGAGAAACGTACTGCAGCAACTGCCTACTGCTTCTGTTAGCAAGAAGGAGGTCTTGAGGGAAGCAAGGAGAACCTAAAGCTTCAGCTCATACCTTAGTGTCCCCTTTACGCAATGTGCAAACTTAGGCTGACTCCTTCCCATGCTTCTCCCGCCGCCCTCGGTGTACACAGCAGGCTTATGGTGAAAAGAAGCCCCTCCCTCATCACTAGTGTCATTTTGCTAACCCTGTCTCCACACAGCAGCGGCAATCCGGGACTCCTCTGATGCTTCCCAGGCTTTTACGTGACCAACACACACCTGGCACGGGAACGAGATGATGAAGGGCGGGCAAGTCCCATTGAACTTCCCTTTTGAAGGACCTTTCTCCAGACTATACTAAAAAAAATTTGCAATTCCAAAAAACCTAGGCTTCTAGCTGACCCTCTTTCTAAAGAGATAATCAGCTGATTTCAACAACAACAACAAAAAACAAGGTGCTTGGGAGTCAAAACATATCAAATTTTAATTGCATATTTTAAATTCTTAAGAATTCTGTTTATGCCTTAAAGCATCTGCATTTTTTTGGTATTGAAAGCAGAAAAAAAAATATCCAAACGATGCAAATAACAACAACAAAAGCAACTTCGGCGTATTTAGTGCAGTCTGAATGGCCGTGGGGTGGGAACAGGGTATGTTAGAATGCAGTCTGTCTGCTCCTCAACCCTCAGCAGGCCCAAGGTCTGGTAAGATAACAAAAGTGATTCTGGAAGTCTCAAGATGTTTATTAGAAATTTTTACTTGTTCCCAGTCCAACCAAAAGGCATTACAGACCACTTTGTAGGTTATTTCTTTTCATCTCAGTCTCACTAGACCAATACATTGATCACTTCTCTGTCCTGTACTCTGATATGAAAAGAGAGTGGATGGTGTTTGTGTAATCACATCAGCACATGAAGGACACAAACTGACACACAGTGTGCCACTTAAAGGGCCAGGCACACCGAGAGAACGTGGAACAACGTGCGGCTTTCATAAACCAGCGACAGCTATCCTAATATCCTGACATTTAAAATCTGCACTGTCAGAATCTGCAGCAAGCTCTCCCCTGTTTCCTAATCTCAGTGATGTCATCTTTGGCTAGCAAATAACTTGAAAGAAGAAATAAGACACTAAAAGAGAAAAAGGATTGATACCATGGTTGCCAAAAGGAGAAGGCACCAATTCCAAATGTACAAGCACCAGGTACAGTGATGTGGGCCGAACCTCTTGGAGATGGGGGGTGGGGGTGGGGGTGGGGCAGGAAAAGATGGGGTGGCACCCACCCTGGGGTCACAATGCTGAAAAGTTGAAGGCAGAAAGCATTGAGGTCCACATTCCCTTTAAGCTACAGTGTCCAATGACAGTTGCAGTAAATGAGCTTTGTGACACTTGGGAAGGGAGAAGGGAGAGGTTTAAGCCAATACAACTTATAAACCATACCTATACCCCATGTTTAGGGAAATGTGAGCTGCATCAGGATGCTTGGCATGATAAAGGTTATGACGCAGTCCGGCAATATATATTGATTTCCAAAAAAGCATATTATCACTTAGGTGGTTGTCTCAGAAAAGAAAAAGACAAACTTTCTAGAAGGCCAACAGGGTCGCGGTTACTCTGAAAATTACTCTATGCACAAAGTAGAAATTGCAGGCCATGCAGGAACAGAGTCGGGCCTTCCAAGGAGACTGCCTGCTCTGAAGCTGCTGACTGGGAAGAGCTGCCATTGGTGGGGCTCGGGGGCTCCGGCGGGGGAGGCGGTTCCCAGAGTCACAAGAGATGTGCAGGCCATGAGATTTCCCCAGCACGTGGGCAGAGTGTGAGATGCAGTGGAGCTCTCTGGGAAGTGGCGCCAACATGGAGGAACGAGCAAAGAATTAAGGCAGATGGAGCACAGGACTGGAAGTATATGCCTTTTTTGGTAATAGCTGCTTGTCCAGAGAGATGTGATGCAGATGGCTAGGTGATGTCTCATAATACCTGATATCCCGGATAACACAGTAGTCCACACCAAGTGTCCAAAGCCACCAGAGTTTCTCAGGAGGCAGATGCATATCTGACATCCAGAACAGAAGGAGCCTGAGGCCAAGAGAAAGAAAAAAAAGGATCAAAGAGTAGGTAAACAACACAAGCTGCTATTTCCAGTGTACTAAAAAGAGAAGGTAGCCAGCACACCTGCAGAGCAAATACCCCGTTGTTTTTTTTTTTTTTGAGACAGGTCTCACTATGTTGCCCAGGCTGGAGCGCAGTGGTGCCATCTCGGCTCACTGCAACCTCCACCTCCCAGGTCAAGCAATTCTTCTGCCTCAGCCTCCCAAGTAGCTGGAACTACAACCCGCCTCCACGCCCAGCTAATTTTTGTATTTTTAGTAGAGGCAGGGTTTCATCATGTTGGCCAGACTGGTCTCGAACTCCTGACCTCATGATCTGCCTGCCTCGGCCTCCCAAAGTGCTGGGATTACAGGTGTGAGGCACCACAACCAGCGCACCATGTTCTTAAGAGCAGGGCAAGTGTGTGGCCTCTCCAGCGAGACGTCTTGGGCTCAAACCCTGGCCCTCCCACTTTCTAGATTTGTGCAAACAAGTTATCAGTCTTTTTGAGCTTCAGTTTCTTCACGTGCAGAAGACACATAGTGATAATACCTACTTCACCAGGATTAAATTTAAGTGCCTGAAAATGGCCTGGCACAGTGGCTCATGCCTGTAATCCTAGCACTTTGGGAGGCTGAGGCAGGTGGATCATTTGAGGCCAGGAATTTGACACCAGCCTTGCCAACAAGGTAAAATCTTGTCTCTACTGAAAAGAAACATTGGTGGGGTGAGGTGGCGCACACCTGTAGTCCCAGCCAGGCACGAGAATCATGGGCTCGAGAGGTGGAGGTTGCAGTGAGCTAAGATCGTACCATTGCACTCCACTTGCTCTGGGCAACAGAGCAAGACTCTGTCCCAAAAACACAAATGAACAAAAAACCCTGAAAAGGACATATGAGCACAGTGGCAGCCCTAACTCCTCTCACTGGCTTGAGGGCATGCTGTGGCACCCAGCCCATTCAGCGCCCAGCCACTGGTTCCAGATGGGATACAGGAGCCCATACCATCTCAGGATCTTCTTTAAAAGCTATGAGGCATTTCCTAACTCCCCTCTCCCATTTTTAAAAACTGACTCCCAGACCCAAACCTAAAGGTTGCATAACATCTTACTGCTCTCTGCCACGCTCATGGTATCTTATTGCTAGAGAAACAACTGGGCTATGTGTCCAAAATCTCAAAGTGATTGTTCCTTCAGTTAAAAATTCTACAATTTACAAGAACTGTTCTTAGATAAATGAGGAGATTTCTCCTCACTGGTAACAGACTCAATCATTTTGTAATTGTAAGTGACATCTTTCTTTCCATCCCATGGGACCCTTTCTTCAATGTAAGGTTGGCTGTGACACCGTCCCCAACCCACCCTTGTCCACATCAAATAACTACCAATTTCAAAAGCTCAAAATACTTGGGCTACCTACCCGCCTCTAAGACCTAAAGGAAATAATCTACAACTGACAGACCATTCTGTTACTAGAAATTCTAGGAATTATCATGTTCTCCCTGTGGCTTCTGTATAATACATGTATAATAACCTGAGGCAGAGGGGACAGGCAGGACACCAGTAGACATCTTTCTCAGCTGCTGGACTCTACAGGACAAATAAAAAGGTGAAATCACACACCCCCCAAGTTCTGCGGACTCACCAGACACACAAGTAAGCCGGCATTCTAACAAGTTCCCTTAGGCCCTTGGACACAGAGAAGCAGCTGGTCACTAGATTAATTTCCTTCTGCAAACTAACATATGGAGAACAGAAAACCAGGTGGTGGCAGGGCAGGGCTGGCACTACAAGAAGCAGAAAAAGAAAGAAACTCAAGAAATAGGCCGGGCGAGGTGGCTCACGCCTGTTATCCCAGCACTTTGGGAGGCAGAGGCTGGCGGATCACTTGAGATCAGGAGTTTGAAACCAGCCTGGTCAACATGGTGAAACCCCATCTCTACTAAAAATACAAAAATTAGCCAGGCGTGATGGTGCACACCCACAATCCCAGCTACTAGGGAGGCTGAGGGCTGAGGCAGGAGAAGCACTTGAACCTGGGAGACGGAGGTTGCAGTGAGCTGAGAGTGCGCGACTGCACTCCAGCCTGGGTGACAGAGGGAGACTCCGTCTCAAAAAGAAAAAACAAAAAAAAGAAAGAAAGAAAGAAAGAAAAAGAACAAGAAAAGAAAGGTATGAGGGTGTACATTTTAAATGACTAGCAGAGTGAAAAGTTTGTAAAGGGATATAAGGACTACGCAGCACTAAACTCGAGTTAGTTCATTCTGTTTTGCAGAGAAGGCTGGGTAAACAGAGACATGGAAGATCAACCATCAGGAATAAACTATGATCTGCTGCTCGAAGAAGCCATAACTAGACTGTGAAAAGAAAGACGGTGCTTTGATGTGCAATCCACATGGTAAGTGGATCATTACGGAGGAACCTTCCGGGCTAATACAAGGTTAAGAAAAAAAAATACTTGAGTCACTTAAGTCAGTCAACCAATGATCCAAAAGTAAGAGAATGAAGAAAAAAGCATATACACAACAACTGACACCCTGTTGGTAGTAACTCTTGGTCCTAAATTTACTACGAGATTTGTTATGCCAGCCCAGCCAGCACTGGCTTTGATCAAATGTGAAGAGGGAATACAGCCAGAGCTCCCGACTGTTTCTGCTTCCAGTCATCCTGGGACTGAAGCCGGAAAACACACACAGGAAGCAAGCTTTCATTCCTGCAAATTCTAACGGTTCTTCCCCAGCAGTCTCCAGCTTTCAATGCTTCCTAAACTGAGCGCTAACAGGGGCAATTAGTGCTGGTACAGAAATTACTGAAAATAAAAACAAAGAAGAACAAAGAAAAACATCACTGCTGAAAGACAAAAACACCATTATTTTACTCACATGTCCTTTTCAGGCAGAGCTATTCATGGGGGTGATTCAGGGGTACTGACCTTGGCAATATTATAGATTTGGTACACTTATTACAAGATTTTCTGGCAAAAGGCTCTGAAGAATCTAATTCTAACAAAATTCATACGTTTCAATGGTGTTCTTACAGATGGCTGTGCCTTGAGGTCCTTTTTCCAGTCGGCAAAGAGGCCCCGCATGGAGTGGCGGCACCACACTCGCAGGGAATGCCAGTACCTCCCAAGGTACTCCCATGCTCAGGTCAGGAGGGGCCTTCTGGGCTGTTTCTAGAGCCAGGCCCTCGGAGCACAATGGTAGCACACACAATACAAAACAGGTAATCTCAAATCATTCCAGTATGGTTTGGAAAAGGCTTTGATGTGAAAGCTAAATTAATTCTTAAATTACCATGCCTGTGAATAAATTCAGATGTGAAGTGATTGGCAAGTAACTCTTTCTTATGCCCAGCCCCAGGCTCATCTGCTCTGGGAGTAGAGGCACAAACATAACAGCAAGGCAGGCCAGGCTAGATGGGGAAATGACAGGTGCCCCTGACACGGGAAGCAGGAAGGTGAGAGATGAAACCAGGTCTATCATTCCAGAAATTAGCCACCATCACAGAAGTTCCAGCCAGCCACAGAATTGTCCCCATCAATATTTAAGCCAATCAGCTCCAAAGAGCATCAAAGGCTGAAAGATCTGGACAGCAGGGAGAGGTCTCAAGAGTTCCTCGTTGGCTTGCTGTGCAGACTCCCCATGAAGTCCACGAACCTCAAGATGATGTGACCACACATTTCAGATGACTGAGCTTCACTGACATTCCTCACAGAACTTTCACCTTAGTGTTTCAGAATGGCTTTCACTGCGTTTTCACTTTTTGTTTGTGCCCCCACTCCCTTATCTTTGTCATTCAAGATTTTACTGTATTTAAGGAAAAACTGATAATGCAGAGTATTTTGTAGCTGGAGGAAACCAGGATGGAATTACGAATTTGCCCAGAAATTAAGATGTGAATAATATACAGGGACCAAGAACTGGAGTCAATGCATACACATGACGGCTATTTACAGGTAATAGTGAAGTTACTAACACAGCTGAAACCTAAAAATCTCTATAGCTGAAAAAACTCATCACTTTAGAAACTGCAATATCAAGCATGAACCTGACAGAGAAGTGACTGTTTTGTTTCAGATTTACCTCGTCTTCCTCTTCAGGCACCTTAATGGAATTATCTGGGGACTTCACAGGCTTCTGGTTACTAGGCCCATTGGTCTCTTCTTTACCATGTTCTGCCTCCCATTCTTGTAAAACTTCATCTATGTTGAAGCGGCGTCGATAATTTACAAAAAAGTTTTTCACTTGTACCACTGATTTGTTCCCGATCACATCTGAGATTGCCTGAAAATCTCGGCCGTATTTTCTGATGGCTAAGGATGTAAGAAAGCATTTTTTAAAATACAAGGGAAAAACATTTTTTTAAAACCACAAGTGACACTTACCTCTTTATCCTGATAAGAAAACATACAGGTTTTTAACAGCAGGCACTAATTTCATGTATTATAAGAGTAGGAAAAAGTACCAGTCAATTCTAGATACATTCTGGAGATGACCGACCCTGTCATTTTGACATCTGTCTTCCCATTACATGTCACGTAACAGTTGAAGTCACCAGCAACTGCCCTAGGGTTGGGGACATTCGGCATTCATCTTTTGGTATCGCAGGTCCAGAGCGCCCCCAACCTTAAAATCCGAACACTCTGTCTGCTTCTTTTAGGGTTTTGTACTTCTTGACTAGTCAGAGCGCGATGAGTAACTAGTAAAATGAAATACTCACACTTTTAGAAAACTGAGGGTTGTAGGTTAAGTTTTCACAACTTGTGAGAAGTGGGAAAGGAAAAGAAAAAAGTCGAAAGGGATATGGTCATTTGGCTAAAATGATATCCACTAGAACATAACTGTCCAAGATTCTATTTCTACATAAATAGGTGCTGGGAATAGGGCGGGACATAACTTTTCCCTAAAATCTACCAATCCTCCTAAGCTCTTTTTGTTTCTCTTTCATTTAAAAAAAATTTTTTTAAAGTCGGGGTCTCACTCTGTTGTCCAGGCTGGAATGCAGTGGTGTGATCATGGATCAAAGCAGCCTTGAGCTCCTGGGCTCAAGCAAATGCGTCAACCTTCCAAAGTGTTGGGATTACAGGTGTGAGCCACCACACCCGGCCTCCTAAACTCTTTTGAAGAATTTCCCCCTACCTTGTACGGCGAGAAGCTGCTCTTCTGTAGTCCAACGTGCGTTACATTTCTGAATGACCTGGATATCCAAATGAGACATTTTAGCACATTACATTTAGAGATGAGTATGTTTAATGAAACTTTCATTTTCTCTTATCGGAATTTTAACATCAACTAGGTTCATAAAATTATGTCCATATACTCTTCCAAGAGATGTACATTGGGGATGTATCACATCGATATTAAATTCTTAAACATGTAAAACTTGAGCATGACTTCTGAGATGATGTTAACATAATCCTACCTCTGGAAGTCGGTAAGGTTCTATTCCACCATCAAGTTTTTCTTTGAGAGCACTGTTTGTCTGTTTAATATTCTGGATCTAGGAAGGAAAAAATGATTTTCATTTTAAAAATAAAAACTACATAAAGGTATGAAAACAGAACTTAAAAAACAAAGACCCAAGAGTAAAGACATTACTAACATCTATTGTAGCTGAATTCTGAGGTCCCTATGGTATCCTTTGAAGCATCTAACTACGTTTATTATTTGCTTGTTCGGAGCAACCGATAAGGTACAACCCAAGGAGGAGGGGATGGAGGGGCTCTCACGTACACAGTCCTGGATCCACAGCTTCCTAACAGGTGATATGTGAGCAGCAAAACACTTACCTGGAGTCTTATATAAAAGACAGAAGAAACCCCTGGGCTTCCTACCCCATAGGATTGAACTGAAATAACAGAGCAGCCACAGTAAAGACCAAAAAGGCCCAGTCTTTACAACAGAACTGCAGGTACAGCCTCACAGTGCCCCAAGATCACTGTGCTGTCCACCACTTCTCCACAGGGCGGAAGTGCACAAGCACAGGTTTAATGATGGGGGGGCAGGGAGAATACAATATCAGTGAGTTTTCTAGAAGTCTAACTTTGATTAACTGTCACTTCTTCATTTTCCTACAAATTATCTTTTTCCACATTACTACCTTGGCTCAAGGTAATCTTTCCCTGCTCTTACGCAATCAAAAGAAAGACCACAAACAATACCAACCACCCAGGCTATGGCTGCTCTTTAATTTTCCCATGGACCCTTGAATGAGACAGGTCACGGAAGTATGCTATTTTCTCTCTACTCCAAGTAGAAGGCATATCTGTGTCAAGCACCAGGGAACTCTGAACTCCAGCATTTTTCATCTTTGAAAACTCACACAAGCAACTAAGAAATCCAAGGGAAGAGGAGCTTGATTTTCTCAAGTAACATGTAAAAGACATTCATGAGTAGATGATGCTACCCAAAAATTTAAAAATTTTTTTCACTTGTAATTAATCTAAATTTAAACAACCACACACGGGGCTGCTGGCTGCCATACTAGACAGTACAATCTTAGGATCTTTTATTTTATTTTATTTTATTTTTTTGAGACGGAGTCTTGCTCTGTCGCCCGGGCTGGAGTGCAGTGGCTGGATCTCAGCTCACTGCAAGCTCCGCCTCCCAGGTTTACACCATGCTCCTGCTTCAGCCTCCCGAGTAGCTAGGACTACAGGCGCCCGCCACCTCGCCCGGCTAGTTTTTTGTATTTTTTGTAGAGATGGGGTTTCACCGGGTTAGCCAGGATGGTCTCAATCTCCTGACCTCGTGATCCGCCCGTCTCGGCCTCCCAAAGTGCTGGGATTACAGGCTGGAGCCACCGCGCCCGGCCCAATCTTAGGATCTTGCTCAGTGGTCTTTCAGTTACCAAAAACCCAGGAAAACTGCAAAGTACTCAGATTATGTTCACTGGATTCCTTTTTGGCTAAAAATGCAACATAGCAACTTCTAGCAGGAAAAGTCAAGGTTCAGAATGTTACATGTCCTCTTTGCATTTCAGTGAAACAGACCACTCTTGTCATTCTAGCTGGTTGTTCATAGATAGTACAAAACTGGGTATATATTACACTGTGATTAAGTAACGTTATGAAAGAAGCAGAGAGATTAAATGCAAAACATCTACAAATTCTGAACTAAAAGTTAGCTCTAAATGCTCAGTAGCCTATACCCCCTTCCTGATGCATTTTCCATATCAGAAATATCTAGGCTGCACATACACCATGGAATACTATGCAGCCATAAAAAAGGATGAATTCATGCCCTTTGTAGGGACATGGATGAAACTGGAAACCATCATTCTGAGCAAACTATCGCAAGGACAGAAAACCAAACACCACATGTTCTCACTCATAGGTGGGAAATGAACAATGAGAGCACTTGGACACAGGATGGGGAACATCACACACCTGGGCCTGTGGTGGGGTGGGGGGAGGGGGAAGGGATAGCATTAGGAGATATACCTAATGTAAATGATGAGTTAATGGGTGCAGCACACCAACACAGCACATGTATACATACGTAACAAACCTGCATGTTATGCACATGTACCCTAGAACTTAAATTAAAAAAAAAAAGAAAAAAGAAAAATATCTAGGCTGTGTAGTCCCAGTTACTTGGAGGCTGAGGTGGGAAGATGGCTTGAGCCTGGGAGGCAGGGGTTGCAGTGAGCCAAGATCACACCACTGCACTTCAGCCTGGGTGACAGAGCCAGACACTGCCAAAAAAAAATTAGGCTAGTGCAGTGACTCACACCTATAATCACAGCACTTTGGGAGGCCAAGGCAGGATCATTTGAGCCCAGGAGTTCAAGACCAGCCTGCGTGACACAGCGAGACCCTGTCTCTACCAAAAAATTTAAAAAATTAGCCATGTGTGGTGGTGCTCACCTGTAGTCCTACCCACTTAGGGGGCTGAGGTGGGCAACTGCTTGAGCCCAGGCCTTCCATGACTGTAACACTACAGTCCCAGGATGGACAACAGACCAAAATCCTGTCTCCAAAAAAAAAAAAAACAAAATACGCCCCCCAAACATCTAGTGTTTATTAAGCAGAAAAAAACCCAGAGATTAGCTGCCACCATCATGCTAACTGGAAAGTGAGTGGCAACGAAACAGGTAAGAAAAAGGATGCAAAGGTAATCACACTTAAAGAAAAAAACAAGATGAAAAATGGAAAAGCCATCCACTTGTCCTGGCGCCCTACCTAGACACCACCACCCTTCCACCACCTTCCTACCCAACCCTCAGTCATACAGAACCTTGTTTTCTACTTTACTGTGGGCATAGTGATTCCTCTTTTAATGTCAGATCATTTTATTCTCCACTCAGAGAAAGACCTAATGCAACCTGCACTGTTCACTGGCTAATTTATGAGACATGCCCAGCCCCCTTCTCGCTGGTAGAGGCTGATGATGTCCTGGGAAGGAGGAAGAGCAGTACACAAAGCACAGGCACACAGAATTCAGCTAAGGAGCTTCTGGTAAAGCTTTTGCTTTTCCTGCTAAAAGGGACAGACTGCTTACCTCCACCCCCACCTCCTCTTCATACTGCCCCGAATGCAAATGTGAGGGTTGCAAAATGGCTCCAGCAGCTTCCAACATGAGGCAACAAGCAAGATGAAAAGCCAACAGCTGAGAATGGCAGAGTAGAAGACCTGAGAAGTACCTGGGTCCCTGAGAGCATCACTGAACACATGAGTAACACCAGTAGCCACTGATGCTGGCACTTCTTGCTATTTGAGAAAAATAAACCCTAAATTGCTTAAGCTGTTGTTAGTCAAGTTTTCTGTTATTCTCAGAATGTATCCTTGATATACCAAACATGACGGCCTCCAGAACAAGTGGCCCCTGTGGACTGACTGCCCATTTTGAGTCTAGAAGCACATTTGGCAATGAACACACTGCTGCTCTGTGGCCCTAAAAGGCTGTGGAAAGGAAATCACCCAACTCCTCTCTGAGTGAGGCTCAGTCCTCCCTCTTCATAATTGTGAGCGACTTTCAAATTTTAAAAATTCTTGCTCTTGACCCTGCTCTGAAAACCAAAGAATCTTTTCTCTCATACTATGGAGTCAATAACACCTCCGTGGAAGAGAAGGGCCTCTTTTTCTTTCCTCAATGTATTAAACAGCAACCACCAGGAGCTCACTCAGCAGAGGGAAAAAGGAGCATCCTTGTAAAGGAAGATAACAATGTCAACAAGAGCTCACAGCCCCAGAGAGAGTTCTTCCAGCGCAAACAGAGCTTCAAATGCTCTCTCACACAGTAGCCCAGACACATTCTGTGAGATCAGGCAGGCCGGGATTAATCTCATTTGAAAAGAGGCCTACAAAGATTCAGTGATTCTCCTAAGATTAGAGTGCAGCTGTGCCAGCAGCCATGACAGGAAGCCGCTCCTCTGGGCACACAGAGTGTACGTGGGTCCCGGTCTGGGCTGCCTCCCTAAACCACAAGGAAGACGGCAGCACACCCTGCTCTTAGCGTCTATGAGACGACAGTTGGTCTCCTGTTTAACCCTCCAAGGGAACCATCAAGATAAATCAAAAGCAGCAAAAACCAAAAACAAACTGTCAGTCAACAAGTTGCTGATGGGTTTCTGGAACTGAATTCCAGAGAGAGAATGAAAGGACAGGAACCAACTACTAGGTTGAACTTTTGGTTTAAATGTACTATGCAATCGGATTAAAATAATAAGCTACATAGCAGGCAAAAATAATTACAAAAAGTGATTTAAAAAACAATATCCTTTACAAGAGCACAAAAAAGTACCAAATATCATGGAATGACTAACAACAGATGCATAAGTTCTTACACAGAAAACAACACAACATTGAGAGAAATTACAGGCCTACAGAAGCGGAGGGGTATATCATGTTCACTGATGAGGAAACTCAATAAAGACATTAATTCTCCATTTTTATCTATAGATGCAATACAATCCCAATCAAAATTCAAATTATTTTTCTGAAAATTGATGAAGTAATTCTAAATTTTATATGGAAATTAAAAGGCCAGGGATAACCAAGACAATCTTGGAGAACTTATATTACACTAGATAACTAAAATAAAGTACATAAAGTTAGGACAGTATGTATTGGTGAAGGATGGACAAACAGATCAAAGCAACAGAGAACCAGACCCATATGCATACAGACACTGGATGTAAAACAAAGGTACTGCTGCATTGCAAAGGAGAAAGGACAGTTTCTTCAATAAATACTTGACCAAATTGATACTCATATGAAAACAAAACAGTGACTATTAATCCTGCATGTAACAACAAATACAGAAAAACATTTCTAGATCAAAATGTAAAAGGTAAAACAACACTTCTAAGATTAACATGGGAGAATATCGTCATGACCTTGAGAAAGGTGAACAGAACTCAAAAACACTAACCTGAAAAGACTAAGAAACTAAACTACCTTAAAATTAAAATTACTGTTCATCAAAAGATACCATTAAGAGTCACAGAATGGAAAACATATTTACAGTATTTACAATACGAGTTGTAGAAAACAACTCAGAGCCTAAATAACACCTATAAACCAGTAAGAAAATATGTAACCTGACAGAAAAAAACAGATGAGACTTGAGTACACATCACAAAAGAGGATATCCAAATGGCCAACAAATGGATGAAAAGGTGAGCAACCTCATTAGCCGTCAGGGAACTGCCAAATAAGAAGTACAATGAGGCATCATTATAACCCATTAGAAGGGCTAAAATGTAAGACTACCAAAATGTAGCAATGATGTAGAGCAGTGGTTCTCAAATGGGGACAATTGTGCCCCTGTGAGGTAATCTGGTGATGCCTAGGGATATTTCTGTTGTCACAACTGGTAGGGGGAGGGTGCTACTAGCATTTAGTGGGTCAAGACCAGGGATGCTGCTAAACATCTTACAGTGCACAGAACAGCCCAACATGGCGATAGTGCTACAGCTGGGAAACACTGACGTGCAACCAAAACACATCAAATAACAGGACCGCTTTGAAAAACTGTTTAGCTCTCAGGTTGAAAGAAAGCCAGACATAAAATAAACAGTATCATATGAGTTTGATTTCTGTAAACCTCAAAAATGGACAACAACAACCTATGGTTTAAACATCAGAACAGGGTCAAGTGTGGTAGCTCACACCTGTAATCTCAGTACACTCTGGGAGGCTGAGGCAGGCAGATCACTTCAACTCAGGAGTTCAAGACCAGCCTGGGGAACATGGCAAAACCCCGTCTCTACCAAAAATACAAAAAATTAGCCAGGTGTGATGGCAAGCGCCTGTACTCCCAACTACTTGGGAGACTGAGGTGGGAGGATCGCTTGAGCCCTGGAAGCAAAGGTTACAGTGAGCCAAGATTGCACCGCTGTACTCCAGCCTGGGCAACAGGACAAGACACTGTCTCAAAAACAAAATAAAATTAAAAAGAAAAAAAATCAGAATAGTGGTCACCTACAAGTAGTCAGGTAATAAAAGAGGGGTGAAGTTGCTGAGGGAATGCCGCATTCCATGGAATAGTGACCAGGAGGGAAAATGCATGGGCCTGCGGGTAACATTCCATTTTCTGATTCAGATGCAGGTTACGGGGGTGTGTTCATATTGCGAGAAATCATGGAGACACAGACACATATATAATATAAATATGACATTCATATGCTTTCCTATATACTTCAGAAATACTTTCAGATGACACTATATCCATCCACTTCAATTTATATGTTCATTAAAAAGAAAAAAAAATCAACGGGCTAGTACTCAAGATCTGTCCAATTCCTTAGAAACAGAATGCTCCTTTGAGATTTACGGAAAGAGAACGTTCACATATATGAATAACAGAAACACCTCTAAAGTGCTAATTAACTCTTTTACATCCAAGACCCGGCTTAGGAGTACCTGTCGTTTGACTGAAACTAGTTCCATGTCTAGTTGTCTCAGCACCGTGGTAGCAGCAGTGGCATTGGCAGAAACAGCCTCCACATCTTCTTGAGAAAGAAACATTCCTTTAGGAGGTTTCCTTTTTGCTCTATTTTTAGCTTGTGTGCTATGTTTTTCTTTTTTGACCTGAGGAACTGTCTCAGTAGGGGGCACCTGCATGATATACATATGTGATAAATGAAACTTAAAAAAAAAAAGTCAATAAACGTATTTATTTCCTTAGCATGGCACCAAAACAATCTAAGACAAATACCATGCCCTATCAGAACCAAATGAGATCTACAAATTCTAACAGGCAGTTCACAGACAGAATTTGGGCTATGGAGTTTTGACTAAACACAATGAAACTGTGTTCCATTCCTCCTTGTACAAATACTTCCTTACTCTATCATTTTAAGCCAATGAAAATAAGAATTCTTGGCTTCCTAAAAAAAATCTGTATTCTCTGCTAGTGAGTTTTGTGGCCACACACACATCTGTATTTATCTACATGAAATTATGGCTTTTTATACACATTTTTGGAGAACACAATTTTTAGGGCAACTTATATGACTTACTCTAAAATAATATACCTTCTCATTTAAAAATGCATGACGGCTATTAACTTCTGTAAAACCAAAACCTTCAGAAATGAAACAGTAAAATCTTGTCAAGTTAAAGAATATAATTTACTGGTAACCATTTTAAGAACAAGAAGTTTTTATAATTGTTCATAATTTCATCTTGTTAGTGCATTAGCATTCACTGAAAAAGCTGAAAATATGACTTTCTGCTTCGTATTTTAAAAGACTGAGCTAAAGACACTGCAAAACTATCATGGTAGAGATTAATTTCTTCAACAAGCGGGTAATACAAAAATATTAGTAGGCAATAAACTGTGCTCTGTATGGGACCATGATGTTTAATAAAGATCACCAACTGACTATGTCTGTTCTAGTATCATTTTAACACTTAAAAGAAACTATGGGCCAGGTGGCTGGGCGCGGTGGCTCACGCCTGTAATCCCAGCACTTTGGGAGGCCCAGGTGGGCGGATCACGAGGTCAGGAGATCGAGACCATCCTGGCTAACACGGTGAAACCCCGTCTCTAGTAAAAATACAAAAAATTAGCCGGGTGTGGTGGCAGGTGTCTGTAGTCCCAGCTACTTGGGAGGCTGAGGCAGGAGAATGGCATAAACCCGGGAGGCGGAGCTTGCAGTGAGATGAGATCGCATCACCGCACTCCAGGCTGGGTGACAGAGCGTGACTCCTCTCAAAAAAAGAAAAAAAAAAAACAAAAAAAGAAACTATGATGGGCCAGGTGTGGTGGCTCACGGCTGTAATCTCAGCACTTTGGGAGGCCGAGGCAGGTGGATCACTTGAGGTCAGGAGTTCAAGACTAGCCTGGCCAAGATGGTGAAACCCCGTCTCTAGTAAAAATACAAAAATTAACCAGGTGTGGTGGCGGGCCCCTGTAATCCCAGCTACTTGGAAGGCTGAAGCAGAGAATTGCTTGAACCCAGGAGGCAGAGGTTGCAGTGAGCTGAGATCGGACCACTGCACTCCAGCCTGGGGGACAGAGCAAAACTCCATCCCAAAAAAAAGAAACTATGATTTAGCCATTTTCTTTCTGAATCAGAAATAACATTATATAAACAGGAATTATAAAAATTGTATGAAATCAAGTGTTTTCTCTCATTTAAAATGTGCCACTGAAACACCTGGTAAATAGCAATACATCAAAACAAAGCTTAATAAAAACTCCAACTACAATATGATTTCCCAAAGAATCTAATTTAGCTAACCCTCAGGATCTTATCTGGGCATTCATATAAATTACGCAAAAAAAAATGACCAATTTCCAATTTGGTGATATATAACCAAAAAACGCCTCAACAATATATATATCTAGAACACGCTGACTCAACAATTCAACTTCCAGGAATTAGTTCTAATAAAAAAAAAAAACAAGCACAAATATTGAGTTATGTGAGAATCAATCAATCCAGCATTGTTTATAAAAGCAAAAAACAGGAAGAATAAACAACTGGGAAATCCACATAGAATAAGGTAACTCAATTATGAAACATTCATGTGACAGAATAATATATAGCTATGTATACAAATATATTTGACATAAAAAAAAATTCAAGGTCCAGCCTGACCAACATGGTGAAACCCCATCTCTACTAAAAATCAAAAAAACTAGCAGGGTATGGTGGCATGTGCCTGTAATCCCAGCTACTCGGGAGGCTGAGGCAGGAGAATCACTTGAACCTGGGAGGCAGGGGTTGCAGTGAGCCAAGATCATACTAC
>NW_012104253.1:1253758-1257000 GCF_000951045.1 Mandrillus leucophaeus
CCTGCAGTCCCAGCTACTCGGGAGGCTGAGGCAGGAGAATCGCGTGAAGCCGGGAGGCGGAGCTTGCAGTGAGCTGAGATCGCACCACTGCACTCCAGCCTGGGCGACAGAGCGAGAGTCTGTCTCAAAAAAAATAAATAAATAAATAAAAAAAATCAAATCAAATCAAATAACTCTTCTTATAATTTGGAGCAGAGACAGAGAACTCTCTGAGAAATTTTATTGAAACTATAGACTGTGTCTTCGGAAAAATACCTCTATGAACCTACGTAAAAGTTACATGCAATTGTAGGGGTTCGCGAGCCCCCTGAATCCAGAAACTACAATCTCTTGTATAATTATTTTTTTAAGTGATGAGATGAAACAGTCACCATGTGAGAGAGGATGGTCCTGGCTCACCCTGGTGTGACCAAATTATTGCTTCTGAGTAACAGGAGGGCTGTGCTGAGTCCCTGCCAGCTCCCTGCAGTCACCGCAGGCACGGCATGGGTGCCTAGGATGGGCAGATGCTGGGGCAGCTATAGTGTGAATGGAGACCCTAAGGCTGCCTGGAATTCACCAGACCACTTGCTAGCCTACTGAGCTAATGGTTTATGAAGAAAGTCAGTAAGGACTGCTGTCCTAGGGAACATCATTACTCATTAGTGCTATTTTCTCTCCTTTAAGGCTTCCTTTATTCGTATCTATTGGCAAACAAAATTATACAATCTACAAAGCAAAGACAGTATTGTTGAAAAAACAGTCATGCTGCTTTCCGCATAGCACTTAATATATTAAGTAAAACAAGCAAGAGGAATGTTTTATTTATGAAACTAGTAATAAAACGTATTCGCCTAAACAATACTAGGGGGAAAAAATACCTCCTTTTTGCTTTCCTTGTTTTGATCAACCTCAATGTCAATGGGATTATTTCCATTTGTTTCTTCCAGTTCATCCTCACTGGAAGGCAAGAACAAGTTATTGAATGGTTATTTTGTACTAATTTTACCAAATACAAACAATAAATTGACTTAACTGAAAATTTTGTACTAATTTTACCAAATATAAACAATAAATCGATTTAATATAAAATTAGTATGTTTTCAGGCTGCTGAGATAAAAACATCTTTGTAATTGAAACAGAATACCAACTCCATAGTTCTTTCAGTCTAAATGATGAAAAACTACTAAAATAGATTCCTAACTTCCCAATCCAGATCGAAAACATGATTGCTCTATATTTGTAAACTGAAAATATCAAATTGAAAATGCATTTACATGTTATTTTCCCATAATTATCTATTGAGGACTAGGATATGATTACTAAACAAAACTGAGAAATTATGGAGAATAAATTTCCACTGCATTGAAACAAACCTGACAACAAGTAAAAAATCCTTTTTCAAGTACCATCTTTCTACCCAAGGCCACACAAGGTCTGAGGCTTTTCTAGTGTCCTGGACAACCAATGTTTTAAAATTAAGTTTAATTTTAAAAAGAAAACTTACATTGGTATATACTTCAAATGCTTTTTGTAATATCCTGAATGTAGTATTTTATTTAATTTCAATTTCAATTTAATTTAATTCAATATTTCATTAAATTTAAAACAAACAAACAAGAAAAGTCCCGGTGTAGGTAGGAACGCAACTGTAAAACATGAGAAAACTAAGTCTACAGAAGTCAAGCAGCCTGCCCCAGTTTGCCCACCTCGCACTGCTCTGGAATCCATCCCAGGAGACCATGCCCACTATGCGCCACCTCCTCCCCATCCTCCACCAAGGTAGCAGGAAGCTCTAGCTGAGGAAAGAGTGTCCACAAGAAGAAAGAGCCTTCGGTAAGGGAATTTTGTCCCAGTTCCTGCCACGACTTTCACAGGCAAGTCCTGTTAGAAAGTCAACAATTTATCAGGTGCTGCTGCAGCACCTCCATCCCTGCATCCCAAAAGTGGTTAAGGTGCACATGGGAGGTGGAGGCAGAGCTGTTTTTGGCCCCATCAGGGCCAAGTAATGTAAAAAAAGAAAGAAAGAAAGAAAGCTTCCAGGGAGTAAGAATGGAAGTGTTGGCAGGTATTCTTATTTCATACTCAAGGATATCCAATCCCATTCTGTATTATTTAATTTTGATTGCTGTTTAGTAAACTGCACCTGCTTGTAGTAACAGACTTACTATACAGACAGTAAACTAGGGGAATGAAAAAGCTTCATTAAAAATTGATAAGAGCACTCATCCCTAAATAGACCTACTAGTATGTAAGTCGGAGGCAAAAATATGCAGATGTATCATAGTCAATAATTTTATAGGCTCTTACAATTGAAAAGAGCTTTGGAGATGTTCCTAACATCGCTCTCAATTTATACTTGGGCCAAGAGGTTTGAATTCTCCAAAAGTGATACTCAACTTTCAATGTGTTCTCACATGTTACTTTTTCATTTGAAATGATAAAATTCCATCCTGAGATGGGACGCCGGGGACCGTGTATTTCATCCTCCTTTGATTTTTTTTTTATTATTGATAAAAATATGACAGGAAATGTGGAAAATAGGATTTTTTAAAACCTACCTATATCTCTCACCACTTTAACAAGAAAACCATTAGGTCTGCGTGCTGCCTTCTGGACTTCAAACATCTTCATTTTAGAGTTAAGGAAAACAAGAGGCTTGGGGAAGACGCATGTTGAACTCACCTGCCTGTATGTACAATTTTACTATGTTAAAAAATAAATGAAAGACCTTAAACATCCCAGTGTAGCCTGTGGCATGTAAGTGGAATCTTCAGAGCTGAGACTAGAACCCATTTCTGAGTGTGAGTTGGCCATTTCCACTTTTCTAAGCTACATACAAGACTGAAGAAGTGATGGTTAGGAAGTATTCTCCATACTAAGCTATCCTTAAAACTAACATCCTTATTAAGAAATTATAGGCCCGGCGCGGTGGCTGAAGCCTGTAATCCCAACACTTTGGGAGGCTGAGGTGGGTGGATCACGAGGTCAGGAGATTGAGACCATCCTGGCTAACATGGTGAAATCCCGCCTCCACTAAAAATACAAAAAAATTAGCCAGGCAAGGTGGTGGGTGTCTGTAGTCCCAGCTACTTGGGAGGCTGAAGCAGGAGAATGGCGTGAACCTGGGAGCTTGCAGAAAGGCGGAGCTTGCAGTGAGCCGAGATCGCGCCACTGCACTCCAGCCTGGGCGACAGAGCAAGACTTGTCTCAAAAAAAAAAATAAAATAAAATAAAATCATAAAATGTTTCTCTTTCTCAT
>NW_012104253.1:1259110-1266934 GCF_000951045.1 Mandrillus leucophaeus
CCACCTCCTCCCCATCCTCCACCAAGGTAGCAGGAAGCTCTAGCTGAGGAAAGAGTGTCCACAAGAAGAAAGAGCCTTCGGTAAGGGAATTTTGTCCCAGTTCCTGCCACGACTTTCACAGGCAAGTCCTGTTAGAAAGTCAACAATTTATCAGGTGCTGCTGCAGCACCTCCATCCCTGCATCCCAAAAGTGGTTAAGGTGCACATGGGAGGTGGAGGCAGAGCTGTTTTTGGCCCCATCAGGGCCAAGTAATGTAAAAAAAGAAAGAAAGAAAGAAAGCTTCCAGGGAGTAAGAATGGAAGTGTTGGCAGGTATTCTTATTTCATACTCAAGGATATCCAATCCCATTCTGTATTATTTAATTTTGATTGCTGTTTAGTAAACTGCACCTGCTTGTAGTAACAGACTTACTATACAGACAGTAAACTAGGGAAATGAAAAAGCTTCATTAAAAATTGATAAGAGCACTCATCCCTAAATAGACCTACTAGTATGTAAGTCGGAGGCAAAAATATGCAGATGTATCATAGTCAATAATTTTATAGGCTCTTACAATTGAAAAGAGCTTTGGAGATGTTCCTAACATCGCTCTCAATTTATACTTGGGCCAAGAGGTTTGAATTCTCCAAAAGTGATACTCAACTTTCAATGTGTTCTCACATGTTACTTTTTCATTTGAAATGATAAAATTCCATCCTGAGATGGGACGCCGGGGACCGTGTATTTCATCCTCCTTTGATTTTTTTTTTATTATTGATAAAAATATGACAGGAAATGTGGAAAATAGGATTTTTTAAAACCTACCTATATCTCTCACCACTTTAACAAGAAAACCATTAGGTCTGCGTGCTGCCTTCTGGACTTCAAACATCTTCATTTTAGAGTTAAGGAAAACAAGAGGCTTGGGGAAGACGCATGTTGAACTCACCTGCCTGTATGTACAATTTTACTATGTTAAAAAATAAATGAAAGACCTTAAACATCCCAGTGTAGCCTGTGGCATGTAAGTGGAATCTTCAGAGCTGAGACTAGAACCCATTTCTGAGTGTGAGTTGGCCATTTCCACTTTTCTAAGCTACATACAAGACTGAAGAAGTGATGGTTAGGAAGTATTCTCCATACTAAGCTATCCTTAAAACTAACATCCTTATTAAGAAATTATAGGCCCGGCGCGGTGGCTGAAGCCTGTAATCCCAACACTTTGGGAGGCTGAGGTGGGTGGATCACGAGGTCAGGAGATTGAGACCATCCTGGCTAACATGGTGAAATCCCGCCTCCACTAAAAATACAAAAAAATTAGCCAGGCAAGGTGGTGGGTGTCTGTAGTCCCAGCTACTTGGGAGGCTGAAGCAGGAGAATGGCGTGAACCTGGGAGCTTGCAGAAAGGCGGAGCTTGCAGTGAGCCGAGATCGCGCCACTGCACTCCAGCCTGGGCGACAGAGCAAGACTTGTCTCAAAAAAAAAAATAAAATAAAATAAAATCATAAAATGTTTCTCTTTCTCATGCACACACAAAAAACAGATGGTCAAAAAAAGAAGAAGCAACTCTAAATTGTATTGTTGTATTTTTGTTTCCACATGACGAAGGTAAAAACACACCAAATGAATCTTGTAAAAATATGCCATATTAAACCTCAAACTACAAAATAAAAGATTCTTTTTTATTAAAAGGAGCCACCCCTTCTAAAGGGGCAGGAAAAAAAATGGGTCTAAGTTAACTGACTCAAAATGGAAGTTCACTGACTGCAGGGAAAGAGTGGTGAGAAAAAATCCCTGAATAATGTAACACACTCCAATATATCTCATGAACATGCAGTTCCACCGGGAAGGCACGGGGAGAAAACCAGTCATTCTGCCTTGCCTTTGTGTATCTGGGGCTCTCAGATAGTCCCCTAAGTGGTTAGACAACACCCCAGTCACGTGCTCACCTCTCCTCCCGCTCCCGTTTTTGTTTCCGGGCATGGCGATCCATCACACTAGTTTTAGTCCTTGTCTTCTTCCAAGAATAGTAAAATTTTACCAGACTTGCTATAGATTTATCAGGAAGCTAAACATAAAAAATGAGTTGGTTTATTTGAATATAAAAGTAATCTTGAAAAATCAAATGTTTAGGTACCTTTCATAAGGATCACTCTTCTATGTCTGAAGCCATAGCCCTTTTTTCTGATAAGAAAAAATTGATAAATGGATTCTTATCAATAGACATTTTAAATTACTGAAGTTTGTAAGTGAAACTTAGTCAATGAAAACCAGTTCAAGATGAATCAAGAGTTTTCACACACCCAATGTCCTTAAATAAAACTTAGTTTATTTTTTAAAAATTCATTTTAACACTTAATGCAAATGTCAGTAAGCTTTTAAGTAGGAGTCTACCAAAGAGCTTTCCAGAATGTAAATGATAAGTCAGCTGTTCCCAAGCAGACAGAGCCCCTTGAGGCACCACCTCAGATAACCATGAAAGATCTTTTGTGCTGGGCGCGGTGGCTCACACCTGTAATCCCAGCACTTTCGGAGGCTGAGGCGGGCAGATCATGAGGTCAGAAGATTGAGACCATTCTGGCTAATATGGTGAAATCCTGTCTCTACTAAAGATACAAAAAATTAGCCGGGCGTGGTGGCATGCGCCTGTAGTCCCAGTTACTCAGGAGGCTGAGGCACGAGAATCGCTTGAACTCGGGAGGTGGAGGCTGTAGTGAGCCAAGATCGCGCCCCTGTACTCCAGCCTGGTGATAGAGCGAGACTCCGCCTTAAAAAAAAAAAAAAAAAAAAAAGATCCTTCGTATGGGTCTAATCTTTTGGGAGTCCCAACAAGAGGGACTGGGGCGGGTGGGGAGGGTCCAATCACAGATGACAGGATGGGAAGTGCTAGAAGTGCTTTACTCCTATAACTGGAAAACTCCTATCCACAGAGCAGCACGTACTAAGCTGAATCTTCGAAAGGGGAACTTTATCAAAAATGGGAATATTTATGTTAGAGTATGATATCCCTATCTCAAGTATGCTGCAGAAGAGAGTAGCTAAGAGAAAAAACTAGTTAGAACTCAGTGGTCTCATCTACTTACCATTTGTTGGATTCTATGAAAAGTTTTCCCATGAAAACTAAAGGCTTGCTCAAATAAGACTTTATCTTCCACAGTCCACTCATCTGGGAAAGGGGTAAAGTTGGGCAAATCAGCCAACGACTTTTCGATATTATGTTTATGCCAGAAGAGCATTCCAAGAGCCTACAAAAATCATATCAGTGAAATTTTACATAAAAAAACAATGAAAATGGAAATGAGACCAAAAAAAGAAAAGTGAGAACTACTTCATATTTAGACAAACTCACTCATATACAGTGCTAAGTGGCAGACACTGTCAGATGCTCCTTTTGCTATTCTTTATACTTGTGGTAACATACTATACACAACATACTTTTTTTTTCAGGTGATGTAATTTTTATTATAGGTATGTCTTTTAATATAGGTGTAAGTATCAAGAGTGAAGCAATTTAAATAAATTATTTAATTTTCAAACAAAATACAGTATATTTTAATTGGGAATTACACATACAATAAAAATATTTTTCTTGGAAACGATAAGTATACAATTCAGGATGGTGATAACTTGTTAGGTACAGCAACAAGGGAAGGTGATACTTGTTAGGTATGGCAACATAGGTATCATCAGGGAAGTGGTCACAGAGAAACTGTCTACAAACAATTATTCTAAAATAGTTAAAAATTAGCATGAACATAAAGAGATGAAATGAAAAATGAATACTGGCTTTCACTCCTTAGAAACTGGCTGGGTGCGGTGGCTCACACCTGTAATCCCAGCACTTTGGGAGGCCGAGGTAGGTGGATCACGTGAGATCAGGAGTTCAAGACTAGCCTGGCCAATATGGTGAAACCCTCTCTCTACTAAAAATTCAAAAAAAAATTAGCTGGGCATAGTGGCGCATGCCTGTAGTCCCACCAATTCAGAAGGCTGAGGTAGGAGAATCACTTGAACCTGGGAGGCAGAGGTTGTTCCAGCTTGGGTGACAGAGACTCGTCAAGGGAGGGAGGGAGGATTTATTACTGTTACTCCATTTTTCTAATAGAAACTTGATTTCGGCCAGGCACGGTGGCTCACACCTGTAATCCTAGCACTTTGGGAGGCTGAGGTAGGTGGATCACATGAAGTCAGGAGTTTGAGAGCAGCCTGGTCAACATGACGAAAACTTCTACAAAAGACTCTACTAAAAATACAAAAAATTAACTGAGTGTGGTAGCGCATGCCTGTAATCCTAGCTATTCAGGAGGCTGAGGCAGGAGAATCACTTGAACCAGGGAGGCATAGGTTACAGTGAGCTGAGATCGCGCCACTGCACTCCAGCCTGGGCAACAGAGCGAGATTCCGTCTCAAAAAAAAAAGAAGAAAAAAAAACATAAATTTTATCCACCTAACCATCCAAGTGAACAGCTCAGTAGTATTGAATACATTCATAATGTTGTACAATCATCCCAATATCCATCTCCAGAGCTCTTTTCAACTTGTAATAGGGAAACTCTGTACCCATTAAACAACAGTTTCTATTCCCTCTCCCTATTCCTCCCAATCCCCAGCCCCTGACAACTATCATTTGACTTTCTGTCTTTAAGACTATTATCATTATTGATCGGGTGTGGTCGCTCATGCCAGTAATCCCAGCACTTTGGGAGGCTGAGGTGGACAAATCACCTGAGGTCAGGAGTTCAAGATCAGCCTGGCCAACATAGCGAAACCCCATCTCTACTAAAAACACAAAAATTAGCCAAGTGTGGTGGCTTGCGCTTATAATCCCAGCTACTCGGGAGGCTGAGGCAAGAGAATCACTTGAACCTGGGAGGTGGAGGTTGCAGTGGTGAGTCGAGATCATGCCATTGCACTCCAGCCCGGGGGGCAAGAGCGAAACTCTGTCTCAAAAAAAATTGTTTTAATTTATTATTACTATTATTATTATTATTATTATTTGAGGCAGAGTCTGACTCCGTCACGCAGGCCAGAGTGCAGTGGTACTCACTGCAACCTCCACCTCCCAGGGCCAGGTGATCATCCTTGATTGCCTCAGCCTCCCAAGTAGCTGGGATTACAGGCACATGCCACCACACCTGGCTAATTTCTTTTTTTTTTTCTTTTTTTTTTTTGGAGATGGAGTCTCGCTCTGTTGCTCAGGCTGGAGTGCAGTGGCGCGATCTCGGCTTACTGCAAGCTCCGCCTCCCGGGTTCATGCCATTCTCCTGCCTAAGCCTCCTGAGTGGCTGGGACTACAGGCGCCTGCCGCCACGTCTGGCTAACTTTTTTTTTTTATTTTTAGTAGAGACGGGGTTTCACCATGTTGGCCAGGATGGTCTTGATCTCCTGACCTCGCGATCCGCCCGCCTCGGCCTCCCAAAGCGCTGGGATTACAGGCGTGAGTCACCATTCCCAGCCAAATTTCTTGTACTTTTTGTCGACACAGGATTTTGCCATGTTGCCCAGGCTGGTCTTGAACTCCTGGGCTCAATTGATCTACCCACTTTGGCCAGAAGTAGAATTGGTGGACAATATGGTAATTCTATTTTTAATTTTTTAAGGAGCTGCCATCCTGTTTTCCCCACGGGGTGTACCATTTTACATTCTCACCAACAGTGAATGTCCTTGTCTCTTATAACCTTTTTTAATTTAAAGTCTATTTTGACTGATATTATTATAATCACTCCTGCTTTCTTTTGGTTACTACTTGCATGGGATACCATTTTCCACTCTTTCACTTTAAAACTGTGTCTTCGGAGCTAATGTAAACCTCTTGTATATAGTGGGATTCTGTATTTTTTACCGATTCTGACAATCTCTGTCCTTTGGAAAGTTTAATCCATTTATATTTAAAGTAATCACTGATAAGGAGGAACTTTTGTCATTTGGCTATTTGTTTCATATACTCCTTAAAGCTTTTTATGTCCTTCATTTCCTGAATTACTGTCTTTTTAGGTTTTTTTTGTTTTTTTTTTAAAGACAGGGTTTCACTCTCATTGATCAGGCTGGAGGAGCAATGGCATGATCTTGGCTCACTGCAACCTTCTCCCTTCCAGGCTTAAGCAATTCTCCTGATTCAGCCTCCTGGGCAGCTGGGACTACAGGTGCATGCCACCATGTGCAGCTAATTTTTTTTTGTAGAGACAGGGTTTCGCCATGTTGCCTAGGTTGGTCTCCAACTCCTGAGCTCAAGTGATCTGCCCGAAGTGCTGGGATTATAGGTGTGAGCCACCACGTCCAGTCTCATTTTTATGTTTTGTTGATTATTTACAGTGAAAGATTTAAATTTCTTTCCATTTCATTGTGTATATATTCTATAACTATTTTCTGAGGCTGGGCATTGTCGCTCACACCTATAACCTCAGCACTCTGGGAGGCCGAGGTGAGAGGATCACTTGAGCTCAGAAGTTGGAGACCAGCCTGGGGAACGTAGCAAGACCATGAATCTACGAAAAACAAACAAACAACAAGTTAGCCAGGCATGGTGGTGCATGCCTGTAATCGCAGCTACTAGAGGGGCTGAGGCAGGAGGACTGCTTGACTCAGCCCAGGAGTTTGAGGCTGCAGTGAGCTATGATCACACCACTGCACTCCAGCATGGGTAACAGGGCAAGACCTTGTCTCAAAACAAAACAAACAAAAAGACACAAGTTTTTATTTATTTTAAATTGCACATTAGGCCTTTATTACACTGATCTAGAAAGAAAGATTTAGTACAGTTATGCTCAAAATGAATACTGGGTCCACATGGCAGAGCCAAGCAATTAGAACACGATTTAGAAATCAGTCAGTGAAAGACATATTTGGACATGATCAAGAGGCATTTCACTGCCACAAAACAAGGTAGGGGAGGGATTCGAAAACCCATAGCAGGATGCAATCCTACCCCTTAGAGGTCAAGAAGTTTATCCCATGTTGGTGTGAGGAATGGCTTCTTTTCCTTTTTTTATTTTTATTTTTTTGTTGTTGTTGATACAGAGTTGTGATCTAGAGTGCAATGACATGATCTTGGCTCACTGCAACCTCTGCCTCCCAGGCTCAAGCGATCTTCCCACCTCAGCCTCCAGAGTAGCTGGGACTACAGGCACCCACTACCACGTTTAGGTGATTTTTAAATTTTTTATAGAGATGAGGTGTCACTATATTGCCCACGCTGGTTTCAACCTCCTGGGCTCAACTAACCCTCCCACCTCATCCTCCCAAGTAGCTAGGACCACAGACACATACCACCATGTCTGGCCGATTTTAATTTTTTCTAGAGACAGGATTTTGCCATGTTGTCTAGGATGGAATGGCTTATTTTCTGATGATCACATGTGGGACTACTTCAACTGCTACCAAAAATTCCAGAAGGGGGCTGGGCACGGTGGCTCACGCCTGTAATCCCAGCACTTTGGGAGGCCGACGTGGGTGGATCATGAGGTCAGGAGTTCGAGACCAGCCTGACCAACATGGTGAAACCCCGTCTCTACTAAAAATACAAAAATTAGCCAGGCATGGTGGCGGGCACCTGTAATCCCAGCTACTCAAGAGGCTGAGGCAGGAGAATCGTTTGAACCCGAGAGGCGGAGGTTGCCGTGAGCCGAGATCACACCATTGCCCTACAGCCTAGGTGACACAGCGAGACTCCGTCTCAAAAAAATAAAACAAGGCCAGGCACGGTGGCTCATGCCTGTAATCTCAGCACTTTGGGAGGCCAAGACGGGCGGATCACAGGGTCAGGAGATCGAGACCATCCTGGCTAACACGGTGAAACCCCGTCTCTACTAAAAATTAAAAAAAATTAAAAAAAAATTAGCTGGGTG
>NW_012104253.1:1267167-1278237 GCF_000951045.1 Mandrillus leucophaeus
ATAAATAAATAAATAAATAAATAAAAAATAAAAAATCCCAGAAGGGTTTTTATTTCGTATTATTTTTACATACAATTTTTTGGAAAAGTAAATCTAACACATGAACTTAATACAGGATTGCTCTCAACCTTCTAGAGCCACCTTCCCTGGGGTCAGGGAGGAAATGGTTGTTTTTTCACATCACTGTGCAGGTTATAGCCATCTTCCACTGGAATGAGCAGAGCTCTCCTGACAGTAGTCTGACTAGAGAAGAGTACAGGATTGGCTCCTGGGGTCAAATAGGCTCTCTTTGCTTCTCCTCCTTGGTCATGACAGCATGGCTCCTCCCGCAAAGGTCCTTAGTAAACAAAGCCCTGGCAAAAGCCCAAGTCACTACCTCTCAACTCTCTTGGATAAGGGGAACTTTCTCCCTGCACCAGAGGTGCTATTCTGACTAGATTATATGAAGCAAGTGGGTGCAGGAGACAAAAATGGTTACAATGAAAATGGGAGCCACGAGTTCCCATCTGCAGCTGCAACGTAAGATGCCTACAGATGTGGTCAGTGTGGCATGTGCAGAAAGGAGGTGAAGAAGAATGGTTGGGCAGGGAGTGTTCCTTGAGAGAGCAGTCAGCTTGCTGGCCTTCACTTCTGGGCCTTGCCCTGGGCAGCCACAGCTTCCATGGCTTTATGCACGGTCTCTTCATCCCCCAGGAACTTTTTTCATTCACGGGCTTGATGGGCTTCAAGTTCTTGTCCAATTTATAGACAATGGGATTACCAGTTCACAAGTTCAGCTCCACTATGGCCTCTTCAGAGAGACTCTCCAGCAGCTTTTAATTGAGAATATCCTCATTTCTCCCCTTTACTTTTGAAAGCATTTTCTCAGATACAGAATTCTTAGTTGACAGTTTTCTTCTCTTGCTGCTTTGAATATATTAGCCCACTTCCTCTGGCTTCCAAAGGTTTTGACAAGAAATACCCTAACAAGCTTATTCAGGATCCCTTATATGTAATAGGTTAGTTCTCTCTTGCTGCTATCAAGATTCTCTCTCTCTTCGAAGTTTCATTATGTGCTTTGGTGAGTTTGAGTTTATCCTACCTGGAGTTCACTGAGTTTCTTGGATGTTTATATTCACGTCTTTCATCAAATTTGTGAAGTTTTTGGCCCCTATGTCTTCAAATAATTTCTCTGTTCCTATCTCTTTCTCTTACCCCTTACGCAACTTTCACATGCATATGTTAGTCCACCCAGTGTGTTCCTAGGGTACCTTAGGCTCTGGTTACTCTTCAATCTTTTCTCATCTGGCTGCTCAGACTTGAATCATTGCCACTGTCCTTTCTTCACGTTCTTTCTTATTCTTTCTTGGGACTCTTCAAATCCGCCTTTGAGCATGTCTAGTGAATTTTTCATTTCAAGTGTTTAAGCTCTAGAATTTCAATTTGGTTTCCTTTTAGGTTTTCCATTTCCTTACTGTTATTTCCATTTGTTCATACATCATTTTCTTGACTTTTTCTATATCTTCTATTAGTTCGTTAAAAATATCTTTAAGATAGTTGTATTAAAATCTTTGCCTAGTAGATCTGCCACTAAGGTCTTTTCCCAGGGACAGTTTCTGTTGATCAATTTTTTTCTACCGAATGGGCATAATTTACCATTTCTTTGTATGCTCTGTGATTTTTCTGTTAAAACCTAGACATCTAATAATGTAGTAACTCATAATCACACTCTTTCTCAGGGTTTGCTACGTTTTTACTAAGGTTTTGCTTTCTTTTAGTTGTAGGCTTGCCTCCATGCTGAGGATCAGCCTGAGTATAAACTGAAGGTCTTCTCTGAGGCACTGACTTTCCTTGCCACTGGTCACAGAACCAGCATGGTTCTAGGATCTGTGCTCTTCAAGTACCACACTTTACTGCCTCAATATATAAACGAAGAAGGTAATTTATGAAAGCACAATTGTTGTGCTATTCTTTTAAAAACTATATATATATGTTATATATGAGATATATAAAGGTCTCAGCTTAGAAAAATGGTAGAAATAGAACAAGCAACAAAAGAGGTAAAATGAGATAATCTAGCAATACTTTGCTAATGGTAATTTTTACACTGGAATTATAATATAGGGAATTTTCATGCTAATGCTCTTTTTTTATTTTTTATTTTTATTTATTTATTTTTTGAGATGGAGTCTCGCTCTGTCGCCCAGGCTGGAGTGCAGTGGCACCATCTCGGCTCACTGCAAGCTCCGCCTCCCAGTTTCACGCCATTCTCCTACTCCTCTGGAGTAGCTGGGACTACAGGCACCCGCCACCACGCCCGGCTAATTTTTTGTCTTTTTGAGTAGCTGGGACTATAGGCACCCGCCACCACGCCCGGCTAATTTTTTTTTCTGTATTTTTAGTAGAGATGGGGTTTCACCATGTTAGCCAGGGTGTTCTTGATCTCCTGACCTCGTGATCCGCCCGTCTCAGCCTCCCAAAGTGCTGGAATTACAGGTGTGAGCCACTGCGCCCGGACACTAATGATCATTTTTAAAGGAGAAATGATCAAGACTACCATCCTTAAGATCTCACACAGGTATATTTTGCAATCATCTAATAATTAGAAGTAGCTTCAATGACCAGGATAGAGTAATTAAATGTAAGGCCAAGTCCAAAAGAAAGTATACAATTTCACATAATCTAAACTTTTGGTAACTTCCATCATTCAGAAAAATAAGAAATGTCAGTAACTTACAGGTTTTAAGATCTAGATTAATGCCATGGAAAGCATTAATCCAACTTGATGTGTTTAAAGTAAATCATTAAAGCTGAAACAAGGTATCATCACACTTTTGCAGAAAAATAAATCTTGTGGATTTCTTATTAGTACATTCCAAACAACATTTAAAAGAAAATCTTGGCCGGGCGCAGTGGCTCACGCCTGTAATCCCGACACTTTGGGAGGCCCCTTCTCTACTAAAAATACAAAAATTAGCCAGGCGTGGTGGTGCGCGCCTGCAATCCCAGTAACTTGGGAGGCCAAGGCACGAGAATTACTTGAACCCCAGAGGCAGAGGTTGCAATGTGCTGAGATGCGCCATTGCATTCCAGCCTGGTTGCCAGAGCGAGACTCCATCTCAAGGAAGGGGAGGTGAAGGGAGGAAATGGGAGGGGAGGGGAGGGACTTTAATCAAACATTTACAACCTGAAAATTATTCAAAATGGTGAATATTAAAACACTTCAGGTAAGAATGTGAAAACATGCGTCAAAAAACATCATTATACAACCAGAAGAATGAAAAATCACATATTCACATGAGAAAGCACTATGTTCAAGCATCCAGCTCCTTAGTAGTCACTAAGTAATCAGTGTCCTAAAGGCTGTAGATCTGCTGAAATGCACAGATGTGCCTTTCAAGTCAAAGCGTCCTCTAATATTCATCTTGAACAAGAAAAAGAAGACCAGAGTACGTGTAACACTACTAGTAATTACCAAAAAATTGCTAATGAGGAAACACTGCTACTCAATACAGAGAAGAAAAAAACAAAATTATTTAGTTATAAATACTCATTTTTAACAGCAAAAGAAAAAAAACCATGATATTACCTGCTCCATGTTGTACCCATGCTTTTCTTTGGCAATGGCAATGTATTCGTCCACTGAAAAACAAGATGAGACGCCAGTAAACAAACTGAGGGACAGAGTACACCATATGGTCCACTAGAATTGATACACGTGTATATTTCAGGCCTGCTAATATGGTTTGGCTGTGTCCCCACCCAAATCTCACCTTGATTTGTATCTCCCACAATTCCCAAGTGTTGTGGGAGGGACCCAATAGGAGGTAACTGAATCATGGAGGATGGTCTTTCCTGTGCTATTCTCCTGATAGTAAGCCTCACAAGATCTGATGGTTTTAAAAAGGGGAGTTTCCCTGCACAAGCTCTCTCTCTTTGCCTGCTGCCATCCATGTAAAACATGACTTGCTCCTCCTCACCTTCCACCATGACTGTAAGGGCTTCCCAGCCATGTGAAACTGTAAGTCCATTAAACCACCTTTTCTTCCCAGTCTTGGGAATGTCTTTACCAACAGCATAAAAACAGACTAATACACTTGTCATGTACAAGACTAAAAGAACAGACAGTAACAAAACAGAATCATTATAATACAGTTATTGATCCCACAGAGAAACTTCTGAATGAATATTCTGACGTATTAACAGCAGTTATCACCTGGTGATAAGATTATGAGTCTTCTTTAAAAGAGAAAAACAAAGGCTCATGCCTGTAATCCTAACACTTCGGAAGCTGAGGCGGGAGGATCCTTTGAGGCCCGGAGTTCTAGATTAGCCTAGATAACATAGTGAGATCCTGTCTCTACAGATAATTTTTAAAAATAATTAGTCAGGGCCAGATGCGGTGGCTCACGCCTGTAATCCCAGTACTTCGGGAGGCTGAGGCAGGCGGATGACTTTGAGGTCAGCCGTTCAAGAGCAACCTGACCAACATGGCAGAACCCCATCTCTACTAAAAATACAAAAATTAGCTGGGTGTGGTGGCACACACCAGTAATCCCAGCTACTTGGGAGGCTGAGGCAGGAGAATCGCTTGAACCTGGGAGGCAGAGGTTGTAGTGAGCCGAGATTGCACCACTGCACTCCAGCATGGCGACAGAGCAAGACTCCGTCTCAAAAAAAGAAAAAAGGAAAAGAAAGACAAAACCTTTAGTTCTACTTAAAACTTTCTACAACAAACAAGTATTACTTTAAACAATATGTTTAGCAGTAAAAATAAGTATGAAATTGGGGGTCATTTTTAGTCTCAGCTCAGGCTGAATAATGAACAAACTATTCTTATGTTTTAAGAAATTCTGAAGAGATAGATTACATGGCCCAGTGCTTGGTATTTGCTTTCAAATATGTACTCCTCCAATACAAGGTGGCTAGCTTTCAAGTACCATGGAAAATACCAAGGAAAACGAATTGACTCAACCTCCAGAAGAAGCTGCCACCCCCAAAGATGAATCAATTTCCTCCCTGAGGATATTCTAATCTTTCTTCCCAAATGTACAAGAAAAAATAATGCACTAGTCAATAGCACTGCCATATGTTCATGCACGATTTTCCTTTATGAATTAAAAAAATAATAACACAAGCTAAAAAAAAATCAAGTAGTACAGAACTGTATGAAGGTAGGCAGTAAAATCCTGACTAGTCCCTATTCCCTCTTGGCTCCTAAATCTTACTCTCTAGGTACAATGGCCAAACTTACAGAAGACAGGCTCAGAGTGATCCACTTTCCCACTATGACACAAAGAGTAAACAGAGGAGTCCTAACAAGTCTGAGCTTCTCCATCTCCGTTTGCTATGCGATTATACCAAAAGCATGCTCCCAGCTCTGGGAGAACTGTCAACCAATTTAGGAAACAGAAATCAATTTTGAAAAAGAATTCCAACTCTTATAGAAGCATGTATTCTAAAAATTGGGAGAAAATATTCCATTGACAAAAGAAAAAGTTTATCTAATTCAAACAGCAACTAATTATATACTGCAGCTCCATATTAATTCTAATATAAAACCACTAATTTTCCATTTGTTTTAATATTTAAAATAGTTACAAACTGGTTACTTCACTCAGATTACAGTAAAATTTCAACTTACTTGAAAGTCAGCAGATGACAAATGAAATGACCATAGTTCATCACAAAAGTCTAACTGGTGATTTTAAAAAGCAGGGCAAAGACCGGGCGCGGTGGCTCACGCCTGTAATCCCAACACTTCAGGAGACTGGAGTGGGTGGATCGGGAGGTCAAGAGATCAAGACTACCCTGGCCAACATGGTAAAACCTCATCTCTACTAAACATACAAAAATCAGCTGGGCGTGGTGGCGCATGCCTGTAGTCCCAGCTACTTGGGAGGCTGAGGTTGCAGTGAGCCAAGATCGTGCCACTGCACTCCAGCCTTGGTGACAGAGCAAGACTTCATCTCAAAAAAAAAAAAAAAAGCAGGGCAGGGAATTACTCTAAAGTGTGTCCCTTGCTTTTCACTTCACAATACGGTGGATTATGCCAAATAAAAGTGCTCTAAGGTTCTAAAAAGCATCAGATGAGGCTGCTTGAACAGGTGGTTCTGTATACCTGGCCAGAACCCTGCAGAGAGACACAGGTAATGTGGGGGTTCATACTGGAGGAGATGAGATGCAAATGGCAGCATACCAGACCTAGAAACAGACGGCAGGCCAGCTGATTAAAAACCAGGTCATGAGATGCACTCAGGAATATGTAAGGACAAAAGGCGAAAACAATCTGCGGTAAATTGAGGGTCAACTCTGGGGGTCTGCTTGTTTAAAACTGGCTCGAAGGGTTCCTTCCTTTAATAAATACTTGGTAAATGAACAACAAATGAACCTTAAGCTTCTGCTGTAAAATCTCAACTCTGAGAGCACACTATTATCTACCTTAACTGAGTAAGGAATGTATGTATGATCACCAGTGACATCATCTTTGAGCAAACACAGGCACAGGCTGAACAAGTGATGCAGGAGTCCCTGGAGTAGCCCAGCACAGGGGTTAGTCCTGCCCGTGGTTCTTGGGCAGATGTTATCTCCTCAGAGTCCCTCCTGCTACATCAGTAACAAGGCCTGTAAAGCCTGTGCCCACTGTCTGCAACTAGATTTAGCTACAAATTATAAGACACACACAAGTATTTGTTGAATGCTACTCCATTTTCATCTCCTCTTTTGTTTTTTAACTGGGCGCGGTGGCTCAAGCCTGTAATCCCAGCACTTTGGGAGGCCGAGACGGGTGGATCACGAGGTCAAAAGATCGAGACCATCCTGGCTAACACGGTGAAACCCCGTCTCTACTAAAAAATACAAAAACTAGCCGGGCGAGGTGGCGGGCGCCTGTAGTCCCAGCTACTCGGGAGGCTGAGGCAGGAGAATGGCGTAAACCCGAGAGGAAGAGCTTGCAGTGAGCTGAGATCCGGCCACTGCACTCCAGCCTGGGCGACAGAGCGAGACTCCGTCTCAAATAAATAAATAAATAAATAAATAAATTCAGAATCAGCTGGTGGTAGGAACAGTAAGACAGTAACACAGTAGATTCCGAATGCTGCAGCTGAAGTTATATAGGACATCTGCCATACTGTAAACAATACGGTATTCTTACTAAGGTGACCTTTAAGTCACGTAACTTTTTAGATTTTCTTGGATGGCCGGATGCAGTGGCTCATGCCAGTAATCCCAGCACTTTGGGAGGCCGAGGCAAGAGGATCACTTGAGGTCAGGGGTTCAAGACCAGCCCGGCCAACATGGTGAAACTCCATCTCTACTAAAAATACAAAAATTAGCTGGGCGTGGTGGTGCATGCCTGTAATCCCAGCTACTTGGAAGGCTGAGGTAGGACAATTGCTTGAATCCCGGAGGCAGAGGTTGCAATGAGCCGAGATCGTGCCACTGCAGCCTAGCCTGGGCAACAAAGCGAGACCCTGTCGTAAAAAAAAAAAAAGATTTTCTTGGAGATCACCCTGATGACTCAAATCTAAAGTAAAGGAAGAAAGTACGCTACTATAACTACTTAAATGAAGACACATGGTGTGTCTACTAGGTGCTTGGAAGGTTGTGATGAAATGAAACTAATCTGTAAAAGGAATTACCATCTAATACTTACTAGCAAATAAACTTTTCATTCTTTTCATTGTTCCCAATGTCCAATAAAAATTAGACAGACATTTGCTGAATGAATGCCTGGGGTGCTGTAATATGTACAATGTCAACATTTGAGGTTTCCTGTCCCACAAAATAAAAGGCAGCACAGGTTATATACAGGGTAAGAAAGACCCAGGTCAAATCCTGGCTCTGTCTCAAAATAAAATGAGTTGGTCTAGCAGTGCATGGCACACAGTCAGCACTGTATGACTATGTTATCTTTAGCAACGCCCTGACCTTCCCAAGAATTAGTTCTCACCAATAAAGCCAGGTTATCACCTAACTGAGAAAACACCACCACAGTAGGTACTCCTCCTCCCTCCTTTCCTCACAGAATATTCTGGACTAGAATTTACTCAGAATATAGCCATCTGCACAAGCAACGCTGTTGACAGACCTTGTCTCTTACTGTATTCCTGCTCTATATAATGCTCAGCTTTTGTTTTCTTTAATCAAGGTACATGGATGTCTCCCATACTTTTCAGAATCTCTGAGGCTATTCCCTTCCTACCACCTACCCTGTTCCTTTACAGAGTTATACCCGTAGCTGCTGGTAGGACAGCAATGAAAATGAAAAGTGCACTTTTCAAAACCTCCCACGTGGTTTCCTTAAGTGAAGCAAAAAAAAGCTTTCAACCTTAAGTGAAGCAAAAATAAGCTTTTCTTATTTCAAGAAAATAAAATGTGTTCCCAGCTACTCTCATAAAAAAACAAAAGATAAGCAGATGCTTAAAAGTCAGTGGATAGAAGATGAAACAGGAAGGAAGAGGAGCAGGAGAAATACAAACTACCTACAAAAAACTGCTCTTAAACAAAGAAAACAGGGATCCATGGGGATTTTTCCAACTCTGGCAACAACAATCTTAATTCTGTCCCTTATTGATTAAAAATTCACCAATCTGGAAGTGAGGAGCCACTGAGGGCAGGAACTCATGAAGTAAACGCTGATCAGAACAATGAGCAAAATCCACGCTGCTTAAGAAAATGCCAGCACCTTTCCACCGGCCCGGGCATCTGCACTCATCACCCTTCCCCAATGTTGACAGGGTGCGCAAAGTGGGCCTGCCTTGTGCAACTTGGCTGACATTCCAATCTGTCGGTCGGAAGCAGAAGAATCCATCCACTGTTATAACCATTATGGAGAGCACAGATGAATGAGTTATGGGCTTCCTCATAATATCACTTAAAGACAGAATGTGAAATCCTCATTCTTCAAGAAAGTTGACAAAATTCCAAAAGCCTAATCAACCATTTACTGAATTAAACTTACTATGTACAAAGCACTGTATTAAATAGTAAGCCAAAATAAAAAGCAAAAATGAACCGATTTCCCACAGTAGCTTGAGACAACACACAGGTAACAGAAGAGAACAAATACAGAAATAACAACACAGATGTAGGACAGTATGGGAATACCAAGTAATCAGCAGATGATGATCACGACCAATGAAGGAGCGCTTCCTAAAGGTTCAGCAGCTATTCTGATAAGCAGAAACAACAGCTAACATCTGAGAATGTATTATGTATGAGCCATTGTTTTAAGGTCTTTACAATGATTTTTTAAAATCTTCTCTGATAGTTCCACTATCACTCTCATTCACAAACGAAGAAACTGAGGCTCACAGAAGTAATTTGGTTAGGGTCACACAGCTGGTAAATATCAGGTAAGGTATAAGGTTTACGACCTCTATGCACGGCTGGGCGCAGGGGCTCACACCTGTAATCCCAGCACTTTGGGAGGCTGAGGTGGGCAGATCACAAGGTCAGGAGTTTGAGACCAGCCTGGCCAACACGGTGAAACCCCGTCTCTACTAAAAAAAAAAAAAAAAATTAGCTGGGCATGGTGGCTTGTGCCTGTAATCTCAGCTGCTCGGGAGGCTGAGACAGGAGAATTACTTGAACCAGGGAGGCAGAGGTTGCAGTGAGCCAAGATCGCACCACTGCACTCCAGCCTGGGCAACAGAGCGAGACTCCCATCTCCAAACAAAACAAACAAACAAAAACCTCTATGCACAATCCTTCCCTCCTTCCCTCTCTTCCTTCTTTTAAAAAAGACCAGCCGGGTGCAGCAGTGAGAAGCAGGAAAAGAGTAGAACAAGGAGTTCCATCTGCAATTGTGAACAATCAGTTGAGATAACTCACTACCTTCGGACCAGCCAACACAGTTCTATCTCTTAAGGACAGAAGACAGAGGCAGAAGAGCTCTTCAGATTAGAACAGCCTCCTTGGTACAGGGAACCAAGGCTAATCAACATACTGTATCTAGCTTGAATGAAGTTAACAGAACTGTGGTTGAAGTGATGGAAAGCAGGGGTAAAAAACAGATGGATGCTAAACTTTACTTGTTTCTATATTCATTTTAATTCAATGAACTAAATGCCCTAGTACCCTCAGTAAGTCTCAAGTGCAAAAGAAGGGAGAAATGCAGATGAAAATTGCCACAGTAACCTTAACTCACCCTTCCCTCCCGCTAGATACTGCAGATATTCAGAACACCGTGTGATCTTGCATATTCTATGCAGAGCAATAGGCTGGCACCATACAGTGGGCTGATGACAAGGCTTATAGCCTTCTCAGAGCTTTTTAAAAAAAATATTTTTGAAACATTTGCTGTAGCATTAGGTACCACAGAGGAAACATTACATCAATTTCTCTCTCATCACTCAACTGAACATGCCAAAATTATCTTTAAAAATATAGTAACAAATACTGTGGCATCTTTTATTATTAAAATAAGAAATGAGTTACTACAACTCGCTAAGAATCAGAGTTTAAATAATTTAAGTAAAGCAACTGTGCCACCTGGTGGGCACAGACATTACTACAGTAAACATCTGAATGCTCCCTCTCTGGGGTGGAAACAGCACAAAAAGTCAAGCCAGAGATTCTGCCTGAGGATTTCATCAATCAGTCCTTCCAAGTAGGTAACAAAATGTACTTTCTTTATAAAAATGCTATTTCTTGGCCAGGTGCGATGGCTTACCCCTGTAATCCCAGCACTTTGGGAGGCCGAGGCAGGCAGATCATGAAGTCAGGAGATCGAGACCATCCTGGCTAACACAGTGAAACCCCATCTCTACTAAAAATAAAAATAAAAATAATCTTTTTTTAAATTAGCTGGGCGTGATGGCGGGTGCCTGTAGTCCCAGTCACTAGGGAGGCTGAGGCAGGAGAATAGCGTGAATCCGGGAGGCGGAGCTTGCCGTGAGCTGAGACTGCGCCACTGCACTCCAGCCTGGGCGACAGAGCGAGACTCCGTCTCAAAAAAAAAAAAAAAAAAAAAGGCCGGGCGCGGTGGCTCAGGCCTGTAATCCCAGCACTTTGGGAGGCTGAGGCGGGCGGATCACGAGGTCAGGAGATCGAGACCATCCTGGCTAACACGGTGAAACCCCGTCTCTA
>NW_012104253.1:1278287-1292699 GCF_000951045.1 Mandrillus leucophaeus
AAAAAAAAAAAAAAAAAAAAGGTATTTCTTAGTGGGAATTTGTTAAAATCCCACTTTACAGAATAAGTCAGTCCCCAACGCCAACTCCCAGAGAAGTGACTTGTCTGAAGCTTGTTTTGGCAGAGTCACCAGTAGCTGCTGGTAGGGCAGCGATGAAAATGAAAAGTGCACTTTTCAAGACCTCCCACATGGTTTCCTTAAGTGAAACAAAAGTAAGTTTTTAACCTTAGAAAATTAAATGTGCTCCAGCTACCCTTATACAAAACAAAAGACTGGCCAGATGCAGTGGCTCATGCCTACACCCTGTAATCCCAGCACTCCGATAAGCCAAGATGGGAGGATTACTTGAGCCCAGGAGTTTGAGATCAGCTCGGGCAACATAGTGAGCCTCCATTTCTTAAGATTTAAACAAAAAACAAAAAAAACATAAATGCTTAAGGTGATGGATAAAAGATAAAAGATGAAACAGGAAGCAGATTAACAGAAATACAAGCTACCTGCATCAAATTGCTCCAAACAAAGAAGGGGACCCACGAGGACTTTTCCCCAACTTTCTATCTCTGGCAGCAATAATCTTAATTCTGTTCATTAAAGATGAAAGAGAGTCTGTGTTACAGGAAGGCTCGGTGGGTTCCTCAGCTCTGAAAAAGAAGCTAAACCCCATTGTGAGATAGAGTACGAGAAGGTGGGCTCTCCTGGCCTGTGAGAGGGAGTTGGGAGGGGCAGGCTCTCCCACTGTTAAGTCCTACCATTTGCAATGTGGAGGGTTTTCTATTCTTCATCCAATAGAGTAGCCTTCAACAAGCACTGCTATATAAACAAGATATTTAAGAGCTTTCAATGTAGGTCGCAGCAAAGTTATCTTTTATAAAATACATTGTTTATGTTGAAATTACTCTCCACTGATTTAACAAATATTTCAGGCCTACTGTGTGCCTGGTGCTGCTTCGATAGCTGTGATTAAAATAGACAATCTCTGCCCTTACGGAACTCGCATGTCTGACTGGGGAGAGAGAAACAGTCATACAAATAATGAATTCCAATTGTTATAAGTGCCCGCGAAAAAGAACTATGAATGCACATAATTGAGGAACCTGATCTGCAGAATCAAGGAGGGCTTTCTTTTCAACCGGGGAGAGGACATTATAAATTCCTCTTGTACTTGTGTTATTTATAGTAGGAAAAAAGAAGAAAATCTAAATGTTCAAGAATGAGATGTGGGCCAGGAGCAGAAGCTTACGCCTGTAATCGCAACACTTTGGGAGGCTGAGGTAAGTCGACCACACTTGAGGTCAGAAATTCAAGACCAGCTTGGCCAACACGGTGAAACTCCAACTCTACTAAAAAAAAAAAAAAATACAAAAAACTAGCCGGGCGAGGTGGCGGGTGCCTGTAGTCCCCGCTACTCGGGAGGCTGAGGCAGGAGAATGGCGTAAACCCGGGAGGCGGAGCTTGCAGTGAGCTGAGATCCGGCCACTGCACTCCAGCCTGTGCTACAGAGCAAGACTGTCTCAAAAAAAGAAAATGAAAAAAGAAAAAGAAAAAGGAGAAAGCTTCTCACTACTGCACCCGGCTGGTCTTTTTTAAAAGAAGGAAAATAAAAGAAAGAGAGAGACAGAGAGAGGAAGAAGAAGAAGAAGAAGAGAGAGAGAGAGAGAGAGAGAGAGAGAGAGAGAGAGATGTGGGTGAATAAATTATGCTACAAGATGGGATATTATTCAGGATCAAAACTCGGTTTAATTTTTAATTGCAGGAAAATTAAAGTTGAAAACCGTTACACAGATGTAACCATTTGTGCTTAAAATCAGAGTGCATATAAGCATACAGAAAAGATCCAGAAGCAAACTTTAATAGTGGTTATGTCCACACGGTGGGGTAAGTTAGAGGCTATTTTTAATAATAAAAATAAGCGTGTGTGTGTGTGTGTGCGCGCGTGTGTGTGTGTAACTCTTTCCTGAATTACTTGAGAGTAGCTTTCATATATTATGACTCTTAAACCTTCAGCAAGTGTTTTCTAAGGGTTCGTATACTGTCCTACATAACCACAGGACAGTAAATTAAATATGGAAACAACACTTTAATCTGCATCCATAGAACAATTTGGTGAACTGATCCCAAAATGTGCTTTACATGTGCTGAAGAATTTTAAAGTAAATCCCAATTATTTCATTTCATCCCTACATATATTAATATACACCTCTTTTTAAAATGTGGGCATATTTGTTACATAACACCAATGCCATTAACACACCAAACAAAAACAGCAAAATTCCTTGGTATATGAAACTGTTATACTCACACTAGATTGGTCTAACATGTACAAGTCCAACAACAGCAATTATTGGAGCGGATGTGGACCAAATAAACTCTGCATTTTACTGGTAGCAGTGTAAACCAGTCTGACCACTTTGAAAATAATTTGGCACTGATCTCTCAGAGCTAAGCATATATATTCCAGACGGGTATCAAGAAATAGGTCCAAGAATGCTCCCAGCAGTAATATTTGTAATAGTCAAGAACTGATAATGGATGTCCACTGTCAACAGAAAGGATAAACTAAAACTGAAAAAATGAAATGTTTTTCTGTATAAAGATACAGATTAGACATTAATACGATTACAAGGTAAATTACTGTTTAATAGAAGGCTACCACTAGTATGTAAATTCAGCTCATTCAGTTATGTTTATTCTAGTAAGTTTTGCCCATTTTAGCTAGTTCTAGAGCACTTGAAAAAATTAAAATGATAAAAATATTTTTCACACACTCAAAAGACTCATTTTAATCATACGCTTCAACCTCTTCTAGTCATATATTTTTAAAAAGCTGAAAACCAGGCCAATATAGGCGTACCCTATCACTACTGCTGCTCACACACAAATCAAAGAATTAGTAAGTTGTTTTGCTTTGTTTTTTTCCCCTCAACTTTGTATTTTAGAATCGGGGGCACGTGTGCAGGTTTGTTACAAAGATACACAGAGTGATGCTGAGGTTTGGGGTACAAATGATCCATGACTCACTCAGTACAGTACTTAAGAGGTTCTTTTTAAGCCCCTGTCCCCATCTCTCTCCCCATTCTAGGTAGTCCCTAGTGTCTTGTTGATTGGTCCCATTTTTATGGCCATGTGCACCCAATGCTTACCTCCCACTTGTAAGTGAGAATATGTGATATTTGTTTAAGTACACTTCTCCTTCACAGCGCTCAATGAACTTACTTACCAGTGCAGTTTCCTGTAGACTGTAAGCTACACTTGGGCAGGGACTTGTCAGATTGTTTGTGTATTTCGCCAGTGCCTGCCAGCGCTTGGTACACAAGCAGTTGTGCAAATTACTGAGTAAACAAGTGATAGCCACAAGGTAAGGGACAAAGAAGGAAACGTTAGAAGATTCCAGACAACCCAAGTTACAGAGCAAATGGCAGAAAAGCCTGTATGTGCAAATCTCTATCCACAGGAATCCCGCACTCCCACCACCTTCTCATTCATTCAACAACTTATTTATCATACACCCACCACATGCCAAGAGGGGACTGACAGAACTGAACACACATACCAAGTTCCTCCACTCAGTTTTACAGTACAGTGGAGAGAGATGAGAGACATAAAATAGATAATATGTCAGCTGATGATAAGTAGAATGAAAGAAAGCGAGTTAAGACAGTTAGTGGTTTGTGTGGTGAAAGAAGGCTTCTCTGATATAATGACACTTAGGCAATAACCAGAATGAACTGAGGGGGTGAGCCATGTAGACATCTAGGAGAAGAGTACTCTAGAGGAAGAGAACAGAGAAGACCCTGAGGAGGATATTTTGGGTGAGTTCAAGAGGGGAGAAGTGGGGTCAGACTGTGTAGGGCCTTGTTACTTCCAGGTTCTTTTTTTGTGTTATTATTATTTTCTTTTTTCTTTTTTTTTAAGACAGGGTCCTGCTGTCGCTCAGGCTGGCGTGCAGTGGCACAATCACAGCTCACTGCAGCCTGGACCTCCTGGGCTCAAGTGATCCTCCCACCTCAGCCTCCCAAGAGGCTGACACTACAGGCATGCACCATCATGCCTAGTTAATTATTTTGTAAAGATGGAGTTTTGCCATGCTGCCCAGGCTATGTCAGCAGGTTCTTTTGACTTTAACTTACAATGAATTGAAAAGCTATTGGGATACTTTGAATAGAGACACCTGACATTTACTATGTATCTACATGAAAGTTTAGAATTATATATGACATAGCTGCACATTATTCATATTACTTGAAACTTTCATATACGATACAGTAAGTCAAACATCCTAAAGTAGAAATGAATTTTGTGTATGTCATAGGTACAGCTCTTATTCCAAGAAAGCTAAAACTTATTTTTAAATCCCTAATTTAAACTTGTCTTTTGACTCAACTTTAAATTACCTACCTCCACCATGTTACATGCAATTCTTTTCTTTAGAGTTAATAGCTAGCTTAAAAAAAAAAAAAATCAGGCCAGGCACAGTGGCTCACGCCTGTAATCCCAGCAATTTGGGAGGCCAAGGCGGGCGAATCACAAGGTCAGGAGTTCAAGACCAACCTGGCCAACATGGTGAAACACTGTCTCTACTAAAAATACAAAAAATTAGCTGGGCATGGTGGCGGGTACCCATAATCCCAGCTACTAGGGAGGCTGAGGCAGGAGAATTGCTTGAACCTGCGAAGCAGAGGTTACAGTGAGCTGAGACTGTGGCACTGCACTCCAGCCCAGGCATCAGTACGAGACTCTATCTCAGAAAAATCAGCCAGCTTGTTTTTGGCACAGCTGATGATCTCCATTTTTGTCTATTTTAACACTGAGACCCATGATTCTTACCACTGGACCAGTTTTTCCTCATTTTTATAAAATAAAAAACCCAAAATCCAAACACTTAAATAACTGCACAAACACTTACTATATATAACTTATAAAATGCATAATGCATAAACGAGCAAGACCATCTGTTTCTATGGATATCCAATAGCCAAAAGTTACCTTGCTAAATTCTACACCCAAGGCAACAGCAGCCCATCTGAGAAATTTGCTCCTTCAGGGAACTATCAACATCATTCAGTATGAGCAATTTAGTTGATTATTTATTTTTTAAAAAGCAAACTATAAACAACAGACAAGGCTATAATTGAGTTTTCCCTCTAGTTCCACTCCCCTTCTTTTCAAGCCCTACCTTAAATAATAATAATAATAATAATAATAATAATAATAACAACAACAATAATAATGATAATCAAACAACAACAAAAAATCCTCAGATTAATCTATCCTTTTTATTAAGACTCTTGGGACACAGTTTTGCGTTATATTTGACCACACGTGCCTGGGTAAACTTTTTGTGTTTCGTAAGTCAGTAAAAGGAACCAGAATGGGCCTACAATCTGGCCTAAACTCCACATATATATATACATATTTTTTTGGGACGGAGTCTCGCTCTGTCACCCAGGCTGGAGTGCAGTGGCCGGATCTCAGCTCACTGCAAGCTCCGCCTCCCGGGTTTGCACCATTCTCCTGCCTCAGCCTCTCGAGTAGCTGGGACTACAGGCGCCCGCCACCACGCCCGGCTAGTTTTCTGTATTTTTTAGTAGAGACAGGGTTTCACTGTGTTAGCCAGGATGGTCCCGATCTCCTGACCTCGTGATCTGCCCGTCTCGGCCTCCCAAAGTGCTGGAATTACAGGCTTGAGCTACCGCGCCCGGCCTCCACATATACTTTAAACTCTAATATGCTCATTTTGTTAACGTTCAGCTGCTTCTCTAGACGAACGAAGTCCAAACTTGAAGTAGGTCTACATGTAAGCACAGAGACAAGAGGGGACTGCCAAAAGTACAATGCACAACGAAGGGGTGTCCGTGTGAAGGCAAGAGGTGGTATCCTAAAGCCGGTGGGTAGGGCTGAGCAAGGTGGACATTTAGGATGCAGACCAATCGGAATGAGGATGGCGTCTCCAAAGGTGGGCAGCGTGGAATGGAGTAAAGAGGATGTGCAGACATGGGGTATAGAATCCATGCAAAGGGTAGCTGCACAATATCACAACGGGGACTGAGGAGAGATGATATTGTATCACAGCAACAGACTGCCTCATAGGGGTTCAACAGAAACATGTGGAGTAAATGATGGAACAGTGCGCCTATACTTAACGGCATTTAATAGTCTTTAAAGACACGTTAAAGGCTGCCTGAACCAGTCACTAAGCCCACAACCCTATGGTCTCCATCTCTTTGGGGCAAGTTGAGATGCTCCTGACTTGACTTCCTGAATTTTCATCATGCCTCCTTTTAACAGCACTGACCTGGTTAGGCAATCAACTTCTCTGACTTGGAATTGTATCAACAGCTTACTACCACCAATAAACCTCTTCTCTACTCTTCTCTAAACCACAGGACTGTCAAGAGCTTTTTAGTGTAAATCATATCACTTCTAGCTAAAAAACCTTCAAGGGATCCTCCAAACCTTTAAGAAGCTGGCCTGCTTTTCCAGTTTCATTTCTCTATGCCCCAGGGACAACACTTGTCAGAGTCAGGCAAATCTCCAAAATTAAGCACTGGATTTCCTCTGCACATCTTCACACCTTTAAAAATGAAAATGCTGGCTGGGCGTAATTTCAACACTTTGGGAGGCTGAGGCAGGCGGATCACTTGAGGTCAGGAGTTCAAGACCAGCCTGGCCAACGTGGTGAAACCCTGTCTCTACTAAAAATGCAAAATTAGCTGGGTGTGGTGGCGCATGCGCATGTAATCCCAGCTACTCCGGAGGCTGAGGCAGAACTGCTTGAACTCAGGAGGCAGAGGTTGCAGTGAGCCAAGATCGCGCCACCGTACTCCAGCCTGGGCAACAGAGCGAGACTCCATCTCAAAAAAAAAAAAAAAAAAAAAGGAAATGCTATCATTTCCTCTGTTTAGGGTGCACTTATGCCCCTTGGTCCAGCCAGCAAACTCCTACTCACGCTTCCACATTTCAATCAAATGTCAACCATCTTCAACTCTTTATTTCTACCTAGGAAAGCCAGCACCTTCTGCTAAGTCCCAAGGGAAACATCAGAATACTGACTCAATGGTACATGGGAGATGCTTGATGTAAAAATGATGTGAGTCAACTGTACTCTTCTCCAGTAAGTGAACATTTTCCAGTTTCTCAGTCTGCCACCCTCCAGATTACACATGATGGCAGATTGTGTACTTCATTCACTCCTTTGTTGCTGAAATCTCAAGTCATGGTTTCATCAAGTAATTTTCCATGACCATTTAATATTTAAACTCATTGTTCTAATCTATGTTATTGGGAATTATTTACACTTTCTCAACATGAAATGTCTCTACAGGCCACATTTTCTAGGCATATCCCATAAGTTATATCTCTCATTAAATGAGTTTTACGTAGACACAGCCCAAAAACACTAGTATAATATTAATGTTTTAAGCATTGAATTATAATTTATTAAATGAAGCAGCCTACGAAGGCAGACAGGTGTGGTAAATATAGTCTGGAGACAAGAGATCTAGCTAAAACTGGGCTACTATAGTAACTAGCTATGGGACCTTAACCATTTGACTTTACTTCTATAGACCCCAGTGTTATTATCTCTAAAAAGGAAGAGTTGCCCTAGGAAAACTACATATAAATTATTTGCTCACATGTTCATTTTTTCTGTCTCTCCATTAGAGTATGAGATTCCTGAACCTTTCACTCCTGGTACATTCCCAGACACAAAGCTGTTCAATTTAAAATGTAAATGAAAACTCAGAGGATAAACATGAATTCAGTATAACCTGAATTGAGATACTTTTGGACAGAACTTGTTACCACAAGTCTAAGATTCACCTAAAAGAATAAATAAAGAGCCAGGAACACTGAAAAGAATGAAGTCCAGGCACAAAGCATGTATGAGTTTAACGTAAGTGAAGGAAAAAATACAATTCAATAATTTCAGTTGCCATAACGATGTAAAAAAGAGGGGAAGACAGAAGACATCAGTCTGTTTGTAATCTGGGGATGGAAGAGGGGTTCGTAGCATGACAATATACCAGATAAACTGTGGCATGGCTAGACAGTCCACTAAAAATAAATGAACTATCAAGCCATAAAGAGACAGAGGAATCTTAAATGCATATTGCTAAGTGAAAGAAGCCAATTTGAAAAGGCGACATACTATATGATTCCACCTGGAAGGCATTCTACAGAAGCAGTAAAATGATCAACGGCTGCCAGGGATTAGGAGGTAGAGTGGGAGATGAACAGGTGGAGCAGAGGTTTCTTAAACCAGTGAAACTATGATAACTACATTGGTGGACAGGTCATTATACATTTATCGGAATCCACAGAACACACAACACGAGAGTAAAGCTTAATGTAAACTCTGAATTTCGAGTGATAAAAATGTGTCACTGTAGGCTGGTTGATTATAACAAACGTATCCCTTTGGTGGACCCCAGTGCAGGATGTTCACACTGGGGGAGGCTGTGGGTGTGTGGGGGCAGAAGATAAATGGGCACTCCTTGTACTTTCTGCTCAATTTTAGCTGTGAAGCTAAAATGTCTCTAAAATATAAAATCTATTTTAAACAACAAAATAAGAAATGTATTAAGGGGCAAAAATCTTCACTATTGCTTTCTTTAAAATGATGGCTTGAGCCCAGGAGTTCAAGGTTGCAGTGAGCTATATGACTGTGCCACTGCACTCCAGCATGGGCAGCAGAGCCAAGATCCTCTCTTAAAATGTATGTATTTTATTTTACTGATACACATTAGATGTACATATTTCCAGGGTACATGTGATAATTTGATACATTCATATAATCAAATCAGGGTAACTGGGATACCCATAATCCTACATATTTACATTTTCTCTATACTAGGAATATTCGAAATTCTTCTCTTCTAGCCCTTTTTTTTTTTTTTTTTTTTTTTTTTTTTAAATAAAGTAGAGGGGAGGTCTATGTTGCCCAGGCTGGTCTTGAACTCCTGAGTTCAAGCATCCTCACCTCCACCTCCAAGTGCTGGGACTACAGGCACATGCCACTGCACCCGGCTAACTTTTGGGACTTTTAGAGACACGAGGTTTCACCACGTTGCCCAGGCTGGTCTCAAACTCCTGAGCTCAAGTGATCCGCTGGCCTTGGCCTCTCAAAGTGCTGGGATTATAGGGGTGGGACATTGCACTCAGGCCCTCTTCTAGTTATTCTGAAATGTACAATTCAAGGCCAGGTGCAGTGGCCTGCGTATGTAGTCCCAGCTACTTGGAAGGCTAAGGCAGGAGACTCTCTTGAGCCCAGGAGGTGGAGGTTGCAGTGAGCCAAGATTGCACAACTGCACTCCATCCTGGATAATAAGAATAAACCTCTGTCTCAAAAAACAAAGAAGTGTATAATTCATGAATGTTAACTAGAGTCATTTTACAGATCAGGTTTTTTTTTAAAACAGAGTTAAAAAAAGAACTAAGATTCTAAATATTCATCAATAGGTAATATAGGTAATTTTGTTTAAAAAAAAGGATAAATTATGATACATCCATATTATTTACAGTTAAAAAATTAGATAACTGGAGATATACTGAGATGAAACAGTCCCAGATGTACTTATGAGCAGACTGATAACAGTTCACATTTTGTGGAAAACAATTACATATTATGCATTAAGTACTGTTTGAATTTTCTACAATAGCATTTATTTTTATAATCACAAAGTAACTTTATAAGCTTTCAGTAACCCTAAGAGGCAGAACTCTGAATAGCCACTTTGAAAAGAAAAGAAGCACAAGAAAAGCCAGGGCTCTCCAGACATCCTTATACACAATTTTTTAGTATCTGCTAGAAATATGTCCTAAATCACTTATTTCTACTTCACGTCGGAATAAATGCTGGACAACCAAGACTTCTACATTCTTCCAAAACTGAGACACCTAAATTTTCAATAGAGTAATTGTTAAACATACTGATATATCCATATGATAAATATTACACCTAGTTATTTAAAACCTTTATAAGCAGTTTTAATAACATGAGAACTGCTTAGCAAGACCATACACACATACACACACACACAGATAATCTATCATCTCACTCATATAAATACGTACAAAAAAAAATTGGAAGAAATACCCCAAAGTGTTTAACGGTTATCACCACTGGGTGATGGAATAAGAGGTGAATGTTTTTTATTCTTTATACTTTCATCTATGAACTTTCAACAATATGTAAATGCTACTTTTAGGTAAGTGTTTTGTTGTTTTTGTAGTTTTGTTTATTTCCCAGTGTAGAAATGATTGCTCGCTGCTGATTACAAAATAATACATTTCTACAAAGCCGTCCTCATCCTGCCTTCTCTCTAGTGGACTTGGTTCACTCTAAGTGCTCCGTGTTTACTCAGTTAATAAATGGAAAGACAGATGAATTCTATAAAGTCAATCCTTTTTTACCCCATCTAAGGAAAACCCCTAGGTCCCATGCACCCTGAGGCCCTTCCACCCTAACAACTTGATTTCCCTGAAAAGTATGTCTGGAAGCCTTTCCATGACAAAGTAAATAAATCCCAATATTCTTCTTCAATTTTCATAACGTGAATGCTACCGATGAGCCCTGGCTTAGTTCATCTGTCTCCCATTGCTTGACACTGACAGGTTATTTCCACGGGTTTGCTGTGCAGACACTTGAGGTTCAGACCCTGCAGCGGCCATTGGGGGCAGGGGAGTTGGGGCCTCCAGCTCGAGTTGGGCTCTGGAGGAAGACAAGGAACCTGTTCCTAGCGCTCAGCGGGGCCCTGCGACAGCTGTGGCTGTGGCTACCGCCAGGAAAGGGACAGAGAGGCAGGATAAGGTCAGAACTGCTGGGGCTGGGGCGGAGACGGCTGCTCCCAGGTCTGGGTGCGCCCAGGCGCCTCCCCCCGCGGCCAGTCCCACCTCCGCTGCTGCTCCACAGCAGGAGGGCGCAGCCCCAGCCCCCACAGGGCTAGGGACCCGTGTACGGGGAGCAGGCCGGGTGCCCCAGGATGAACTTGAAGCCCAGCACTACCAGCTTCTAGCTGTGGGAAGGGTTGGTGGCAAGAGGGACCTGGAAGCAGCACTGGGCCCGAGGGCAGAGATCAAGGATGTCTCCCTAAGGGTGGCCCTGCGTAATGGCTGCCATCTCCAGGTCAGCGGGGGCCACGTTTGTGCCCGGAACATCAGCGTGCCCCCAGAGAGCTTGACCCAAAGCATCCTCCAATTCCCAAGAGAATTGCCCCCGGTGCTTGGGCCCCCTGGGAAGCCCTGCTGGCAGAAGCAGTAGGGGCCAGCACCTCAGGCTGATCGGGGTCTGGGATCCGGGCCTGCGTCCAGACTGCCTTCACGCTGGTGCTCCTCTGGCTTTTCTTTGGTATTCCAGCTCTCCAGTTCTGAAACCAAACCTGGATTCGTGGCTCAGAAGTCCGTTTTTCTGGCCAGTTCTTCTCTGACGGTAATTCCAGGGAAAAGGTCCGTTTCAAAGGCCTCAGTAAGAATTGTGTATTGACATCTGTCAAATCTGGTCCTCCTATGCCTCTGGCCTGGCTCAAGTGTGTCTCTGCCATAAGCTGAGCTCGCTGTCCACTGGGAGCCTCAGTGGACAGGTTAGTTTTTTTAACGTTTAAAGTTTTAACCAACTTTAACAATTAACAATTGTTTAAACAATTGTAATCAGGGCTTACAATAAAACTGTAAATTTATTTTATAGGCAATATCACTGTTTAAAAAGCAATTAACTTTCCATATTCTGCTCTTTTCTTCTGTGTCTATGAAAAATAATATTAAAATTAAATTCTGACTCCAAAGACTCCAATAAGTAATACAACAGGAAAAGTGACTAATAAACTTTAAACTGTAATAACAGAGAGATAGTGGCTAACAGGCTGAATGAACACAGCCTGAGAAATAAGTGAGATTATGACCCACAAGTGAAGCATCAGCAAACCTGGATACTACCTGTGGTTCCACCACTCACTATTTGTGCTACTTTTACAACCCACTGACTCTTTGAACTATGGGATGCCATCTGTAAAACAGAGACAAAATCTTCCTGTTACTGTGAACACTGAATGATACAGGAGTATGAAAAGCATTTTAGTACAATGCTGGCATAAAGGTTCAAAAAATGCTCAGTATTCTTAATATTCAGTTCCGAGTACAATTTAAGATGGACATTGTGACCAACTGAAACACACTTAGGAGGACAACAGGAGATGAAAAGAGACCCCAAAATAAAACCATCTGAAATGGCACCTGAAGCAACTAGCTTGGACTCAGACAGTAAAGGAGATACAATGACTGAACATTTAAAGGACACATATGGAAGCAAAGTTATTTAGCGAAGTTCAGGAAAACAAAGCTTTTACAAAGGGAGGCAGATTTTCAGTGCTCTGTAAGAAAGAACATGTTCAAAAATGGAATAGATCGCAGGGTGCAGTGGCTCACGCCTGTAATCCCAACACTTCAGGAGGCCGAGGTAGGTGGATCACCTGAAGTCAGGAGCTTCAGACCAGCCTGGCCAACATGGCAAAAACCCATCTCTACTAAAAATACAAAAATTAGCTGGGTGTGGTAACGGGCACCTATAATCTCCACTATTCAGGAGGCTGGGGCTGGAGAATCACTTGAACCCAGGAGGCAGAGTGCAGTGAGCCCAGATCGTGCCACTGCACTCCAGCTTGGGCAACAGAGCAAGACTCCATCTCAAAAAATAATAATAAATTTTAAAACTCTTCAAATTATTTATCTTAAAATATAGAAGAAATATAATACATATAGAAACTTTTAGCTTCAAAGGTACCTTTAAAATCTTACATTAAACAAGAAAGGTAGAAAAAAAAGTGCTCTAAGACTTACACTTTGCTTCTGACAGATTTTGATTGGGTGACCAGACCAACATGCCAAGATTGTCCCGTTCTTGACTGCGTCTTGCCAGTTTGGCTTGAGAGAAAGAAAAAAGAAAAATCTCATTAAAATTTAACACATATAATAAGCAATAAGTAACAATACCTTTTAATGTATTGTTGAATACACCCACCTTTTACCTGTATCTGTACCAATGGGACCACAAACTTAACCTCAGAGTGAGGATGGAGATGGGGGAGGCGACAGAGTCTGCTGAAACATTTCTACTTGCAAGTCCTTTCCTACTTTTACTGATTTTACAGTATGCTGCTCTGCTTTTAGACATGAGACATCCAAAAAGAAATCCACACATGCCAAGGTGCTCAAAGGTTCTTTTAAAATGTTAATTCTTCACGTGTGCTTGCAGCACCCTTACCCTTCTCTGCCTGAGTAACCTTTTAGTGACTTGGCAATAGAAATTCCAAAATTCTTCTAACAGCATTATTAAAGAATAACCATTTAAAAAGTTTAACCTGAAAGTAAACTTCTAAAATGCATACTAATTCTTAAAAATCTGTGATGCAAAATAGTAGGCCAAAACGTTTAAAAGTGCCAAGGGTGGAGCTCACATGTATTAGTGAATTAACCGCAAGCAACTGTCATCTACTACAATACACATACCTAAAACATTATCTTCACAAGGCAAAGACTCAAGAAACAGGAGGTTCAGTGACCATACCTTCACAATGCTTAGGCCCAAACTTATTCATTCTAAAGGTTAATTTTGGCCACTTTTTTTCCTTTAAATAAACTACTCTGAAAATATGATGAAAGTTATGGAACCTAAACTCTAAGGGGAAAAATGCAACTAAATATAACATACAACCTACTATAAACAAAAATCTAGGAAACCCACAGTCTGGTTAACGAATTTCTTCTTTTATGATACCGCCAGATCTTCCATCTTTAATTTTGTCTACCAATGTGTTCTAGGTTTTATAAAGAGGAAATTTTACATTTTTAGTAAAATCTGAGAGGCAGTTACTTTAAAGAACCATAACAGAATAGTGAAAAGGACCCAAAGTGTGAACAGTATGAATTAGGTAAAATTAAAAGTTGAATTTATGTTGCAGATGGGAAGAGGATGTAGATGAGAAAGAAATATGACAAAAAAGATGTAGTGACCATCTTTGAGTTTACCCTTTTTTGAGACAGAGTCTTAGTCACCCAGGCTCAGCTCACTGCAACCTCTGCCTCCCGGGTTCAAGTGATTCTCCTGCCTCAGCCTCTCGAGTAGCTGGGACTATAGGCGTGCACCACCACACCCAGCTAATTTTTTATTTTTAGTAGAGATGGAGGTTTCACCATATTGGTCAGGCTGGTCTCGAACTCCTGACCTCATGATCTGCCCACCTCGGCCTCCCAAAATGCTGGGGTTACAGGTGTGAGTCACTGCGCCCAGCACAAGTATACCTTTTTTTTTTTTGAGACGGAGTCTCACTCTGTCATCCAGGCTGGAGTGTAGTGGCCGGATCTCAGCTCACTGCAAGCTCCACCTCCCGGATTTACGCCATTCTCCTGCCTCAGCCTCCC
>NW_012104253.1:1299471-1300104 GCF_000951045.1 Mandrillus leucophaeus
AAAAAAAAAAAGAAAGTGTGAGAGAGTTTTTGGAGGAGATGGAGCTCTTTGGTATCCTAATTGTGTGGTGTTATGTGAAACTCCAGTAGTGCCCCCATCAGCATTTGCTTTCTGTGATTTCAGTCACCCATGATAAACCGTGGTCTGAAAACATTCAATTGAGAATTCCAGAAACAGTTCCTGAATCTTACATTGTGCCCCATTCTGATTACCATGCTGAAATCTCGTGCCGTCCCTCCTGGGACATGCATCATTCCTTTGTGCACCACGTCCCCTCTGGAGGTACTATGTGCCCATCAGTAACTCGGCCATCTTAGTTACCAGCTGGACGGTCACAGCATTGCAGCACTTGCATTCAAGTCCCCCATATTTTACTTACTAACACCCCCAAAGTGCTGGTGATGTTGGCATATTGCTATAATTGTTCTATTTTATTATTAGTTTTTGCTGTTGATCTCTCAGTGTGTCTAACTTATAAAGTAACCTTTATCATAGGTATGTATGCATAGGAAAAACCATAGTATATATATAGGGTTCAGTACTACCCAGTTTCAGGCACCCACCAGGGGCCTTGAAACATACCTTTCATGGATAAGGACAGAGTATTGTATACACATCTTAACTCTCACAAAA
>NW_012104253.1:1302404-1304873 GCF_000951045.1 Mandrillus leucophaeus
TTAGTAGAGACAGGGTTTCACCGTGTTAGCCAGGATGGTCTCGATCTCCTGACCTCGTGATCCGCCCGTCTCGGTCTCCCAAAGTGCTGGGATTATAGGCTTGAGCCACCGCGCCCGGCCTACCTTTTTTACAGATATATACATAGTTCTGACTTTCAGAACAATGCTAATGCTACACATAACCTAAAACAAAAGTCATCAAAAGTATGTGTGGGGAGGGACCCCCAACGGAATACAAAGACAAATGAGTCCTGCTATATTTCCAATAGAAGTCTAAAGTACAACAAAAATAAAGGTATCCACAGTGGAAAGGTACAATCAAAACTGCATGACTGTCTGTGTAGAAAATCTACATTTTGTAGAATCTACAAAATGGCACTAGAATAAATGAGTTTAGTAAGGTTGTAAGAAATAATATTAATAGTAAAATCAATTCTATTTATATATACCAGCAATTAAAAAATCAAAATTAAAGATCATTAGCATCAAATATGAAATAACTTAGGGATAAAGTAAGATGTGTACATTGAAAACTATAAAACACTGCTGAGAGAAACTAAAGATGATCTAAGAAAATGAAGAAATATATCATAGATATAGACTCATTATTAAGAAGGCATTCTTCCCAAACTGCTCTAAAGATTCAATGCAACCCCAATCAAAACTGTAGCACATTCTTTTGCAGTAATTGATAAATATTCTACAATTCATAAAGAAAGGCAAGGTAACTGAGACAGTCAACGCATTTTGAAAAAGAGCAAAGTTGGAAGATTTACACTATCTAAATCAAGACTAATTATAAAAAATCAGTAATCAAAAATGTATGGTATTGGCATAAAGATAGAGAAATAGGCCGGGCGCGGTGGCTCACACCTGTAATCCCAGCACTTTGGGAGACCGAGGTGGGTGGATCACGAGGTCAGGGGATCGAGACCATCCTGGCTAACACAGTGAAACCCCGTCTCTACTAAAAATACAAAAAATTAGCCGGGGGTCATGGTGGGCTCCTTAGTACCAGCTACTCGGGAGGCTGAGGCAGGAGAATGGCGTGAACCTGGGAGGCGGAGCTTGCAGTGAACTGAGATCGCGCCACTGCACTCCAGCCTGGGAGGCAGAGTGAGACTCCGTCTCAAAAAAAAAAAAAGAGAGAGAGAAATAAATGGAATAGAATCCAAAAACAGAACCACACATATAGGATCAAATGATTTTCCATAAAGGCATGAAGGCAAAACCAAACCAAAAATAATAATCTTTTCAACAAATGATGCAGGAACAAATGAATACTCACATGCAAAAACAAAACATTTTTTAAAAAATTAATTTGGATCCATACCTCAAAATTATCTCAAAACAGACGACAGAACTGAATGTAAAACTCAAAAATTATAGAATTTCTAGAGAAAAACACACGGAAATCTTTTTGACCTTGGGGTAGGAAAGGACATCTTAGATACAATACCAAAAGCACAATCCACCAAACATTTTTTAATGGTATATTATACTTAAGTAAAATTTTAAAACTTTTACTCTGCAAAAGGCACTGTTGAGATACACTGCAGACTGTAAGAAAATATTTGCGTATCGCAAATGCAACAAAGGACTTGTATCCAGAATACATAAAGAACTTTCAAAGTCAACAATAAGGAAAATGACACAATTTTTTTTAAAAAAAAGGACAAACGATTTGAACAGTCACTTCACCAAAGTAGATATAAAGGTGGCATATTAGATGAAAAAATGCTCTACATCTTTAGCCATTAGAAAAATGTGAATTAAAGCCATGATGAGAAACCATGATTTACCTGTTAGGCTGTCTAAAATAAAAGGCATCAACAATACAAAGAGCTGACAAGAACGGGAACAACTGAAATTCTCATACACTACTGGTGTAAATGCAAAATTATAAAGCCATTCTGGGAAAATTTTGCAGTTTTTTACAAAGACATAATTATAGTTACCAAATGACTGATCTAGCAACCCCACTGTTCAGCCATATACCCTACAGAATTAGCATTATGTTCACAGCAAAACCTGCACACAGGCTGGGAGCAGTGACTCACACCTGTAATCCCAGCACTTTGGGAAGCTGAGGCGGGTGGATCACCTGAGGTCAGGAGACCAGCCTGACCAATATTGTCAAATCCCATCTCTACTACAAATACAAAAATTAGCCAGGCATGGTGGTATGTGCCTGTAGACTCAGCCACTCGGAAGTCTGAGGCAGGAGAAATGCTTGAACCCCGGAGGTGGAGGTTGCAGTGAGCCAAGATCGCGCCACTGCACTCCAGCCTGGGCGCCAGAGCGAGACTCAGTGCCAAAAACAAAAACAAACAAACAAAAAACAAAAAAACAAAACAAAACAAAAAAAACCATCCGGCACACACAGGCAGCGTTATTCACAATCATCAAAAACTGTGAAATATTCAGATGTTCTTCCATGGGCAAATGGATAAACCAACTGTAGTACAC
>NW_012104253.1:1306597-1309901 GCF_000951045.1 Mandrillus leucophaeus
AAAAAAAAAAAAAAAAAAAGAAAGGTTTATTTACATGGCTAGCGGGGCTATACAGTGGTTCAACTACTTCAGAGAAAAAACAGGCAATGTATAGTAAAGTAGACGTATGGATACCTTGCAAGCCAGCATTTCCATTTCTAGACTACATATATATGCAATGTTTTTCAAATTGCTGGTCAAATCTACTCACATTGAATTTTGGGTTCCTAATCAGCATTTTAAAAAAAGAGTAAGGAACAGAAAACATCAGCATATGGTTTCATGTGTTTATAAACTATTGGTGGAGATTTTTTAAAGTCTGAAAGTCTCTGGTCTAGAGACTTTAAGAGGTGCACATGGAAGGACAGCATGTTGCTCAGTTTTCTGTTTCGGCTTGGCTAGACTCTAGTAGGCAGTTATTTAATCAAACATTAATCTAGGTGTTGCTGTGAAAAGTATTTAGTAGATATGGTTAACATCTATAATCACTTGATTACCCTCCATAATGTGAGCGGGCCTTATCCAGTTCACCTGAAGGTTATAAGAGCAGAAATTGAGATTTTTCCAGAAGTTGAGACTGAGGCCCTAACTCCTTCCTATAGGCCTGCTCTACAGATTTCAGACTTGTCAGGCCCCTACAACTACATAAACCAATTCCTTAAAATAAATCTCTGAATATATGTATACATAGATACACCCATACATATTCTAGTAGTTCTGTTTATCTGAAAGAACCCTATCTACACAGTAACATAGATAGTTACTACAGAATTGTCTACAGGACCAAAATAGAGGAAAATCTTTAAAATACATCAACAGGGGCTGGGCGTGGTGGCTCATGCCTGTAATCCCAGCACTTGGGGAGGCTGAAGCGGGTGGATCACCTGAGGTCAGGAGTTCAAGACCAGCTTGATCAACATGGAGAAACCCTGTCTCTACTAAAAACACAAAATTAGCCGGGCATGGTGGCGCACGCCTGTAATCCCAGCTACCAGGGAGGCTGAGGCAGGAGAATCACTTGAACCCGGGAGGCGGAGGTTGCGGTGAGCCGAGATCATGCCATTGCACTCCAGCCTGGGCAACAAGAGCGAAACTCTGTCTCAAAAAAAAAAAAAAAAAAAAATCAACAGGGATTGGATAAACCGTGGTATGTGACTTCAAGGGAATTAAATACAGAAAACAAAATCAGATCTACAGCTATCAACCAGTCTGAATAGAAAAAGCAAGTTAAAGGAAATGTATAATATCATAACTTGAATGTTGAAAATATAAAATTGGTACTATCAGTTATAGGAAACATTTAAATAAGATGTGTACAATGAAGATATTCTTAAAACCAGATTAACAGGCATTTAAAGAGAGAAAGATCTTGCTTTGTAACATTATAATATTTCACTGTTCTTTGCAAATCCCAGTGCTAAGCAGACAAATACTATTTTGTGTACATTGCTTGTATATATCCAAAACTTTAAGAATCACAGAGAAATCCTTCACTGTATGATTTGATGCTACCTGTGTTCAAATTTAAAATCATCTAGTCCAACAGTAAGGAAAATACTCTTCTAGTATATTTTCAGTTCTACTCTGAAACTCTGAGCTATTTCTCACTCTACAATGTCATATTTTACTTGTCAACTGTTTGGAAGCACAACAGCAACTTACAGGGTATGAGGGTTCCAATTTCTCCACATCCTCACCAACACTTGTTATTATCTGACTTTTTGATTCTAGCTAGCAGGTGTGAAGTAGTCTCTAACTGTGGTTTTGATTTACATTTCCCTGAATAAAGAGGTTGGGCATGTTGGTTGTTTATTGGCCATCTGAGTATCTTCCCTGGAGAAATGTCTATTCTGCTCTTTTGCCTGTTTTATGTTGGGAATATAAAATGGTGCCATTCCTCAAAAGATTATCATATAACCCAGAAAATCCACTCCGAGGTATACAGCCCAAAGAAATAAAAACATATGTCCACATAATAATTTGTATATAAATTTTCATAGCAGCATTACTCAACAGCTAAAAGACAGAAACAACCCAAATGCCCATCAACTGATGATTGAATTAAAAAATGCAGTATGTTTATCACAGAACATTATACTGCCAAGAAAAGGAATAAAATACTAACACATGCTCAGCATGAAATTTGAAAACACTATGCTAAGTGAAAGCAGTCAGTCACATGCACAAAAATCCAGTCTATTGTATGATTTTATTTACATGAACCATCCAGACAGAAAGATTAGTGATTGCCATAGGCTGTGGGGCATTTGGAAATAACAGGGAGCCACTGCTAACAGGTACAACATTTCCTTATGGGATGACAAGAATGTTTTAAATTTGATTTGTGGTGAGAGCTGCACAACTGAATGTACCGAAAGCCACTGGATCTTGCATATTTTAAATAAGTGAACTGCATGTTTTGTTAATTTTATCGTAGTAAAGCTGTTATTTTAAAAGCAAGGCTACTCAGGAGACTGAGGTGGAAGGATCAGCTGAGGCCAGAATTTCAAGGCCAGTCTGAGCAACACAGTGAGACCCTATCTCTACAAGTTTTTAAAAGTTAGCCAGGTATGGTGGTGAGCACCTGTAGTCCCAGCTACTTGGGAGGGTGAGGCTAGAAGATTGCTTGAGCCCAAGAGTTCAAGGATGCAGTGAGCTATGATCACCCTGAGGCACTCTAGCCTGGGCAACAGGGAGAGATCCTGTCTCTTTAAAACAAACAAACAAAACACAGAAACTAACTGGAAAGAGAAGACAGGTTACTCCATGGCCATTAGAACACCTGCTTAGGTTCTCATAGCACCCTCTCCCCTACACCCTAAAAAATCACGTTAGATCTGTGGAGTGGAGGGGAAGAGGGAGTTGTTTTTCTACCATTCAGGGTCCAACCATATCCTCAATGACCGAAGTCAGAACAGAAAGATGAAGACAAGAAAGAGAATGGCCAAATGGATAAACACAGAAGGGGCAGCAAAAACAATCAGAACTGAAATAAATGGTGAATATGCTTTTCTTGCTATCAATAATTATAAGATAGGGCTGGGCGTGGTGGCTCACACCTGTAATCCCAGCACTCTGGGAGGCCAAGATGGGTGGATCACCTGAGGTCAGGAGTTCAAGACCAGCCTGGACAACATGGTGAAATCCCATCTCTACTAAAAATACAAAAATGAGCCAGGAGTGGTGGCGGGCGCCTGTAATCCCAGCTACTTGGGAGGCTGAGGCACGAGAATCGCTTGAACCCAGGAGGCAGAGGTTGCAATGAGCTGAGGTCACGCCACTGCACTCCAGCCTGGGGTACAAAGCAAGGCTCTGTCTCAAAAAA
>NW_012104253.1:1314156-1316583 GCF_000951045.1 Mandrillus leucophaeus
ATTCTCCTGCCTCAGCATCCCAAGTAACTAGGATTACAGGCATGTGCCACCACGTCCAGCTAATTTTGTATTTTTAGTAGAGACGGGGTTTCTCCACATTGGTCAGGCTGGTCTCAAACTCCCGACCTCAGGTGATCTGCCAGCCTCAGCCTCTCAAAGTGCTGGGATTACATTAAATATCTGTATCTTTCTACAAAGCATATACCTACTGTCTGGTTCTCTCTTCTCTAATCACTTCCTTTTTAAATGCTAAAAGTTTACATTGGAACAAATAGGCCCATAATTTCCAATCACCAGCTCTCTGGAATTAAAATCTACAATAAATATAAGCATGTTATAAAATCCTTAAAAACTCAAATCTCATGTTCTCCTGAATTTATGGGAAAACATTTTTCCTCTCAAAGATTAGCGATTTCACAAAAATTTAAAAGCTAAACAGATTTTTTAGTTGAAGATTTTTTCCTCCATAATAAATGCTCTATTCACTTGCTTTTTAAAAACAGAAACTTTTTTAAAAAACTTATATCGCAGTTGGTTAACGAGGGGTATGTATACTCCCACTAGACCCCCACCCCCAAAAAGGAGAGGGACTGTAAAAAATAAAAAGGCAGGCAAGAACAAAGCTGGACAGGGAGAGAAGACAGACAGAAAGGGCTTCAGCAGTTAGCTGAGGTAGAAACTATCATGCCACAACTGACATACACATAACCAGTTACCATTGCTTATTTTGTATTGTATTACCCAGTAAATACCCAACTAGATAGATAATTCCTTGGTAACAAAGAATCCATTCTTCATTCTTGTACTGCCACTACTTACCTGACCTGAAGTAGCGCTATTTGGTCAATTGATTTCATAGGTCTTCAGCTGTCTTGAGTCTTAATTTTAGCAAGATTCATTCTCATTAGCATCACCACAACAGTAATTGCATCACCACAGCAGTAACTATCCTCAGAGGAAATGTTCTAAACATGTATAGTGTGTTCTGTCTTTCGGGATAGTGTTTCACACCTCCAGGGGGAGCAGAAGAGAAGATGTGATGCAGAGGAACTAAACGGCCACATGAATGGTAGTAAGAGATTTTAACAAAAGTTTACCTTTCCCCATGTTTTCTCTACCACTATTTTAAACATCAGGGTTCCCTGGGTTCCTCTTTTTCATCTGGTATTAATTACTCTTCCTATGCCATTAACACCTAACACTGCAAATTTCTCAAACCACATTTATTATGGTAATGACCTCTAAATCTGTATCTCAAGACAGAATACACATATAAGGCAAGAACAACTCAAAAAGCATCCTGACACAGCTTATCGCCCTCTCATTCACCCTTACCACTATCAACAAGAAGCTGTTTCTTCTTGTTTATCTAAAAAAATTAACACTATCACTTGTATAGTCACCAACTCCCAGCGATACGGCTGCAAGTCATCTTGGAGTCCCCTCATCTGCTACTAGCACTCGAGCACACACACTCTGCAAAACCCACTGAGCCCCATCCACTAATTCCTTCAATTTTTCTCAAATCCATCGCTCTCCAACCCTTCCGCCATTAACCTTCAGTTTCCAACTTCACAGTTTCTCACCTCGTCCTGTCTTTTTTTTTTTTGAGAGGGAGTCTCGCGCTGTCGCCCAGGCTGGAGTGCAGTGGCCGGATCTCAGCTCACTGCAAGCTCCGCCTCCCGGGTTTCCGCTATTCTCCTGCCTCAGCCTCCCGAGTAGCTGGGACTACAGGCGCCCGCCACCTCGCCCGGCGGTTTTTCCGGCTATTTTTTTGTATTTTTTAGTAGAGACGGGGTTTCACTGTGTTAGCCAGCATGGTCTCGATCTCCTGACGGCGTGATCTGCCCATCTCGGCCTCCCAAAGTGCTGGGATTACAGGCTTGAGCCACCGCGCCCGGCCATATTAACTATTACTATGTGCCAGTAACTGGGCTAACCACTTCACCTATCTGTCACATAACATGCACCAAAAAAAACCCTATGAGATAAGAACTGTTGTAGTCCACATTTGAAAAGAGGAGTTAAGTCACTTGCACTTAGATCCTAACACTGGTCAGGATCTGAGCTCACATCTGGGACTCAGTCCCATAGTGGACCTGAATCTGATTATAACCACTTTGTTGTTGAGTGATGATGAACAAGCTACTTAGCTTCACTAATCCTAAAGAAAAATGGAGAGGATAATGCCTACCTTGCATGGGTTTCTAGGAGGATTAGAAAGGCCACCTATTAAGTAAGTACCTGGTACATACAGATGCTCCTCAGCTTACAACAGTGTTAGTCCTGACAAATGCATCACAAATTGAAAATATTTTACTCCAAAAACGCACTTAATACACCTAACCTAATGGACATCATAGCCTAGTCTACCTTATATATGCTCAGAACACTTACATTAGCCTGTAGTTGGGCAAGGCCATCTAA
>NW_012104253.1:1318509-1319020 GCF_000951045.1 Mandrillus leucophaeus
ACAAAAAACATTTTGTGACTCCAAAATTGTTTGCTTCTGATGTTGGGTAATCAAAAAGATACAAATCAAAGGGAATGGCAAGAATACATATGATTACTATTGCTATAACAGTTACATATACTTACTATGTGCTAGGCACTGTGTACTTTGACAGGCCTCAATTCATTTCAATCTTACAACAATCCATTTTACAGATGAGAAAATTAAAGCACAGAGAGACAAAGCAAGCTGCCCAACATCACGCTTATGAGCAGTGAAGCTGAGAATCGAAGCTTAAGGAAGAGGGATGAAAACAGCAGAAGCCAGAGTTGGTGGTGTTAACCATTATGCTACACAGCCTAGATTTTAAAGAACATTTTTCCTCCTCATGATATCCATTAAGTATTTTAGCACTTAAGCTACATGGCTTAAGAATTCTCAACTGACAACAGTTCACGCTCTATAAAATGAGGAAGTCAGAAGCAACTTTGGTATTTAAATACCAAAGTATCTTTTTTTTTTTTTTTTCTGA
>NW_012104253.1:1322271-1333603 GCF_000951045.1 Mandrillus leucophaeus
AAAAAAAAAAAAAAAAAAAAGGCGCTGAATATCTCATGTAAGGATATCACACCACATACTGCTAGCCAAGGAAAAGATCAAAATTCAAAATACAGTTTCTACTGAATGTGTAGCACTTTTATACCATCTTAAAGTTGAAAAATCCAGCCGGGTGGGGTGGCTCATGCCTGTAATCGCAGCACTTTGGGAGGTGGAGGCAGGAGGATCACGAGGTCAGGAGACCGAGACCATCCTGGCTAACACGGTGAAACCCCATCTCTACTAAAAATACAAAAAATTAGCCGGGCGTGGTGACAGGCGCCTGTAGTCCCAGCTACTCGGGAGGCTGAGGCAGGAGAATGGCGTGAACCTGGGAGGCGGAGCTTGCAGCGAGCCGAGATCGTGCTACTGCACTCCAGCTTGGGTGACAGAGCGAGACTTCGTCTCCAAAAAAAAAAAAAAAGTTGAAAAATCCTAAGTTGACCATTTAAGTCAAGAACTGTCTGTACTTAATACTTGATCAATAATAGCAATTATTATTTCCTTTCTCTTCTATTATTTGACATCTTTCAGACCTTGGTACCTTCAGTGTCTAGCATATTATAAGTACTTCGTAAATGTTAAGTAAATTAATATGCATAACATAGGTTAGGTAAACAATTAATGAAAAATTTTAGAAAGTGAGTACATTGTTCTATTCCCTTTCCTTCAACACAGCAATCCAGACTGACAAGTTTGAGAACCAAGTAGGCTGGGCAGCAACTCATGTAGCCCTGATCTCTGGAATGCCACCCACTCCCTCTCTTCTTGTACCTTTCTTTATAATAGCACTCTACCCTTTAACGGCATAAACTCTATTCCCATGGGTAGGTTATTTCAAAAATACTATGATTTGCAATATTACAAGCTGACAAAAATAAATGAATAATTTCCCTTAGAACTGGCTCAAGGCCAGGCATGGTGGCTCACACCTGTAATCCCAGCACTTTGGGAAGCTGAGGTGGGTAGATCATTTGAGGTCAAGAGTTTAAGAACAGCCTGGCCAACATGGTGAAAACCTGGCTCTACTAAAAATGCCAAAAAAAAAAACCCCAGCTGTGGTGGCTCACACCTGTAATTCCAGCTACTCGAGAGGCTACTGGAGAGGCTGAGGCATGAGAATCACTTGAACCCAGGAGGCAGAGGTTGACATGAGCCAAGATTGCACCACTGCATTCCAGCCTGGGTGATATAGTGAGACTCTGTCTCAAAAAATAAAAATAAATAATAGAACTGGCTCAATCACTGTTCAGTAATCTGAGTTCAGCTAAAGCCTAATCTATGTCCCTTTTCTGATTCCCCAAGAAGGAAGTCAGATGCTAATCAAATGCTACTGAAGTTAATTCTGCACTAGAAACTGCAATTGTATAGTCAGTTTCTAACTAATAACATCTTATCTTCTCTCATTCTCTTGGACTCACAGGTGTCTTGGACTGGGAATCGATTTTCTCTAAGAGGAACCACAAACACTTTTCTTCCATGTTATCAATATAACAAGCTTATCATTTACCACCAATGTAATTTAGCCACATATGATCCTCAAACCAAAACAAAGACAAAACACTTCAGAGACCAATTAATTTCACAGTGAAATGTTTTAGGCTCAGGTTTCTCCTATTTCTCCTAACACTGTCCTATCAGTAATGTAACACACTAATCAGAATGGACAAGGCTGTATTGACATTTCACCACCAAGCAATTCAAGAGAAACAAAAGCCCTGAAGCTACAGTCTGACTGATGGTCAGGCACCACAATCTTAAGAAATACAGAGGGCCCAGATTATCCTATAACACAATTATTCCCAACATCACCATGACCCAAAGAAAACTTCTAACTACTGTACCACCAGCTAAGGACACACCTTTACACTAATGTTGTAAGAGTTCCTTATAAAAGGTTGAGTTAGGAAAAAAGACAATATGGAATTCTTTGCAAAAGTCTGGCAAAACAGGATGTTAGAAGGGAACACAGAAACCCTGTCCAGTAAAAATGATGAGAGAAGTTGCATTAGTGTGTTTTCACAATGCTGATAAAGATATACCAGAGACTGGGCAATTTACAAAACAAAGAGTAAGTTTAACTGGATTTAACAGTTCCGTGTGGCTGGGGAAGCCTCACAGTCAAGGCATAGGGCAAGGAGGAGCAAGTAAGGTCTTACATGGATGGCAGCAGGCAGAGAGGAGCACTTGTGCAGGGAAACTCCCCTTTGTAAAACGATCAGATATCTCGTGAGACTCATTCACTATGAAGAGAAAAGCACAGGAAAGAGCTGGCCTCATGATTCAATTATCTACCACCTGGTCCCTCCTACAACATGTGGGAGTTATGGGAGCTACAAGATAAGATTTGGGTGGGGACACAGAGCCAAACCGTATCATAAGTGTACTGTACATAAGTTCAGGGTAGTTTGGCAAAGTTTACCCAAGCCTCCAGCAATTTATCCCAAAAGAAAATATTCATAAAGCTATGTAAAAACTTACCTACAAAGTTATTCATCAAATGCTGCTGAAAACAGCAATAAATTGGAAAGAACTCAAATGTCCAACATAATCTCATAATCTGGTACAACCGTATTGTGGAAACTGTACACATTAAAAGCTACAGAGCCCTTTTCACAAGATGGCACCAAAAGCAAAGAAGGAAGCTCCTGCTCCTCCTAAAGCCAAAGCCAAAGCCAAAGCCAAAGCAAAGGCTTTGAAGGCCAAGAAGGCAGTGTTGAAAGGCATCCACAGCTGAAAAAAAAAGATCCACACATCACGCACCTTCCAGCAGCCCAAAACACTGCAACTCCAGGGGTAGCCCAAATATCCTCAGAAGAGCGCCCCCAGGAGAAACAAGCTTGACCACTACACTACTATCAAGTTGCCGCCGACCACTGAGTCTACCATGAAGAAGAGAGACGACAACACACCTGTGTTCACTGTGGATGTTAAAGCCAACAAGCGCCAGATCAAACAGGCTGTGAAGAAGCTCTGTGACCCTGATGTGGCCATGGTCAACTTCCTGATTCAGCCTGATGGGGAGAAGGAGGCATACGTTCAACCAGTTCCTGATTATGATGCTTGGGATGTTGCCAACAAAACTGGGATCATCTAAACTGAGTCCAGCTGGCTAATTCTAAATATATGTATATCTTTTCACCAGAAAAATAAAAATAAAAAGTTGCAGAACTATGTACATTTAATGACTTGGGAAAACCATACGTAAAGTACAACATGCAAATGACAACAAAGTGCTGCATACTACAGAATCACCTAATCTAACAACTCACAGGCAGGGCGCAGTGCCCACGCCTGAAAATCCCAGTACTTCGAGAGGCCAAGGCTGGAGGGTTGCTTGAGGTCAGGAATTTGAGACCAGCCTGGGCAACAAAGTGAGACCCTGTCACTACAAAAAATAAAAAAAATAGCGAGGCATTGTGGCTCACACTTGTAGTTCCAGCTACTTGGGTTGCTGAGGTGGGTGAACTCCTTGAGTCCAGGAGGTCAAGGCTGCAGTGAGCCATGATCGTGCCACTGCAATACAGCCTGGGCAACAGAGCAAGACTCTGCCTCAAAACAAACAAAAACTCATGTCCAATTCAAATTATGTTTCCATAAGCATAACTACATATGCTATAGGTGAAGTAGGATATAGTCTTATCCTACTTCACCTACAGATATGCCTGTCCTGTTCTGAAGGAACTCCCTCTGCTCACCTCTAATGAGAGACCTAATAGTCTAGGAAATACTTTCCCCTACTGCTTTTCCTAAAGCACTTAATACATAATTACACTGTTGACTAAATTTTTTCTTACTGAGAAACTATTTCTTCCCTCTGAGTCTTACAAGGTTTTGAAATGTTGAGAACAGAAAGTCACTGACATACTGTAGTTTCATGAAAGAGGATGGAATTACTACCTATCTTTTGGTGAAACTAGAAACAGAGCACTATCAGTCAGGTTTTTTAAAGCCCACATAATTATAAGTGACTTTTCTTTCTTTCTTTTTTGAGACAAGTTCTCACCCGACTGCCCAGGCTGGAGTGCAGCGGTACAATCTCGACTCACTGCAACCTCCGCCTCCTGGGCTGAGGCAATCCTCCCACCTCGGCCTCCCAAGTAGCTAGGACTACACACCCAGCTTGTTTTTTGTACTTTTAGTACAGAAAGGGTTTCACCATGCTGCCCAGGCTGGTCTCGAACTCCTGGGCTCAAGCAATCCACCTGCCTCAGCCTCCCACAGTGCTGGGATTATAAGCATGAGCCACCGCATCTGGCCTATAACTGACTTTTCTGTTACTAATACAGATTTGTGAGGATTTTATTAGACTTCTACCCCAACCTTCTCTCTTCACAGTGGTTTATCCCTTTGAAAAAGAGCTGAGCAGTATCACTAATATACAATTTTACCCTTTTTAAAAACTAATCTGAACCAATTTATGAGATAGTAATTTACACAAGTCACCCCATACTAAGGAAATATCTCTATCCTTAATAACATTATGTTTGAAGATGAAAGGATGAAACTTACCATGCAATCTCTTTCTTAGCCTACCAGTATGATGATAATCACACTTTTTAACAACAGTCAAAAATCAGATGCTGTCAATTTCTTATTACTAGTCCCAGAAAAGACACATCTATTTTCTTCTTGATTTAGAATAGGTTAAAAAGTTAATTTGGGCTGGGCACGGTGGTTCACACCTCTAATCAAACTGTGGGAGGCCAAGTGGGGAGAATCACTTGAGGCCAGCAGTTAAGAGATCAGCCTGGGCAACACAACACAGCAAGACTCCGTCTCTACAGAGCATGATGTTGCGCTCCTGTACTTTTACTACTTGGGAGGCTAAGGTGGGAGGATTGCTGGAGCCCAGGAGTCCAAGGCTGCAGTAAGCCATGATTATACATCAAGTTGCACTCCAGCCTAGGTGACAGAATGAGACCCCATCCCAAAAAGGGGGAAAAAGAAATTACAGAAGATATGAAGAAAAAAAAAGGTTTTACCCAAAAGCAAATCTATGCAAAATATCTTCAAAATTTCATGTTGTTAAAAAAAAAAAAATTCAAACCACAAGTATCACTCATAATGTATATCACATTCTTAGAGTTGCTTTACTAAAATCAGCATATCCATAAGATAACCCACTAGGATGAATTAAACAGATGGGCTCAGAACTCAGACCATCAGTTTGAAATTCTAGGTGTGCACCTACAAAATTTAAATACACTGGAAAAATGATTTCAAACAGGGCTTTCTCGTTTGAAACCGGTGGTTAAAGACAATCTCTACCCCATAGTGACAGAATTAAATGAGATAATACATACATAAAGTGCTTGGCTAAATGCCTCAGCACACCATGAGCATGCGACTCACCAGATTATTTATTTTATTATGAAAGTCAGTGTTTGGAGTGAAAAGAACAGAAAAACCACCTAAAAACAACTCAACATTAACTACTTCACGCTTCTTGACTATGGCTGTCTTCTCCTACATTCCCAAACACTGATCTAGGCTCTAAGTGGCTTATTCAGGTTGTAATAATGTCCTTACCAAACTTTCTGCCTCCTCTCTCTGCCTCCAAATTGAAAATTATTATATAAATGGCAGCAGGAGATACCTCTCCATTACTGTCCATGTGACACTACTTCACATTACCCTTGCAAGAAGTTCTCCCAAATTCAAGCAATTCTAGAAACTATTAAAGATACAAAGAACTTCACAAATAGAGTTTACTTAAAGGTTGGGAAACCATACACATGAAGTGTCTTGGCAGAGGTGATGGTGTCAAGGACCCCATGCCTATTCCAGCCCAGAGCTCTCTCGATCACACTGCATTACATTATTACATTCCCAGAGCTTTCTTGTTTGACACATAACTGTGCCAGAATTGGTTCCTTGTCTGGTATTCTGTCACTCTGTAGGAATTTCCAGTAAAATAAGATGAATTTTTATTGTTGTTAGTATTATGTTACGCACCACCAGAATAGCCAAAATAAAAATGGAAGACTTTATGAGCCCTAATGATGCTGGTACCTCACTATTTACAAATGCTGATCAGATGAGACATTTGTTTTGATAGTGAAGGCCATGCAACCCTGCATCAACAAAACTCCACTTGTTCATAAGCAAATAAAGAATTGCAGTAATTTATCCAAGTATTTATGGAGGTCTTATCTAAAGAAGTTCTTTTTAAAAAGTCAAATAAGAAGTCCAGTAAGCCAGTAGAATAATGGGCAAAGACCTTCCCTAGAAAAAGCAGCTTCCTTGTGGGAGAATTTCAAGTAGTTTATGTAAATATTCCCCACTTCCCTCCAGGAGATGGAGCTTAAATCCCCCTGACTTGAGTGTAGACTGGACTTACTAACTTGTTTCCAAAAAAATAAGTATGGAAGGTGTAGGTTGGACTTACTAACTTGTTTCCAAAAAAATATTGTTTCCAAAAAAATAAGTATGGAAGGTGGTGAATGTATACAGTAGAGAAACATAACCTTGGCCACGATTAACATTATCAGCAATAAATCATGGTGTAGCATGCACTACAACCCCCACCACTCCAACAATATGAATTCCCCAAATGCATAACTCTAGTCTAATCAAGTGAAAAACAGCAAACTGGGGAGACATCATAATTAAATGCAATGCATACAGTACTCTGGACTGGATTCTAAAACAGAAATGGATATTAATGGGAAAACTAGTGGAATCTAAATAAAATGTGGAACTTAGTAATGTATCAGTGTTGGTTTCTTGGTACTGACAAGCACACCTTGGTGATGTAAGGGGAACCCAAGTGAGGGGTCTGATAATCCATAGCATACACGAAAGGGTTGGGGATAGGTAGGTAGCCATCCTGTTCCTGAGAAAAAAGTCACACTCTAAAAACTTCCCATAACTCAAGTCATAAATGTAAGAACACCATTTTTATTATTTTTATTTTTTTCAGAGTCTCAGTCTCATCCAGCCTGGAGTGCAATGGTGTGATCTTGGCTCACTGCAACTTCTTACCTCCCTAGTTCAAGCAATTCCTGTGCCTCAAGTGATCTGCCCACTTTGGCCTCACAAAGTGCTGGGATCACAGGCATGAGCCACCGTGCCTGGTCTTACACACAGGGATTAAAGCTACCGCACCTGGTCAGAAAAACCTTTTTAAAAAGGAAGGCCGGGCACAGTGGCTCACGCCTGTAATCCCAACACTTTGGGAAGCCGAGGCGGGTGGATCACCTGATGTTGGGAGGTTGAGACCAGCCTCACCAACATGATGAACCCCATCTCTACTAAAAATACAAAAATTAGCTGGGCGTGGTGGCAGGAGTCTGTAATCCCAATTACTTGGGAGGCTGAGGCAGGACAATCACCTGTACCTGGGAGGCGGAGGTTGCAGTGAGCTGAGATTGTGCCAGGGCACTCCATCCTAGGCAACAGAGCGAGACCTGGTCTCAGAAAAAGAGAAAAGAGAGGAGGGAGGAGGGAGGGGAGGAGAGGAGAGGAGAGAAGAGAAAATTTTTCTGAGCAGGCGCTGTGGGAGTAATCTCAGCACTTTGGGAGGCTGAGGTGGGTGGACCGTTTGAGGTCAGAAGCGCAAGACCAGCCTGGCCAACATGGTGAACCCCATCTCTACTAAAAATACAAAAAATCAGCCAGGCATGGTGGCACACCTGTAGTCCCAGTTACTCAGGAGGCTGAAACAGGAGAATCGCTTGAACTTAGGAGGCAGAGGTTGCAGCGATAGTACCACTGCACTCCAGCCTGGGTGACAGAGTAAGACTCCATCTCAAAACAAACAAACAAACAAACAAACAAACAAAAAACAGAAAAATTTTCTTAAAAATGTCTCAGCTTGCAGGGCATGGTGGCTCACACCTATAATCCCAGTACTTTGGGAGGCCAAGCAGGCGGATCGCTTGAGGTCAGGAGTTCAAGACCAGCCTGGCCAACATGGTGAAACCCTATCTCTACTAAAATACCAAAATTAGCCGGGTGTGGTGGCATGTGCCTATAATCCTAGCTACTCAGGAGAGTGAGGCAGGAGAATCGCTTGAACCTGGGAGATGGAGGTTGCAGTGAGTCAAGATTGCGCTACTGCACTCCAGTCTGCACAACAGAGCAAGACTCCGTCTCAAAAAAAAAAAAAAAAAAAATCATCTCAGCAAAGTGATTTCAAAGAATGAAAAGAATTTGTTTCCACTCAAATGAATGGGTACATCAAGAAACATTACAAGTTATACGAGCTTAATCTTAATTTTGGAATCCACTGCATTAGTCGGTTCATAGGTTTATTTCTTCTTTTTTTTTTTTTTGGTAACAAACTCTCACTCTGTTGCCCAGGCTGGAGTGCAGTGGCGCGGTCTCCACTGACCGTGACCTTCACCTCCCGGGTTCAAGCGATTCTCTTGCCTCAGCCTCCTGTGTAGCTGGGATTACAGATGCCTGTGACTATGCCCAGCTAATTTTTGTAATTTTAGTAGAGACGGGGTTTCACCATGTTGGCCAGGCTGGTCTTGAACTCCTGACCTCAGGCAATTCACTCACCCCAGCCTCCCAAAGTGCTGGGATTACAGGCATGAGTGCTGGGATTATACACCATGCTTGGCCTTCTCCTTCGTTTTTTTGTTTCACACATACAACCAGTGGGAGGTAGGGGACGGACAAGCTAGAAGGAAATATTTATTGATCACCTATTATTATGTGCTAGACACTTTCACAAACATGAGCTTATAATCTTCACAACTTTCTGAACTATTAATAGATACCTAAATCAGTGCTTAAAAAATTAAGACTATAAAAAACATAGGAAAAGATTGTGATAAAGCAAAAACAAAAGCAAATTATATAACACGCCATAGTTAAGGTATTGAGAGGAAGGAATGCCAATGAGCTTCACAAAGGGAAAAATGCCCATGAATCATTCAGCTTCCTGCCATTCTAAAGTAAAGTACAACAGGTCAGACACTCTCTAGTATTTAAACAGAATCCTTGTAGAAAAGAAATCAGAAAACCGTTTACCTCCAGGGAAAGGAAAATGGAAGGCCAGGAATGCATAAGAAATCTACTTCTCTTGTGCATAACCCTTTTGCATCTTTTAATTTTGTAACACATGCCTATATTGCCTATCCAAATATTCAACAAAATTTAGCTTTAAAAAAAAAATTTAAAAAGGTTGGCCGCAGGGGCTAATGCCAGAGATCCCAGCACTTTGGGAGGCTGAGGAAGGAGGATGGCTTGAAGCCAGGAGTTTGAGACCACCCTGGGCAACATGGCAAGACCTTATCTCTACAAAAAGTTTTTTAAATGAGCCAGGCGTAGTGTCACCTACCTCCAGTCCCAGCTACTTGGGAGGCTGAGACAGGAGGATCCTTTAAGCCCAGGAGATTGACACTGCAGCGAGCCTTGATCATATCACTGCACTCCAGCCTGGGTGACGAATAGATCCTGTCTCAAGAAAAAAAAAGAAAAGAAAGGGGGGGAAAAAAGAAAAGGAAAAGAAAATGAAAAGACTAGTAGGAGGTGAGGGAAGGAACCATGTAGATATCAGGGAAAAGTGCAGGCGGAGGCAGCAGCCAATCGAAAGACCCTGAGGCAGGACTATGCCTGGCTTGTGTGAGCAGCAGCAGGGAGGTAGTCGAAGACCCAGAGAGGGGGACACTTTTCCAATGAACAAGACAGACAAGGTCTCTGCCCTGGGGAGCTCACGACTACAAAGCGAGGTGTTTAGAGAACAAAGGTGGTATGGGAAGTGCAGAGATGAGGGAAGTCCAAGAAACTGTGGGGGCCCAGAGAGGACTCGACTCTCAGGAGGAGGTAACCCCAAGCTGAGCAGTGGGGGCTATGGAATAGTTACACATGAATAAAGGCATGGGAGAAAATTAATCTAGACCGATGGGGGAGTATGTGCAAAGGCCCTGAGAATCCCACCACTGGTCACCAACCCCACTGCTGTCTCTTGGTGCAGTGGCCACCCTCTCCTGCCTGGATGATTATAGCAGCCTCCTCTTGGGTCTCCCACAGAGGGGCAAAGAAGCTAGAGTATGCAGTCACTAACGCCTCTCTTTTCTCGGTAGGAGTTCACACTCGTGGATATTAATTCACTGCATTCCCCTCTCAACCTGCATCCATGAGCAGAGGAAGCAGGAGGCCACAGGCATATGCAGCAGTGTCTGCAGATGACCTCTGGGGAGGCCCTAGTGGATTTTGGGTGGGGCTCTGCCAGCGCCTTCTACAGCCCTGTGTGCTCAATGTCTCCTTCTCCTCTCTGTCCTACCCTCCCCCCCTCACTAATTCTATTCAAATACACTGGCTGTTCCCTCTGCCTGGAACGCTCTTCCCCTAGATATCCACAAGACTCACCCCCTCATCTCCTCCACACTTCTGCTCAAATGCCATCTCCTCAGAGACACCCTCTCTGACCATCTTATCTCAAATGGCCCCTCCATTATTCCCTCTCCACCTTATCCTGTGCTATCTTTTCTTTTCTTTCTCTCCTTCCTTCCTTCCTTCCCTCCCTCCCTCTCCCTCCTTTCTTTCTCTTTCCTTCTTTCCTTCCTTTCTTTCTTTCTTTTCTTTCTTTCTTTTCTTTCTTTCTTTCTTTCTTTCTTTCTTTTTCTTTCTTTCTTTCTTTCTTTCTCTTCTTTCTTTCTTTTCTTTCTTTCTTTCTCTCTCTTTCCTTTTCTTTTCTTTTCTTTTTTAGAGAAAGGGTCTCACTCTGTCATCCAGGCTGGGGTACAGTGGCACGATTGTAGCTCACTGCAGCTTTGAACTCCTGTGCTCAAGTGATCCTCCCACCTCAGCCTCCTGAGTAGCTGAGACAACAGCCGCACACCACTACATCTGCCTAATTTTTTTATTTTTATTTTTTTGGTAGAGATGGGGGTCTTGCTATGTTGCCCAGGCTGGTCTCGAACTCCTGGTTTCAAGTGATGCTCCACTTTGGCCTCCCAATGTGTTGGGATTACAAGTGTGAGCCCCCACACCAGGCTGCTATTTTTCTGGTAGCACTTTTCACCACCTGACATATATTTACTTGTTTGTATGTTGATTGTTTGTTTCTCTCACCAGACTGGGAGATTCCTGAGGGCAGGGACCATGTCCAGTTTTGCTCATGGCAGAATCCCTATCACAGGGCCTGGGAAGTCAATAAATAATTGTGAAATAAATGGTTCTGAAACTGAAATGCTCTCCGAGAGTCTTTCTGAGTCTGACCATTTCAAAGTCTTGGAAATGACTATGATTCCCCACCCCAACATTTCCAGTGGCCAGGGGTGGCCTCTAAGGGCCAGTCACCACCAAGAAGCTGCTAATCTGGGAGCCTCTCTCAGCCTCTCCCCATCCAGGCCCA
>NW_012104253.1:1333653-1338405 GCF_000951045.1 Mandrillus leucophaeus
TCTAGAAACTATTAAAGATACAAAGAACTTCACAAATAGAGTTTACTTAAAGGTTGGGAAACCATACACATGAAGTGTCTTGGCAGAGGTGATGGTGTCAAGGACCCCATGCCTATTCCTGTCTCTTATACACATCTAGATGTGTATAAGAGACAGGAGCCAGACCAAAAAAAAAAAAAAAAAAAAAAAAAAAAAAACAAAGGGAAGACATGTGGCCGCCAATTTTATTTATTTTTTTCTTTTTTTTAACAATTTTTTTCTTTATTTTCTTGCAGAGACAGGTTCTCACTATCTTTCCCAGGCTGGTCTCAAACTCAGGCTCAAATAATCCTCCCATCTTTGCCTCTCAAAGTGCTGAACAGGTGTCAGACAGGCCTCATTAATTCTAAGTTACAAAGATCAGACTTGATCATATTCCTTCTGCAGAGAACTGTGGTTCCAACAAACACACTACTCCCTAAGCCACCCACATCACAAAAGGGTGTGTGTCATCGGAAACCCACAGCCATTATGCGGCATTACTCAATTACTAAATGACAAGCTCAAATTAGAACTACATCTTGTCTTTTACCTACTCTTCATTTTTACCCAAGTGCCTGGCTCAAAATGGAAACTGTATTTTACATGATGGTTATTGTATTAGTCTGTTCTCACACTGCTACAAAAAAAAAAAAAAAAAAAAAATCTGGCTAGGCACCATGGCTCGCACCTGTAATCCCGACACTTTGGGAGGCTGAGGCGGGCAGATCACCTAAGGTCAGGAGTTCGAGACCATCCTGGCCAACATGGTGAAACCCCATCTCTACTAAAAATACAAAAAATCAGCCAGGCGTGGCAGAGGGCACCTGTAGTCCCAGCTACTCGGGAGGCTGAGGCAGGAGAATGGCATGAACCCAGGAGGCGGAGCTTGCAGTGAGTGGAGATCACACCATTATACTCCAGCCTGGGTGACAGAGCCAGACTCCGTCTCAAAAAAAGAAGAAGAAAAAGAAAGAAAGAAATATCTGAGATGAGACTAGGTAATTTACAAAGAAAAGAGGTTCAATTGGCTCAAGGTTCTGCAGGCTGTACAGGAAGCATGATGCTGGCATCTGCTCAGCTTCTGGGGAGGCCTCAGGAAACTTATAATCATGGTGGAAGGCAAAGAGAAAGCAAGCACATATTACAAGGCCAGAGGAGGAGCAAGAGAGAACAGGGAGGTGCTATACACTTTTAGAGGACCAGATCTCCTAAGAGCTCACTCACTATCATGAGAATAGCACCAAGGGGGATATCCACCCCCATGATTCAATCACCTCTCAATGGGCCCCACCTCCAACACTGGGGATTACCATTCGACACAAGATTTGGCTGGGGACACAGATTCAAACAGTAACTATCAGCTATAAACATCTAACACGAACTTTTTATGAACTACTAAAGAATAACACTATAGGCTGCACATGGTGGCTCATGCCTGTAATCCCAACACTTTGGGAAGCTGAGGCCAGCCTGGACAACACGGCGAAACCCTGTCTCTACCAAAAATAGAAAAAATTAGCTGGGCATGGTGGCAAGCGCCTGTGGTCCCAGCTACTCAGGAGGCTGAGGTGGAAGGACTGACTGAGCCCAGGAGGTGGAGGCTCCAGTGAGGCAAGACTGTACCACTACACTCCAGCCTGGGTGAAAGTAAAACAAGCATCAATTAAAAAATAATAATAGGTCAGGTGTGATGGCTCACGCCTGTAATCCCAGCACTTTGGGAGGCCGACGCAGGTAGACCATGAGGTCAGGAGATTGAAAACATCCTAGCCAACATAGTGAAACCCAGTCTCTACTAAAAATACAAAAATTAGCTGGTGTGCTCCTGTAGTCCCAGCTACTTGGGAGGCTGAGGCAGGAGAATCGCCTGAACCTGGGAGATAGAGGTTGCAGTGAGCCGAGATCACACCACTGCACTCCAGCCTGGCAACAGAGCGAGACTCCATCTCAAAAAATAGTAATAATAAAACTAAAAAATAAAAATAACACTATAGGCCGGGCATAGTGGCTCATGCCTGTAATCCCAGCACTTTGGGAGGCCGAAGCAGGCGGATCACGAGGTCAGGAGATCGAGACCATCCTGGCTAACAAGGTGAAACCCCATCTCTACTAAAAATACAAAAAAAATTAGCCAGGCATGGTGGCAGGCGCGCCTGTAGTCCCAGCTACTCAGGAGGCTGAGGCAGAAGTATGGCGTGAACCCAGGAGGCGGAGCTTGCAATGAGCTGAGATGCACCACTGCACTCCAGCCTGGGCAACAGAGCGAGACTCTGTCTCAATAAATAAATAAATAAATAAATAACACTATAAAATTCAACAGCTGGTATTTTCAAATAGTTTTTTATCCATACTCCCCTCAAATCTTCCAGATACACATTCCTCCCAGTTTATTTGCACAGTTATGCATGCTAAGCATTCATTATTTATCAATGGTAATATTTTTGTTAAATGGAAGACAGAAAATGTTAAAGTAGGTGATTGTTACATATCTATAGAAAAAAGTCAGCTGGGAGGCTGATTCTAGGTGACAAAAATAGAATATGCTAGAAAGAAATGCAGTTTGGAGAATTTTCACCCAAATTAGAGTCTCAATGAAAGGACACAATAAAATACTGAAATACAGAGGTGGGTGGATGGCATAACATTTGAAGGGAACTGTTCAGAAGAACGAGCAGATAGGAAAGCTTAAAAGAAACAAAAAATATAATCACCTAAAGAAAACAGGGAGTTTGAGGACACAGAATTAGGTAAAGGAACACTGCCAGAAGAAGACAAGTAGAGGAGAGGGTGTTTGTAATTCACTGCTCAGCCTTTCTTCCATTCACGTAACTGGGCAATGAAGACTTAAGGTATTCACTGTTAAGTCATTCTTTAACGCAGCAAGCGTTTATTTGGTGTAGTATAACAGTCCTGAAATGGAATCCCAGCTCTGCCTAGACTGAAGGAGAGTTCTCTCATCTCTTCAAGTTTCAATTTTCTCTTCTGTAAAAATGGAGGAAAGAGTTCCTTCTTCAAAGAGATTAAACAGCAGGTTAAAACAAGTAGCAAACATTCTGGTACATACTAGGAGCTTAAAATAATCAATCCAAACACCACGGATAGATTCAATCATAAGGACACTTATAAGAAACTCAGTTACAAGGCTCATATCTAAAGCAGATCTAGCAAATTAAATAAACAAAAATAAAACATTTCTAGCAATTTCTACTTATTCTAAGCCAACTCAGCATAAAGATCCTCCAGTGTAAGTTTCCTTTTATTTACAAAGCCTAATGAGAATCAACTTGGGAGACCTTCAGCCACAAGAAATCAGGTCTATGGGGTTATCGAAATAATTAGGGGGCCGGGCACCATGGCTCACACCTATAATCCCAGCACTTTGGGAGGTCAAGACAGGAGTACCCGTTGAGCCCAGAAGTTGCCGGCAGTAGTAGTGAACTATGATGGTGCCACTGTACTACAGCCTGGGAAACAAAGCAAGACCCTGTCTCTATAAATAAATAAACAACCCATTTATTTTGCAAGTGTGCTTATTCATACCAATTCACTTCTGGTCAGCAAGCCAAAAAATAAGATACATAAATATAAAATAATTAAGTTCACTTCTTCTCTAGTCTCTTAAGCTACTTTCAAATTCTGGCTCTTTTTTTTTTGTTTTATTGTTTTTTTTTGAGACGGAGTCTCACTTTGTTGCCCAAGCTACAGTGCAGTGGCGTGATCTCGGCTCACTGCAACCTCTGCCTCCCGGGTTCAGGCGATTTTCCTGCCTCAGCCTCCTGAGTAGCTAGGATTACAGGTGCCTGCCACCACACCCAGCTAATTTTGTGTGAGACGGCGTTTCATTGTATTGGTCAGGCTGGTCTTGAACTCCTGGCCTCCCAAAGTGCTGGGATTACAGGCGTGAGTCACTGCGCCTGGCCTATTTTCAAATTCTACACCCTTTATTAATAGCAATACTCCAAACATACTGTCAAATGCTTCTAACTAGTCAACAATGTACTGTGCAACAATGATAGTTTCATTAGCTGCTACTGAATTAGTAGTGTTTTAAATGAGAACATTCTCATTAACATACCCATATTCTGAATCTAAGTCTCACGGTCTAATACAAGAATTATTAGTAATAAGATAATTAAGTTATTCAATAAAGGATAATAAAGTTATTCAATAAAGAGCAAATCAAATATTTAACATCTAAGAGTAAGGGTTCTAAATCAAGTCCTGTAAGTTTAAGATATCTCAAGTCAGTTCCTAACACAGCTGGTAAAGAACCCCCACAATACCAATGAGAAGGAATAGCCCAATAACTTAAATGTTTGGCCCTTTATATACAACAATTGCAGAATAACCAGTGTCTTGCACATAGAAATTTCACCAAGTATATGGTACTGTTTCTCCATCAGTAAAATGAGAAGCATGAACTTACTCTCTAGAGTACATTTAATAGAAAAATTAAGTGGCTTAATCCTGTCTACAACTTTGACGTCTGACTTCCCTTTTCCAATATCCAAGGGAATCCTGTTTTGTTTTTTAATTGAATGGATGTGGCGAGGTTGGTAGAATGTGTGTGCTTTTTTCCTACTCTCTTCCTCTGATCCTTCAAGCTTTATTAACATACTTCAGAATAGACTAATCTCAGTCATTAAGCACGGCTGATCACTATGATCCATCCCTCCCTCCCTCCCTCCCTCCCTCCCTCCCTCCATCCATCCATCCAACCATCCATTCATT
>NW_012104253.1:1338800-1341363 GCF_000951045.1 Mandrillus leucophaeus
TGAGTAGCTGGGACTACAGGTGCCCGCCACCATGCCTGGCTAATTTTTTGTATTTTTAGTAGAGACAGGGTTTCACCGTGTTAGCCAGGATTGTCTCATCTCCTGACCTTATGATCTGCCCATCTCGGCCTCCCAAAGTGCTGGGATTACAGGCGTGAGCCACTGCGCCCGGCCCACAGCCACTATGATTCTTTAAGCTCTCACCTTTCTTCACTGCCTTCATACACAACCAAGTTAGATAACCAGTTCATTTTCTTGGGGATCATTCCTGATGCCAATTTTATCAACCAGATTTTTTACAGTAAACAAAGTCCATTCTAGCTAATATAAGCAACTAAGTGGCTCAACAAGAAGGTCATCAAACCAGATTTACGAGCCATGCAACTAGGACAACACCAGAATTTACCCCCTACAGAACTGCTTCAGTGGAGGTCCTAACTGCTGCAAGTGTTAAACACAAGGACACTTGGCAGTGCGCAGTGGACACCACCACTAGCAAATGCTGCCTCTGAAAGCTGGCAGCCATGCTTGCCTACTTCACATCACTTGCTTCCTAATTCTAGTCTTGCCCTGGTTCATGGAGCAGAAGTCACACGTCTACAACAAACTACAAGAGAGGATGGGAAAGCATAATAGCTTCTACTGTGGTGTGGATAATTTCCCCTCAGAGTGTTCAAAAGCTGCTGGTAGCCAAAATGCATACTAAACATCCACAAGGGGTATTATACTAGCTGCTTAGGTCCTAAGGCCCCTGTGTACTTTTCTTCTCACTTTATTTCCTAAATTGCTCCCTAAGTTCAGTGTTATGGAATCCTCCTAGTTTATGACTAGTAAATACTATTCATAGCTGAATCATGTTGCATTGTTTTTGTAAATCCATTTTTGTACTACCTGATTTTTAATTTATTTTTGTTGAGACAGGGTCTCACTCTATCACTCAGGCCAGAGTTCAGTGGCGTGATCATGTGTGATTCTTTACCTGGAATTAATAACTGTCTTTTTTTCTTTTTGCTTGTTTGGTTTTCTGTATATGTATCACTAATCCACCTCCGAACTTCTACTACATGTGTAAGTCTCAACACATCAGGTTACCTATTGGTTGTTTATTTCTTGACAACACCCGCTTTGGAGCCCTGTCTTCACTCACCAATCTGGACTAACTGGTGAATGCCTATATAGCTATTATTCCAAGATTTCTCTTTAAGAATTCCCTTTACCTTATCCTTTGCTGGATTCCATGCCTGGGCCAAGCTTTCAGGGAGATTAAGCAAATGAGTAACTATATTAAGGATGAGAACCAAGATTCTCACTGTCATAGAGAGGAGCTACAAATAAGGAAAGGAAAAGGGCTAAAATGAATCCTATGATGTTGGATCAAAATGGTGGTGTTTGTGTGTAAAATTCATGGTTATATAGATTATAGGCAGAGAAACAGACAATAAATGTCTAATAAATAAATACATACAGATCTATGTACTTGTTCTGCCTACTAAGAGGGCTAAAAGCAATGATATCCTGGCAGCAATAAACACAGCTAGTGCCAAGATACTGGTTTCTATAATATTATTCTCCACTTCAAGAGAATGACTCCTCCTTAGGCAAACAGTTGACTCCAGGACGAGGCAGGGAAAACACAAGATAAATTTGAAATATTCTAAGATACCACGAACAAGCATTTAAAGGATTATAGAAGGCTGGGTGCAATGGCTCACGCCTGTAATTCCAGCACTTCGGGAGGCTGAGGCAGGCAGATTACCTGAGATCAAGCGTTCAAGACCAGCCTGGCCAACATGGTGAAACCCTGTTGCTACTAAAAATACAAAAATTAGCCAGGTGTGGTGGCGCATGCCTGTGATCTCAGCTACGCCAGAGGCTGAGGCAGGAGAATCGCCTGAACCTGGGAGGCGGGGGTTGCAGTGAGGTGAGATCACGTCACTACATTCCAGCTTGGGCGACAGAACAGGACTCTGTCTCAAAAAAATAAAAATAAATAAAGGATTATAGATATTTGTCAAAAGGACACAGGAGTCAGCTTGAAGGAACTCCCACTGGCCAAATCTGGAATAATATGAGCATCAAATTAAAAATAACAAGCCGAGCACAGTGGCACGTGCCTGTGGTCCCAGCACTTTGGGAGCACAAGGTGGGCAGCTCACTTGAGGTCAGAAGTTTGAGACCAGCCTGGCCAACACGGCAAAACCCCAACTCTACTAAAAATACAAAAATTAGCCAGGCGTGGTGGCACACATCTGTAGTCCCAGCTACTCGGGAGGCTGAGGCATGATAACTCCCCGAACCAGGGAAGCAGAGGCTGCAGTGAGCGGAGATCATGCCACTGCACCCCAGCCAGGGTGACAGAGGGAGACTCCGTCTCAAAAATAAATAAAACAAATAAATAAAAATAAAGATGTCTTTATGTCCATACTACAGTTTGGCATAGAATCCTAAATTGGGCCAGGTGTAGTGGCTCATGCCTGTAATCCCAGCACTTTGGAAGGTTGGGGCGGCCAGATCATGAGGTCAGGAGTTCAAGACCAGCCTGGCCAGCATGGTGGGGAAACCC
>NW_012104253.1:1342623-1347023 GCF_000951045.1 Mandrillus leucophaeus
ATTGCTCCCTAAGTTCAGTGTTATGGAATCCTCCTAGTTTATGACTAGTAAATACTATTCATAGCTGAATCATGTTGCATTGTTTTTGTAAATCCATTTTTGTACTACCTGATTTTTAATTTATTTTTGTTGAGACAGGGTCTCACTCTATCACTCAGGCCAGAGTTCAGTGGCGTGATCATGTGTGATTCTTTACCTGGAATTAATAACTGTCTTTTTTTCTTTTTGCTTGTTTGGTTTTCTGTATATGTATCACTAATCCACCTCCGAACTTCTACTACATGTGTAAGTCTCAACACATCAGGTTACCTATTGGTTGTTTATTTCTTGACAACACCCGCTTTGGAGCCCTGTCTTCACTCACCAATCTGGACTAACTGGTGAATGCCTATATAGCTATTATTCCAAGATTTCTCTTTAAGAATTCCCTTTACCTTATCCTTTGCTGGATTCCATGCCTGGGCCAAGCTTTCAGGGAGATTAAGCAAATGAGTAACTATATTAAGGATGAGAACCAAGATTCTCACTGTCATAGAGAGGAGCTACAAATAAGGAAAGGAAAAGGGCTAAAATGAATCCTATGATGTTGGATCAAAATGGTGGTGTTTGTGTGTAAAATTCATGGTTATATAGATTATAGGCAGAGAAACAGACAATAAATGTCTAATAAATAAATACATACAGATCTATGTACTTGTTCTGCCTACTAAGAGGGCTAAAAGCAATGATATCCTGGCAGCAATAAACACAGCTAGTGCCAAGATACTGGTTTCTATAATATTATTCTCCACTTCAAGAGAATGACTCCTCCTTAGGCAAACAGTTGACTCCAGGACGAGGCAGGGAAAACACAAGATAAATTTGAAATATTCTAAGATACCACGAACAAGCATTTAAAGGATTATAGAAGGCTGGGTGCAATGGCTCACGCCTGTAATTCCAGCACTTCGGGAGGCTGAGGCAGGCAGATTACCTGAGATCAAGCGTTCAAGACCAGCCTGGCCAACATGGTGAAACCCTGTTGCTACTAAAAATACAAAAATTAGCCAGGTGTGGTGGCGCATGCCTGTGATCTCAGCTACGCCAGAGGCTGAGGCAGGAGAATCGCCTGAACCTGGGAGGCGGGGGTTGCAGTGAGGTGAGATCACGTCACTACATTCCAGCTTGGGCGACAGAACAGGACTCTGTCTCAAAAAAATAAAAATAAATAAAGGATTATAGATATTTGTCAAAAGGACACAGGAGTCAGCTTGAAGGAACTCCCACTGGCCAAATCTGGAATAATATGAGCATCAAATTAAAAATAACAAGCCGAGCACAGTGGCACGTGCCTGTGGTCCCAGCACTTTGGGAGCACAAGGTGGGCAGCTCACTTGAGGTCAGAAGTTTGAGACCAGCCTGGCCAACACGGCAAAACCCCAACTCTACTAAAAATACAAAAATTAGCCAGGCGTGGTGGCACACATCTGTAGTCCCAGCTACTCGGGAGGCTGAGGCATGATAACTCCCCGAACCAGGGAAGCAGAGGCTGCAGTGAGCGGAGATCATGCCACTGCACCCCAGCCAGGGTGACAGAGGGAGACTCCGTCTCAAAAATAAATAAAACAAATAAATAAAAATAAAGATGTCTTTATGTCCATACTACAGTTTGGCATAGAATCCTAAATTGGGCCAGGTGTAGTGGCTCATGCCTGTAATCCCAGCACTTTGGAAGGTTGGGGCGGCCAGATCATGAGGTCAGGAGTTCAAGACCAGCCTGGCCAGCATGGTGGGGAAACCCTGTCTCTACTAAAAATACAAAAAATTAGCCAGGCATGTGGTGTGGGCCTGCAATCCAGCTACTTGGGAGGCTGAGGCAGGAAAATTGCTTGAACCCAGGAGGCAGAGGCTGCAGTGAGCTGAGATCGCACCACTGCACTCCAGCCTGGCCACAGAGTGAGACTCCATCTCAAAAAAAAAAAAAAAATCCTTGATTGGTATGCTCCTAGAATTCTGAGGACACTGCTCCACTGTCACCTAGATTCTAGTGTCATACAGATTCTCAGTACACTGTTGTAACTTGACTTGTTTCCACTGGAGGATTTTGGGAACTTCTCTATTCTCAGTGTTCTGAAATCCCAGTGTGAGGTACCAATCTATTTTTTATTTTATTCCCTGCGCTGGGCACTCAGTGGGTCTGCTCAATGTGGAGATTTGTGATTTTCAGTTCTGAACATTTTTAATGTGTTGATTTAATGTTGTTTCCTCTCAATTATCTTTTATCTCTCTCTAGAACACAAAACAATTCAGATGTTGGAGCTCCTGAACCAATCCATTAACTCTAAAGTATTCCCTTCTGTTCTGTTTTTGTATTCATCATCGATTACTAACACTATATCACAATCGCTTTAGTTGTCTCTCTTGTACATAACTGCTCTCCCTTCTCCCTCCCTCTCCCACTGCGTGTGAGCGCACATATGTGCACACAACCATCTGAAAAATGCAAATACCATGACAGTTCCTTAAGTATGCATCTTCTAAGAATAAGGGCATTCTCCTCTATAACCACAGTGCTATTATCACACTTAAGCAAAAGTTAATATTAATTCATTATCATTAGTATACAGTCCTTATTCACATTTCCACACTTTCTCTTCCCACCTAAATATTTTTCAGTCAAGGAGCCAATCAGGCATTTTCTCTTTTTGTCTGTCTTTGCTTACTACTTTCCAGAAGATTCCCTTGGTTTCCTATTGAAAATTTGTCCTGCTATCCTATTTTCCAAGAGCTCTTTCTTGTTCTCTGAATGGACCCCTACTTTATACCTTCTTGTTTTTATGTCATGCATTTTCTCTCAACTCTTCAAGCTTTTTTGTTTTTCATATTTGAGCTTCTCTTATGCCACTTGTATTTCCTATTTCTTCACTCGGTTTCTTTTTATCTGTCTGTGTTAGACTGTTACAGCTTTTTCTTCATGTGTCTGATAATCCTTGACAGTTAAGTCACAGTTAAGAAGGAAGTACTAAAAAGTAAGTTTTAATTTCATGTACACAGCTGGTGCTTATTAATGGCAAGACTCCCCTGCAGGTGATCAGACATGGATCTAACTGTTTCACTAAGAGCTATGGTGGATTACATTTTCCTAGAGCCGATCACATTAACTCCCACCCCGTATCACCTTACAGTGTGGTCAACTGACACTAAGATACGAGGTCTGTGTTCCTCCCCTAGAACCCCAGGCAAGTTGGTGACTATAGCAGAAATGATGTGATGCAACTTCCAAGACTTAAGTCATCATAAAAGGTAATGCTGCTCGTCCTCCTGTAGGACATACATTTGGACACAAAGCCATGTGGGCAGTCTGAGTGCCCTGAAGAAGTAGCACAAACAAGCCCACACAGAGACCTTGTGGAGGCGGCTCAGCCGGCCCTCCCCAGCTGTGCACACTGCCTTGCCTGCCCACTACTCTTCCAGCTCTACCATCTGACTGCAGCCATAGCAAAAACCTGAGCCACAATTACCCAATCAAGCTCTTCCTAAATTCCTGACCTACAGAAACCATGGAATTATTTTAAGTCACTAAAATCTGGGGGTCATTTTTCAGGCAGCAAGACTATGGAACAGATTTTGGCACCTGGAAGTGAGATGTTGCAACAAAAATCCAGAACTGTGCTACTGGCTTTGGGCTGCATGACAGGTGGAAATTGCAAGGCCTTTAAGAGGCTGTCAGCAAAAGCCTGGAGGGCCTCAACAAGGAAACTACCAAGAAGAGCTTAACAGAAACTAAGAAAACTACTATTGTACACTGCAGGAAAAGGGTCCCCTGTTGTCTAAGTAGTGGAAAATGTGGCCTTTAGAAATGTGGAAAACAGGAAATGTACCTAATAAACTCCATGATCTACCTACGGAGATTTCCAGGCAGAATTTAAAAAAAGAAACGATTCTCAAAATTCTCAGTGGTAAAGAACAAATCCAGATTGTGACTGTAATACTTTCTTAAAACCTTGAAAAGATCTAAGAAGGTTCTGCACTGTCCTTTCCAACAGACCAAGGGCCTTCTAAGGATTTTAAGATCCTCTCCATCAAACAACAGGGCTTCTAAGAATACTAAGGCTGGTGACACACAAGGAGCCCAAGGATGTGAAGGACTTCCCTTGTTGTTGTTGAGAGTCTCGCTCTGTTGCCCAGGCTGGAGTGCAGCAGCGCAATCACGGCTCACTGCAAGCTCCACCTCCCGGGTTCACGCCATTCTCCTGCCTCAGCCTCCCTGAGTAGTTGGGACCACAGGCGCCCGCCACCACACCCAGCTAATTTTTTGTGTTTTTAGTAGAGATGGGGTTTCACCATGTTAGCCAGGATGGTCTCATCTCCTGACCCCATGATCCACCCACCTCAGCCTCCCAAAGTGCTGGGATTACAGG
>NW_012104253.1:1347073-1350292 GCF_000951045.1 Mandrillus leucophaeus
TGAAAAGATCTAAGAAGGTTCTGCACTGTCCTTTCCAACAGACCAAGGGCCTTCTAAGGATTTTAAGATCCTCTCCATCAAACAACAGGGCTTCTAAGAATACTAAGGCTGGTGACACACAAGGAGCCCAAGGATGTGAAGGACTTCCCTTGTTGTTGTTGAGAGTCTCGCTCTGTTGCCCAGGCTGGAGTGCAGCAGCGCAATCACGGCTCACTGCAAGCTCCACCTCCCGGGTTCACGCCATTCTCCTGCCTCAGCCTCCCTGAGTAGTTGGGACCACAGGCGCCCGCCACCACACCCAGCTAATTTTTTGTGTTTTTAGTAGAGATGGGGTTTCACCATGTTAGCCAGGATGGTCTCATCTCCTGACCCCATGATCCACCCACCTCAGCCTCCCAAAGTGCTGGGATTACAGGCATGAGTCACCGTGCCCAGCCAATCTCTTCCATTTCTAATGCTAGGCCTTCACTACCAAGTTTAGAACACTGTAAAATCTTTAAAATGGACTTCCTGACTCCATTCCCCCATACCCTGGTCCTTCCTATATTGTGTCAGAATACTTTTCTGCTAATACTACGCTAACACTGACTAACTTTTTTTAATAGGGTCTCACTCTGTCACCAAGGCTGGAGTGCAGCAGCATGATCATAGCTCACTGCAGCCTCGACTTCCTGGGCTCAAGTGATCCTTCCATCTCAGCATCCTGAGTACCTGGGACCACACGCATGTGCCACCATATCCAGCTGATTTTTGTACTTTTTATAGAGATGAGGTCTCACTTTGTTGCCCAGGCTGGTCTGGAATTTCCCACCTCTGCCTCCCAAAGTGCTGAAATTACCGGTGTGAGCCACCATGCCCAGCCCAGTAACTTCTGAACAATACTATTAGTATTATCATCAAACCAGCCTAAGACTTTCATAAAGAGTATCTCTTCCTCTTTGTATCAACCCTATGATACAAACATTATCACTCTTAACAAATGAAGAAATGCATTCAACAACGTTCTGTGGAATTGAATTGTGCTTCAATTTCCTCCTGCCAAATAATCTCAAGAATCTTAACCAGCTCTAAAATGTTATTTTCTATGACTCAAAGGTAAGAAACATGAGGCACTGCATACAACTTATACTAAACATCAAGATCAGACACTTAATACCATCAAACGAAGAAGTTTATTCCTTCTATCAGACTCCTTCTTTACCTATGTATTCTTTCTATTAGAGTAAGACACTGAAAGCACAATGGACCAAGACGCAGCTGGGGCACAAGGAGTAAAGGGAAAGAGGTAAAAACTAAACATGCTCAAACAGAATGGAGTCACAACTCTATCAATTCCTATGTTAACCACTCTTGTCCCCAAACACTGGACCTTATCAAATCACGAGAGAGGTACTATCAAATGTTCCCCACGTGAAATCCAGAAATGATGCAAGCTTTTTCAATACATGCAGATTCAGTGCTGCTCAAATTCCCATGATTTCCCTACGAAGCTACAAGTTCAAAAGTAATAAATGAGGATACAACAATCATCTTTGTAAAACTAGCCTTTCCACTGTATTTGACACACTACCCAAACCCCAAAGAAGCTATTCTAGATACAGGAGGGGGACAGACACTAATAACCCATAGCCCCTGCTTTCTTGAAGCATACATGTTAGTGGGCAAGAAATATTAAACCTTGTGCAAGTGTCAGTTTCCTTATATGAGTAAAAGGGAGTTAACAGCAATTACTTCCCCAAATTGTCCTATAAAGCACCTTATCAGAGTGGCTGGCACAAAAAAAAACAAACTGCATAAATACTTTTTTTTTAAATTTTATTGAAACAGGGTCTCACTCTGTTGTTGGGACTGGAGAGCAGTGGCGAGATCTCGGCTCACTGCAGCCTCAACCTCCTGTGCACAAGTGATCCGCCCACCTCAGCTTCTTGAACAACTGGGACTAAAGGAGAACACCACCATAACTAGCTAATTTTTATATTTTTGTAGAGATGGGCTTTTGCCATGTTGCCCAGGCTGGTCTCGAACTCCTGGGCTGAAGTGATCCACACGCCTCAGTCTCCAAAAGTGCTAGGACTACAGGCGTGAACCACTGTGCCCAGCTGTATAAATATTATTTATTCTTGAAAAACTACTTAAATAATTCTTTTCTGGTTTTCTTTTTTCTTTTTTTTTTTTTTTTGAGATCGAGTCTCACTCTGCCGCAAGGCTGGAGTGCAGTGGTGCAATTTCGGGTCACTGCAACCTCCACCTTCTGGGTTCAAGCGATTCTCTTGCCTCAGCCTTCCAAGTAGCTGGGACTGCAGACATGCGCCACCAAGCCCAGCTAATTTTTTTTGTATTTTTAATACAGACGGGGTTTCAACACGTTGGCCAGGATGGTCTCGCAAACTCCTGACCTTGTGATCCACCTGCCTCGGCCTCCCAAAGTGTTGGGATTACAGGCGTGAGCCACCGCACCTAGCCTCTTTTCTATTTTTCTTCTGAGTCAGGGATCTCGCTCTGTCACCCATGCCGGAGTGCAACGGCAGCTCACTGCAGCCTCAACCTCCCTTGCTCAAGTGATCCTCCCACTTCAGACTCCAAAGTACCTGGAACCAGAGGTGCACACTACTACAGCCAGCTAACTTTTCAATTCTCTGTAAGACGGGGTTTCACTGTGTTGCCCAGGCTGGGTTCAAGTGTCCCTCATACCTCAGTCTCCCAAAATGCTGGAATTACAGGCGTGAGCCAACGTGTCCAGCCTCAAACAATTCTTTAAATTACAATCCAATAAGGTGTTAAGTGTGGTAGCCTCTGGAGAAAAGAGCTATGTGACCTCAATTACATCTCACTCTAAAATTTTTGGAAATTTAGTTATTTTATACTAATATTACATTATTTTTTTAAATCAATTTTTTAAAAATTGCAACCAAAATAGGAGACAGGTATCTCGATCTCCACGAGGTTTTCTTGGTTAGTCCACCAAGTCTTTGAGAGTCGGAAGGACTACCCAAGATACCTGTCATCATTCTGAAATCTGATACGTACTTTAGGATGGATCAAGTATTCACATCTCATTCACATATATCTGAATACTGACTGTTTTAGCTGACGAGGACAGGCTTAAGACACTATTATTTTAACTAACTATCTTCCATTTCAAACATTCAATTAATTAAAAACATGAGTAGGCTGGACACAGTGGCTCCTAGCACTTTGGGAGGCCAAGGTGGGCGATCT
>NW_012104253.1:1354677-1356549 GCF_000951045.1 Mandrillus leucophaeus
ACACACACACACACACACACACACACACATCCAGCCAGGTGCAGCGGCTCACATCTGTAACCCCAGCACTTTGGGAGGCCAACGCAGGTGGATCAACTGAGGTCAGGAGTTTGAGACCAGCCTGACCAACATAGAAAAACCCCATCTCTACTAAAAATACAAAAATTAGCTGGGCATGGTGGTGGGCACCTGTAATCCCAACTACTCGGGAGGCTGAGGCAGGAGAGTCGCTTGAACCCAGGAAACAGAGGTTGGAGTGAGCCGAGATTGTGCCACTGCACTCCAGCCTGGGCTACAGAGCAAGACTCCATCTCAAAAAAATAAGAGTAATAATAGTATCACCTTTCTCCTAGCAAAGTGACAAAAACTAAAGATTAACAATCCCAGAAGTCATAAAGATGATAAATCTATGTAAAATTTAAAACTTGTAGGCCGGGCACAGTGGCTCATGCCTGTAATCCCAGCACTTTGGGTGCTGAGGCGGGCGGATCATGAGGTCAGAAATTCGAGAACAGCCTGGTCAGCATGGTAAAACCCCGTCTCTACTAAAAATACAAAAAATTAGCCGGGCATGGTGGTACCTGCCTGTAGTCCCAACTACTCGGGAGGCTGAGGTTGAAGAACTGCTTGAACCCGGGAAGCGGAGATTACAGTGAGCCGAGACTGTGCCACTGCACTCCAGCCTAGGCGACAGAGCAAGACTCCGTCTCAAAAAAAAAAAAACAGCTTGTACACAGCCAAACTAACCACATATATGTAATCATCAAAAGAAAAACATTTACAAAGTCTATCTCAAAAGCCTAGTAAGTTCCTCCAATATGCAAAGTGTTTTTGTTGTTTTTTTGTTTTTCTTTTTTTTGAGACAGAGTTTCACTCTTGTCACCCAGGCTGGAGTGCAATGGTGTGATCTCAGCCACTGTAACCTCCACCTCCCTGGTTCAAGTGATCCTCATGCCTCAGCCTTCCGAATAGCTGGAGTTACAGGTGTAACCATCACACCCAGCTAATTTTTGTATTTTTAGTAGAGACGGGGTTTCACCATGTTAGCCAGGCTGGTCTCAAACTCCTAACCTCAGGTGATCTGCCTGCCTCGGCCCCCCAAAGTGCTGGGATTACAGGTGTGAGCCACTGTGCCCAGCACAAAAAATTCTTATAAATCAATAAGAAACTCAGTAAAATGGGCGAAGGTAAAAAATAGAGCATATTCAAAGAAGATGATCTATAAACATATGAAAAGATTTCTACGGCCGGGCGCGGTGGCTCACACCTGTATTCCCAGCACTAACTATGGGAGGCCCAGGTTCGGGGTTGGGGGGAGGTGCCTGAGGTCAGGAGTTCGAGACCAGCCTGGCCAACATAGTGAAACCCCATCTCTAGTAAAAAGAAAATACAAAAAGTTAGTGGGGTGTGGTGGCGGGCACCTATAATCCCAGCTATTCGGCAGGCTGAGGCAGGAGAATCCAGGAGGCGGAGGTTGCAGTGAGCCAAGATCATGCCATTGCACTCCAGTCTGGGCGACAAGAGCAAAACTCCATCTCAAAAAAAGGAAAAGATTTCTACATTAAAAAAGAATTTTTTGAGAAACAGTTTCTCACTGCTGGGCGTGGTGGCTCACGCCTATAACCCCAGCACTTCGGGAGGCCAAGGTGGGTGAATCACGAGGTCAGGAGATCAAGACCATCCTGGCTAACATGGTGAAACCCCGTCTCTACTAAAAATACAAAAACAAAAAATTAGCCAGACGTGGTGGCGGGCACCTGTAGTCCCAGCTACTCAGGAGGCTGAGGCGGGAAAATGACGTGAACCCAGGAGGCGGAGGTTGCAGTGAGCAGAGATCACGACACTGCACTCCAGCCTGGGTGACAGAGAGAG
>NW_012104253.1:1361289-1363159 GCF_000951045.1 Mandrillus leucophaeus
AAGGAAGGAAGGAAGGAAGGAAGGAAGGGAGAAGGAAAGAGAGAAAGAGAGAAAGAGAGAAAGAAAGAAAGAGTAGTTCGTTCTCCTAGAAGGAATTTATACAACTTCACAGTTTTAATTCCAAATTATGCTGTTTAGTTACCTTCACCGCACAAAAGAAAACCATCCAAATGCTTTTTAATGAGAAAATGTTAATATTAATACATTACAAACTCGATCTGCCTAGCAACAAGTTATAAACTTATGTCATCCTACTTATGTTCCCATGGATACAGTCATGAACAGTACAGTGGCAGCTGTACAAATCAGGACAAAAATCCCAAGAGAATTACATCCAAAACTTGGATAGAAAATACGACTAGGCTGGGCACGGTGGTTCACGCCTGCAAACCCACCACTTTCGGAGGCTGAGGCAGGTGGAGCACCTGAGGTCAGGAGTTCGACACCAGCCTGGCCAACATGGCGAAACCCCATCGCTACTAAAAATACAAATATTACCCGGGCGTGGTGGTTCGCACCTGTAATCCCAGCTACTTACTGAGACAGGAGAATCGCTTGAACCAGGGAGGTGGAGGTTGCAGTGAACCAAGATTGCGCCACTGCACTCCAGTCTGGACAACAGAGCAAGACTCCGACTCAAGAAGAAAACACACAGACACACACACACCACTATAGGCCAGGGGAGGTGGCTCACATCTGTAATCCCAACACTTCTGGGAGACCAAGGCCAGTGGCTCACTTGAGAGGTCAGGAGTTCAAGACCAGCCTGGCCAACATGGTGAAATCCCATCTCTACTGAAAATACAAAAATGAGCTGGGCATGGTGGCAGGCGCCTATAATTCCAGCTACCCGGGAGGCTGAGGTTGCAGTGAGCCGATATCGCACCACCGCACTCCAGCCTGGGTGACAAGAGCAAAAATGTGTCTCAAAAAAAAAAAAGAAAAGAAGACAACGCTATAAAGGTAAGAATACAGTCTAGTACCTTTTCAATTAAAATCCTTCTCTCTCTTACCTACAAATCCCAAATAACCTTCCATGAGAATCTCCCTCCTTAAATCTGCTCCCATCTGGTATTTTTAAACACAATTGTTAATAAAGCTTCAGCAAGAACTTCTGCACCTGAGTTGATAATGTCTTTGGACTATTGTATGTGTGCTATTCCCAAAATCTGCACACAGGCTTCTGTTATTTATAATGTAGCAAATTTGTCACATTAGCTTGAAAACGGGGTGGAAACACATTTACACCGTATATCCGCAATCTGGGGGAAGCTAAACATTTTTTTGGTTTTTGAAGCCAATATTGTTTTTCAGATACAGAAATTGGGACAAAAAGAAATGGATACTCCAAACACTGGAGAAGAAAATTCTTTTAAACTTATTTATTTACTTCCAGTACAGTGTTTGAACACTGTAAGATACAATGAAACTAAAAAAACACAAAGCAATGCTCCCTCTTAGCAATTAAAGGGCAGTCTCCCTTTGTTGAGGTAACTTTTTCTTTAACTGTAAAATTAACGTCACCGAAAAAGTTAAATGTCTCTAAACAATCACTTTACAGTCATGTGAGGTGACTCACGCCTGTAATTCCAGCACCTGAAGAGGCCAAGGCAGGCAAATCGCTTGAACTCCTAAGTTTGAGACTACCTGGGCAACATGGCAAAACTCTCGACTTTACAAAAAATACTAAACATAAGTCAACCACGATGGTGCCTGTGGTCCTAGCTACTTGGGAGGCTGAGATGGGAGGATCACTTAAGCCCAGGAGGTCAAGGCTGCGGTAGGCCATGATCACATCACTGAACTCCAGCCTCGGCAATACAGTGAGATCCTGCCTCAGAAACATTTAAAATAATAATAATAATAAATA
>NW_012104253.1:1364774-1367436 GCF_000951045.1 Mandrillus leucophaeus
GAGGTCAGGAGATCAAGACCATCCTGGCTAACATGGTGAAACCCCGTCTCTACTAAAAATACAAAAACAAAAAATTAGCCAGACGTGGTGGCGGGCACCTGTAGTCCCAGCTACTCAGGAGGCTGAGGCGGGAAAATGACGTGAACCCAGGAGGCGGAGGTTGCAGTGAGCAGAGATCACGACACTGCACTCCAGCCTGGGTGACAGAGAGAGACTCTGTCTCAAAAAAAAAAAGAGAGAGAGAGAGAGAGAGAGAGAGAGAGAAAGAGAGGAAAGAGAAAGAAGGGAAAGGGAAAGGGAAGGGAGGAAGCAAGCAGGCAAGCAAGCAAAAACAGTTTCTCACTGTTACCAAGGCTGGAGTGCAATGGCTCAATCATAGCCCACTGCAATTGCTGGGCGTAAGTGATCTTCCCACCTCAGCAGCTAGGACTACAGGCGCATGACACCACACCTGGCTCAATTTGGGAGTTTATATCTAAATTTTTATTGACCAATTCCACTTTCAGGACTCGACCAAAAAGTTAAACCAAGTAAGCAGAGATTATATGTAGAAAAACAATCCACGTAGATTAGTTGTAATACAGAATATTAGAAACAAAAACATATCAAGTTGGGTCAAATTACGGTCATATTCATACCAACATGCTATGCAATCATTATTGCATAAAATTTTAATAATAATATTTAGCTCATTTCTGCATATGTTACCTTTAGCTCATTTCTATATATGTATATACACATTTTAATAAATATACATTGCTTTAATTTCTTTTTTGAGACAAAGTCTCACTCTGTCACCCAGACTGGAGTGCAGTGGAGCAATCTCAGCTCACTGCAACCTCCGCCTCCTGGGTTCAAGCAATTCTCCCATCTCAGCCTCCCGAGTAGCTTGGAATGCAGGCACCCGTCGTGACACTCTGCTACTTTTTGTATTTTTAGTACAGACAGGTTTTCATCATGGTGGCCAGGCTGGTCTCAAACTCCTGACCTCAAGTGATCCACCTACCATGGCCTCCCAAAGTGCTGGGATTACAGGCATGAGCCACCGTGTCCAGCAGCTTCAGTATTTTTTGTATTGGAAGATTTTAGACATATATACTGAGGAAAATTTAAAAGTTTGCAAAAGAAAAACTAGGAAACATTGGACAGGGCGCAATGGCTCATGCCTGTAATCCTAGCACTTTAGGAGGCCAAGGCGGGAGGACTGCTTGAGGCCAGGAGTTCAAGACCAACCAGGCCAACACAGCCAGACTCCCTCTCTCAAAAAAGAGGCCAGGCACGGTGGTTCATGCCTGTAATCCCATCACTTTGGGAGGCCGAGATGGGCGGATCACCTGAGGTTAGGAGTTTGAGACCAGCCTGGCCAACGTGGTGAAACTCCTTCTCTACTAAAAAAAAAAACAAAACAACAACAACAAAAAAAATTAGCCAGGCGTGGTAGCATGTGCCTATAATTCCAGCTACTAAGGAGGCTGAGGCAGGAGAATCGCTTGAACCTGGGAGATAGAGGTTGTCGTGAGTCGAGATCGTGCCACTGCACTCTAGCCTGAGTGACAGAGCAAGACTTGTCTCAAAAAAAAAAAAAATATATATATATATATAAAATACAAACATGTTGTAGAAAGATGTCAAAAAACGTAGTATTTATTTGTTATGCATTACCTGAAATCAACGTCAGTAGGAAGCTTCTGTCCGTAGACAGACAGAACCAGAGATTCATCTGACTAGTGACTTGCTCAGTCAAGAAGAGATCACATAATTATTCAAATCTGCCGAAGCTTAGAGAGATCTGTTCTGGTTTTGGGGGTTGGTTGGTTGGTTTCTGAGACAGGGTTTGGCTCTGTCACCCAGGATGGAGTGCAGTGGCATAATCATATAGTTCACTGAAGCCTTGAAATCTTGGCCTCCAGCGACCCTCCTGCCTCCGCCAACCAAAGCACTGGGATTACAGGTTTGAGCCACCAAGCTCAGCCTGTTTTTTATACTGTAGTCAGGAATAATAAGGAGCCTATTACATAGCATTGAAATGGAGAATTTTCACTGACACCACCCTCAACCCTGGGCAAGACAGAGAACTGTATCAAGCAAGTACTCCATAGGAACTACATCCTTTTTCCAAGCACTGAACAAGAGAAACGTGCTTCAGGAAAGACAAAAGGCCTCACCCTACCTCCCGGAGGCACAATTACACGGAGTACACGAGCATGTATGTGTACATTTTAGACGCACCTCACATCTTAAATGTCATACCTCAAAAATCTACCTTCTATTTATTATACAGAAAATAGAATTTATAATTTTAGAATTTTCAATTTTAGAATTTTCTTATATAGTCAACTTTTCAAGATTTGATATTCTGTTAAGAACAAACTCCAGGGCTGGGTGCGGTGGCTCATGCCTGTAATCCCAGCATTTTGGGAGCCTGAGGGTGGGTGGATCACCTGAGGTCAGGAGTTCAAGACCAGCCCGGCCAACATGGTGAAACTCCATCTCTACTAAAAATACAAAATTAGGGGGCGTGTTGGCACACGGCTGTAATTACAGCTACTAAGAAGGCTGAGACAGGAGAATCGCTTAAATGTGGGAGGCAGAGGTTGCTGTGAGCTGAGATCGTGCCATTGTACTCTAGCCTAGGTGACAGAGCAAAACTCCGTCTCAAAAA
>NW_012104253.1:1368501-1374371 GCF_000951045.1 Mandrillus leucophaeus
GGTGAAACCCTGTCTCTACTAAAAATACAAAAAAATTAGCTGGGCATGGTGGCTCATGCCTATAGTCTGTAGTCCCAACTACTTGGGAGGCTGAGGCAGGAGAACTGCTTGAACCACAGAGGCGGAGGTTGCAGTGAGCTGAGATCGCAACACTGCACTCCAGTCTGGGTGACAGAATGAGACCCTGTCTCAAAAAAAGAAAAGAAAAAAAAAAGAAAGAAAAGAAAAGTTGATGGGTTCTGCTTAGAAGTTATGTTCAATTTAAAACATGAGAAGCATACTCAATGCAGTCACATTTTCACATTAGGAAAATTGCAGGAAAACAGATTCAAGGTTATACCTATATGTTGCTTTCTACAAGACATACGGATGACAATGATAACCACATGTCCAGGCTAGGTGAGTTCCAGTTTATGTCTCTCAACCTGACATAATTTTTAATAGGCACCTTTTCATTCTCAAAGATAGTCTGGACTGGGCCGGGCGCAGTGGCTCACGCCTGTAATCCCACTTTGGGAGGCCAAGGCGGGTGGGTCACGAGGTCAGGAGATCGAGACCATCCTGGCTAACATGGTTTCTGAAATCCCATCTCTACTAAAAACACACACACACACAAAATTAGCCAAGCGTGGTGGCCTGTGGTCCCAGCTACTCAGGAGGCTGAGGCAGGAGAATGGCGTGAACCCAGGAGGCGGAGCCTGCAGTGAGCCAAGATCGCACCCCTGCACTGTAGCCCAGGCAACAGAGTGAGACTCCATCTCGGAAAAAAGAGAGTCTGGACTAGTCCATTCTCAATGGACCGACTCCCATACCCCATGCAGTCACTTCTCACAGTGAGTCTGGGATGGTCAGAGACACAAAGTCACTGAAGAAATGTGACAGAAGTGATGATATGCCAGTTCTGGGCCCACACTTTAAAAAGAACTGGCAGTTTCTGTTTCCTTCCTCTGGGAATGTTTGCCCTGAACCACCTCATAAGCTATCAGATCCTACTGCAGACCTCACTGGAAAAGGAAAGGTCATGAGACTATACAGCAGTCAAGAAAAAAGGCCCAGCTGTCCCAGCATCACAGTAGAGCAAGCAGATGACACCGGCTCCCTCGAGCCCAGAACCACAACTGCCCACCTGAGCAAATCCTCAAATGACAGCAGTTGTTTTAAACCATTAAATCTGAGTGGTTTGGTGCACTTTCCTATGAGGGAGAAGGGGACTTCTGGAATTCCTCATGAAATAGGCCGGAGGTGAGTGGAGCTGAGAAATAACTTGAACCAGAAAAGGACAGTTCCTTCGTGGTGACAGTCACCACTACCCTTCTTATCTTCTGGATAAGGTATTACCTCAGATCCAGGAAACTAACAGGAGGACCAACATGAGGATGCTCTGGGAAGGTGAAAGCTGAGAAAGGCGTAAGGTGTCGTATTTTTGCACTGATCCTTGATAGGATTCCTACCTTTGAACAGCTGCTTTGAATGGAGTACATGCTAAGCAGATACTTTGAATCTATAAGTGGGTATATGATTAGGGTCTAAAGGGGTTGTCTTAGTCCCTTTAATGTTCCTATAAAGGAACACATGACACTGGGTAACTGATAAAGAAAAGAAATTCACTTGGCTCATGATTCCGCCGGTTGGAAGATGGGGCATCTGGTGAAAGCCTCAGGCTGCTTCCACACTCGGCGGAAGGTGAAGGGGAGCCAGCATGTGAAGAGGTCACATGGCCAGAGAAGCAGCAAGAGAGAGGTACCAGCAATTTTTAACAACCAGCTCGGCCAGGCGCAGTGGCTTACGCCTGTAATCTCAGCACTTTGGGAGGCCAAGGTGGGCGGATCACGAGGTCAGGAGATCGAGACCATCCTGGCTAACACAGTGAAACCCCGTCTCTACTAAAAAAATTCAAAAAATTAGCTGGGCATGGTGGCAGGCGCCTGTAGTCCCAGCTACACGGGAGGCTGAGGCAGGAGAATGGGGTGAACCCAGGAGGCAGAACTTGCAGTGAGCCAAGATCGCGCCACTGCACTCCAGCCTGGGCGACAGAGCGAGACTCTGTCTCTAAATAAATATATAAATAAATGAAGTAAATTGTTATCTCTAGGATAACTACTAAGAGAATAGTATTTTTTCAAATAGCACACAATTACCAAGCTAAGCGAGAGGGCAGAATAACAATAAATACTAAATCAATGTAAAGGACGATCAAAGAGAACAACAAAACAAACCCACACAGAACAGGTGGGTCAAACAAATCTGAGTTAGATCTAAATACAGATATATCAATAAATACATTAAATGAAACTGTGAATGCAACTAAATGCAAGTTAAAAGACTTGCTTTTAAGATGTGGATAAAAACCTGTTCAGATATACCTAAGACATCAAGAATAAAGAAAGGTTGAAAATGAGAAAGACAGAAAAAGATGCCATTCAAACACTAACAAAAAGAAAACTGGAACAGCTATACTGATATTAGACAAAACAGACTTTAAGGGAAGAAGCATTACTAAAGAGGGGAACTCCATCAAAAGAGGTTCAATCTTCCAGAGCACACTGGATTAAGCAGCAAAAAACAGGAGCGCATGGTACAAACTCATGACATCACATTCAGAGGTGTTCTTAGGGAGGTGAGAAGAAAAGAAACGGCAACAAAGAACAAGAGGACAGGCTACTGCGAGGCCTAATGACACGAGAGGGATGGAGGGGCAGGCAGGTACTCTTTGAGAGGGCTGCAGGGAGGCAGCATCATCAGGAGATGGCCTATTTTCAGTCAGAATAAGAATGAGGGGGGGAATCACAGAAGAAACTGAAGATTAGGAGAATTTTGCTGATATACCGTGAGTTTAAAAGGGCTCAGGGAAAAGGTTCCAAGATCAAGGTGAAAGATGGGGTCAGAAAAGAAAATGCAGAGTCCATGAAAAGAGGGAAGACAAGGGAATCTGGCCTTCTGGCTGCCTCATAACTCAGAAAGCAGCACAAGATAAGAATAATGTTCATGGTTCCCAGGCAGACAGTGATGGGGAGGCTGTGGGTGAGGGCAGGGAGAGTGGGACTCGAATAGTGCCAGGAACAGCCAAAGTTTTGGGGCTTCCACTTGCCTTCTGTTCAAGCCTTTGGGCTGGCAGTGCAGTAGAAGTCTTACTCTAAGCACTGCTTTCTGCTGAAAGAGGTTACAGGTTTGAGTTAGGATTTTAAGGAGCCAATAAATCTCGGGTAGATACCAAAAGGAAGGTTATTCTTAAGAGGAAGAAAGAGAGCTTACACAGCCCCTCCTCCAGTCCTACCTCTGGAGTTTCTACCTGCCCAAGTCCCAGAGGATTTTCCACTGTTTCTAATGTCAAGCACAGTTAATCAAGAAAATGTTACTTTTCTGTGGATGGCAGTTAGGGGTGGGACAATTTACCCAGTTATCTGCCTTTGTATTTCTCTTTGCGGGGAGAGGGGGAGGAATTTCAGGATCTTTTATTTTCAGAGATTCCAACAGTTGGTTAGCAATGCCAGCTAAGCTGGTACCATCTGAAGGCCATCCCACCTTGCTCTAGGCATTCCATCCAACAGAATCCCTACAAACAAGATCAGAGACCAACTGGGATCTATCTGTATCAATGTAGGAGGGCGAAAAGGGGCCCTCTCTTTCCCCTATTCCCCATTACCTTCTTCAACAAGACTGTTTTACAGTCAAATTCCACCTTTGTATTTCATTCATTTATTTGATTTTATTTTGTGCCAACTATGTACTAAACAATGTCTACACACAAAGAGCCCTGCCCTTGATGAGCTTATATTCTAGTACAGACATTAAAATATATGTAAATTTATAGTACGCTAAAAGACGAAAAGCAATGTGAAAAAAAATGAAATAGTAAAGCAGGAGAAAGACAACTTGAGGCTGGGCTAAGTGGCTCACGCCTGTAATCCAAATACTTTGGGAGGCCAAGGTGGGAGGATCACTTGAGGCCAGGAATTCGAGACCAGCCTAGGCAACATAGTTAGATCCTGTCTCTACAAGTAATTCTAAAAAGCTGGCTGGGCGTGGTGGTGCACAACTGTAGTCTCTGCTACTCGGGAGGCTGAAACAGGAGGATAGCTTGGGGTCAGGAAACGCGGGTTGCAGTGACCTTCAAACAAAGCAACTATTTAACAATAGTTGACCAGAAATTTAATGATACTAAAGAGTAAGCATTAATTTCTTTTAGTTATGACATCTGTGTTTAGATTGTTTTTAAGTCATATTCTAGAGAGACTTACAGATAGGTAGGTTAGGAGAGGCCTTATTTAGCAATGATCTGCATGAAGTGAAGGAGATAAAGAAAAAGTAATGGAGGAGCAAAAGAGGAGGGGACCACTGTGAGGGCTTTCGCTTTTACTCTAAGCGAAATGGGAGCCACTGGAAGGTTGTAAGCCACAGAGGAACAGCTAATTTACATTTTACTTATTTATTAGCAACAGAGTCTCTGTGGCCCAGGGTGGAGTGCAGTGCCACAATCAAAGCTCATTGAGCCTTGAATTCCTGAGCTCAAGCAGTCCTCCCAGCTCAGTCTCCCGAACAGCTGCCACCACAGATGCATACCATTGTGCCCAACTAATTTTTTTTTTGAGACAGTGTCGTTCTTGTTGATGAAGTGCAACGGCATGATCCCGGCTCACTGCAACCTCCATCTCCCAGGTTCAAGTGATTCTCCTGCCTCAGCCTCCAGAGTAGCTGGGATTACAGGCATGTGCCACCACACTCAGATATTTTTGTATTTTTAGTAGAGATAGGGTTTCTTCACGTTGGTCAGACTAGTATTGAACTCCCGACCTCATGTGATCTGCCTGCTTGGCCTCCCAAAGTGCTGGGATTACAGGCGTGAGCCACTGCGCCACGCTGCAACTGATTTTTTTATGGTGCGTGTGGGTGTGTGGGTGTGTGTATATAAGTGTGTGGTGATGGGGTGTCTCCCTATTCTGCCCGGGCTGGTCTCGAACTCCTGGCCTTAAGCAATCCTCCCACCTTGGTCTCCCAAAGTGCTGGGATTACAGAAGTGAGTCACTGCACCCAGCCTAATAGATATAAAATACAGAAGCAGGAGATTTACTAGAAAGCTACTGTATAATTTGTGTTATAGATGATGATTTAAAGGAAGACAGGAGCTGTGGAAGCAATGAGAAGTAATTCTATTCTTCAATCTAGGATGGTTGGTCTGTAGCCAGGTATACAAAAACAATATAGGCAGTTATGGCTATCAGTGGGTAACGGAGAAGACACAAAAGCTAATAATTAAAGAGATTATTACTGTAACAGACTAAATAACAAGCTACAACAAGAACACAGATGAGGTGTACATAAGTTAGAGGATAGACAGGAGAAGAGTTTATGATAATACTCAACAGGCCAGGCACAGTGGCTCACACATGTAATCCCAGCACTTTGGGAGGCTGAGGTGGGCAGATCACCTGAGGTCAGGAGTTTGAAATCAGCCTGGCCAACATGGTGAAACCCCATCTCTACTAAAAATATAAAAACTTGCCAGGCGTGGTGGCGCACACCTGTAGTCCCAGCTACCAGGGAGGCTGAGGCAGGAGGATCACTTAAACCCAGGAGCAGAGTTTGCAGTGAGGCAAGATTACGCCACTACACTCCAGCCTGGGCAACAAGAGCGAAACTCCATCTCAAAAAATATACAGACAGACAGATACAAAGACAGACAGACAGATCCTTTAGCTAAGTATACAAGCTGGGACACTTGTGATAGGGTCCATGCCTACCTGTTCTACAGTCTCACCTTCCCCCACTTTACCAATTACTTCCCTAAGAATCCCATCATATCAAACTACGCCTGACTCTGCAAACAAGTCCAGCACTCTCCATCCACAGGACTCCATCGAAATGGGTGTCTT
>NW_012104253.1:1375746-1381456 GCF_000951045.1 Mandrillus leucophaeus
GTAAAGCAGGAGAAAGACAACTTGAGGCTGGGCTAAGTGGCTCACGCCTGTAATCCAAATACTTTGGGAGGCCAAGGTGGGAGGATCACTTGAGGCCAGGAATTCGAGACCAGCCTAGGCAACATAGTTAGATCCTGTCTCTACAAGTAATTCTAAAAAGCTGGCTGGGCGTGGTGGTGCACAACTGTAGTCTCTGCTACTCGGGAGGCTGAAACAGGAGGATAGCTTGGGGTCAGGAAACGCGGGTTGCAGTGACCTTCAAACAAAGCAACTATTTAACAATAGTTGACCAGAAATTTAATGATACTAAAGAGTAAGCATTAATTTCTTTTAGTTATGACATCTGTGTTTAGATTGTTTTTAAGTCATATTCTAGAGAGACTTACAGATAGGTAGGTTAGGAGAGGCCTTATTTAGCAATGATCTGCATGAAGTGAAGGAGATAAAGAAAAAGTAATGGAGGAGCAAAAGAGGAGGGGACCACTGTGAGGGCTTTCGCTTTTACTCTAAGCGAAATGGGAGCCACTGGAAGGTTGTAAGCCACAGAGGAACAGCTAATTTACATTTTACTTATTTATTAGCAACAGAGTCTCTGTGGCCCAGGGTGGAGTGCAGTGCCACAATCAAAGCTCATTGAGCCTTGAATTCCTGAGCTCAAGCAGTCCTCCCAGCTCAGTCTCCCGAACAGCTGCCACCACAGATGCATACCATTGTGCCCAACTAATTTTTTTTTTGAGACAGTGTCGTTCTTGTTGATGAAGTGCAACGGCATGATCCCGGCTCACTGCAACCTCCATCTCCCAGGTTCAAGTGATTCTCCTGCCTCAGCCTCCAGAGTAGCTGGGATTACAGGCATGTGCCACCACACTCAGATATTTTTGTATTTTTAGTAGAGATAGGGTTTCTTCACGTTGGTCAGACTAGTATTGAACTCCCGACCTCATGTGATCTGCCTGCTTGGCCTCCCAAAGTGCTGGGATTACAGGCGTGAGCCACTGCGCCACGCTGCAACTGATTTTTTTATGGTGCGTGTGGGTGTGTGGGTGTGTGTATATAAGTGTGTGGTGATGGGGTGTCTCCCTATTCTGCCCGGGCTGGTCTCGAACTCCTGGCCTTAAGCAATCCTCCCACCTTGGTCTCCCAAAGTGCTGGGATTACAGAAGTGAGTCACTGCACCCAGCCTAATAGATATAAAATACAGAAGCAGGAGATTTACTAGAAAGCTACTGTATAATTTGTGTTATAGATGATGATTTAAAGGAAGACAGGAGCTGTGGAAGCAATGAGAAGTAATTCTATTCTTCAATCTAGGATGGTTGGTCTGTAGCCAGGTATACAAAAACAATATAGGCAGTTATGGCTATCAGTGGGTAACGGAGAAGACACAAAAGCTAATAATTAAAGAGATTATTACTGTAACAGACTAAATAACAAGCTACAACAAGAACACAGATGAGGTGTACATAAGTTAGAGGATAGACAGGAGAAGAGTTTATGATAATACTCAACAGGCCAGGCACAGTGGCTCACACATGTAATCCCAGCACTTTGGGAGGCTGAGGTGGGCAGATCACCTGAGGTCAGGAGTTTGAGATCAGCCTGGCCAACATGGTGAAACCCCATCTCTACTAAAAATATAAAAACTTGCCAGGCGTGGTGGCGCACACCTGTAGTCCCAGCTACCAGGGAGGCTGAGGCAGGAGGATCACTTAAACCCAGGAGCAGAGTTTGCAGTGAGGCAAGATTACGCCACTACACTCCAGCCTGGGCAACAAGAGCGAAACTCCATCTCAAAAAATATACAGACAGACAGATACAAAGACAGACAGACAGATCCTTTAGCTAAGTATACAAGCTGGGACACTTGTGATAGGGTCCATGCCTACCTGTTCTACAGTCTCACCTTCCCCCACTTTACCAATTACTTCCCTAAGAATCCCATCATATCAAACTACGCCTGACTCTGCAAACAAGTCCAGCACTCTCCATCCACAGGACTCCATCGAAATGGGTGTCTTCCCTCCGCCTGGAATGTCTTTACTTCACTTTGCCCTTCAAGACCCACCCTAAGAGTAAACTCTGGAAAGCCTTACCTTCTACACACAATTTCAACCATCTCACCCCATCCCACCGCCCCAGGCATACCTCTATCACCTGGCATTTATCACACTAGACTAGGTATTTTATGACCATGGAAAACAGTAAGTACCCAATAAATGATGTCTAATATACAAAGTTACCTTCTAAAACGTACAAATATCACTTAAAAGCAATTTAGTAAAATTCAGCCAAAGAAATTTGTTTAGTTTAGTTTTGAGACAGGGTCCAAAAGAAAGAAAAGAGAGAAAGAGAGAGAGAGAGAAGAAAGAGAGGAAGGGAGGAAGAGAGAAAGACATAAAGAGAGAGAAAGCGAGAAAGAGAGTCTTTGTTGCCCCGGCTGGAGTGCAGTGACTATGCACAGCAAAGAGCACAGTGTACTGCAAGCTCAAACTCTTGTCCTCAAGTGATGCTCCCACCCTGTGCCACCAGGCCCAGCCAATTACTATGTTTTTACCTAACAGAAGTATAAGGAGTCCTTCACTTTCTTACATAATGAGTTCCCAAAAACATGTACACAAGTGGAATGTGTGAAAGCAAGGCAACAGACATACCATAAGGGGAATTATGCTCTTGAAACACTAAAAAACACAAAATACCTACTTACATCTCATCTCATTTTTCCAGAGTATAAATGCAATTTCATACATGTTCTTAAATTGATTTTTCTTTACAATTAAACAGTCAACGAATGACTGTGTCTAAGGTAAAAAACTGCATGCATTTAGACTGCCTGATGAATGTTAGCTTTGTTCTCATCTGCACTGTTTATAGAACCTACACTTTACATTTCTGCTATCATCACTTTCACTTTTCTTTTTTTTTTTTTTTTTCTTTGAGAAGGAGTCTCGCTCTGTCCCCAGACTGGAGTGCAGTGGCACAATCTCGCCTCACTGCAAGCTCTGTCTCCCAGGTTCACGCCATTCTCCTGACTCAGCCTCCTGAGTAGCTAGGACTACAGGCGCCTGCCACCACACCCGGCTAATTTTTTTTGTATTTTTAGTAGAGACGGGGTTTCACCTTCTTAGCCAGGATGATCTCGATCTCCTGACCTCGTGATCTGCCCGCCTCGGCCTCCCAAAGTGCTGGGATTACAGGCGTGAGCCACCGCGCCCAGCCATCACTTTCATTTTTCTATCACTATTTGCTGTTAATAACATAATGTGATACTGTGAAATACATATTTAGCCTTCCTCTGTTTCCTGGCCCTTCAACTCCTAAAATCCTCAGCATCTTCAAAGTGATGTGCCTTTTTGTATGCTAATGAGTTGACTGATGGCTGGCAACCCTATGTTAGCTTCAGCATGAGGACTGGTTTTAACCCCACACCTCAACCTCCAAGGAGGGGAGAGGGACTGAACTTTTAATTGATCACAAATGGCCAAAAGATTTAATAAGTCATCCCTATGTAACGAAGCCTTCATAAAAACCTAAAAGGATTGGGCTGAGAGAGCTTGCAGGGAGCTGAACACATGACGGCTTCCAGGAGTAAACAGAAACACAGCCATGTGAGGGGAGGGTAGCCCATCCCAACTCCAAGAAGACAGAAGGGCCGGTGCTAGGGACCATTTCAATCCTTGCCCTATATGTATCTCTTCATCTGACTGTTTATTTGTATCCGTCCAAATATCCTCTGCCGGCGGAGCATGATGACTCACACCTGTAAATGCAGCACTTTGGGAATCCAAGGCCAGAGGACTGTTTAAGCATAGGAGTTCAAGACCAGCCTGGGCAATACAGCAAGACCCCATCTCTACCCAAAAAAATGTTAATTAGCTGGGCATGGTGCTGTGTGTGTATAGTTCCACCTACTCAGGAGGCTGAGATGGGAGGATAGCCTGAGTCCAAGAGGTTGAAGCTGCAGTGAGTTGTGATCGCACCACTGCACTCCAGCCTTGGCAACTGGAGAAAGACCCTAACTCAAATAAAATTTAAATATATATACACACATAAACACACACACACATACATACACATATCTTTTGTAATAAATGGATAAACACATTTCCTTGAGTTCTGTAAGCTACTCTAGCAAAGTAATTGAGCTCAAGGAGGCACCTGTAGGAAATCTTAAAATTTGCAGCTGGTTGGTCAGAATCACAAACAAAATAAACGAAGGTTTACGTTCACCATCAAAGACAGGACTGAGTCCTCAACCTGTGTGATCTGTCACCATCCATCTCCAGGCGTGTAGTGCAGACAGTGTCAGAACTGAATTCAATTAGAGGCTGCCCAGCTGCTGCCCACTGCAGAACTGATGGATTACCTGCTGTAGGGGAGAAATCCCCCCTCACATCTGGAGTCAAAAGCATGTTGTGAAAGTATAGTGGTAGAAACCAAGTTTGTTTTGTCTACTCAAACAGAAACTGTGGTTTTCAAACTTGTTTAACAGCAATGAAACTCTTTCTTAAAAAAGAATTAATGGCCGGGCGCGGTGGCTCGCACCTGTAATGCCAGCACTTTGGGAGGCCAAGGTGGGCAGATCATCTGAGGTCGGGAGCTCAAGACCAGCCTGACCAACATGGAAAAACCCTGTCTCTACTAAAAATACAAAATTAGCAAGGCACGGTGGCACATGCCTGTAATCCCAGCTACTTAGAAGGCTGAAGCAGGAGAATCGCTTGAATCCGGGAGGTGGAGGTTGCAGTGAGCCGAGATCGTGCCAATGCACTCCAGCTTGAGCGACAACAGCGAAATTCCATCTCAAAAAAAAAAAAAAAAAAAAAAAGAATTATGCAGGCCATGGTGGCTCATGCCTGTAAACCCAGCACTGCAGGAGGCCAAGGTGGGCGGATTGCTTGAGCCCAGGGGTTCGAGACCAGCCGGGACAACATGGTGAAACCCCATCTCTACTAAAAAACAGCAAAAAAAAAAATTTAGACAGGTGTGATGACATACACCTGTAGTTCCAGCTACCTGAGAGGCTGAAGTGGGAGGATCACTTGATCTCAGGAGGCAGAGGTTGCAGTGAGCCAGGATCATACCACTGCACTCCAGTCTGGGTGAGAGCAAGGCTCTGTCTCAAAAAAAAGGGGGGACGCCGGGCACAGTGGCTGATGCCTGTAATCCCAGCACTTTGGGAGGCTGAGGCAGGTGGATCATGAGGTCAACAGATCGAGACCATCCTGGCCAACATGGTGAAACTCCATCTCTACTAAAAATACAAAAAATTAGCTGGGCATGGTGGCGCACGCCTTGTAGTCCTAGCTATTTGGGAGGCTGAGGCAGGAGAATGGTGTGAACCCGGAAGGCGGAGCTTGCAGTGAGCCAAGATCGCGCCACTGCACTCCAGCCTGGGCAACAGAGTGAGACTCCATCTCAAAAAAAAAATAAAATTATTCGGAAATTATTTCTATTTTTATTTTTTATATGCTTTTCCCGAGCTGTATATCCAAAAATTTTGTACACCAAACTAGATAAAAGCTTAGCTATCTAGTTTATAGGGTTAGGGTTTGTAGCCTCACCCCCAACCTCTCAGCTCCACTAAGAATGCGATACAAAAATGGCAATACCAGCCAGGCGCAGTGGCTCACACCTGTAATCTCAGCACTTTGGGAGGCCGAGGTGGGCGGATCACGAGGTCAGGAGATCAAGACCATCCTGGCTAACACGG
>NW_012104253.1:1382866-1387020 GCF_000951045.1 Mandrillus leucophaeus
TAATAATAATAATAATAATAATAATAATAAAATAATAATAATGCTTTCAGTCCATCAAAATGTCTACATCATTGCCACCCAACTGAACTTGCTGGGAGGATAAAAATACTCTATTCTGAGCTGTCCAATATGGTACCTAGTAGCTATATATGATGCTGAATATCTAAAATGTGCCCAGTGTAACAGAAGGACTGAATTTTTAATTTTATTTAATTTTAATTAATTTAAATTTAAATAGTTACATGTAGCTAGTGGCTACATTATTGGACAGCACAGCTCTAGATAACTACAAGGAAAATCTGAACTAAAATTTTGAAGACTAGAATTTTCAAAATAATTTTTATAACATGTACAGCTTATATATCACGTAACACTAATTTTCAAATTAACTACGTAATTCCTACATTTTAACGCTTGACTTAAAGGACCATTTCTTTCTCTTTTTTTTTTTTTTTGAGATGGATTTTTGCTCTTGGTGCCCAGGCTGGAGTGCAATGGCACAATCTTGGCTCAGCAACCTCCGCCTCCAGGATTCAAGCAATTCTCCTGCCTCAGCCTCCGGTGTAGCTGGGACTACAGGCATGCACCACCACCCCCAGCTAATTTTTGTGTATTTGGTAGAGATGGGGTTTCACCATGTTGTCCAGGATGGGCTTAATCTCTTGGTCTTGCAATCTGCCTGCCTCGGCCTCCCAAAGTGCTGGGATTACAGGGGTGAGCCACTGCACCTGCCCTTAAAAGACCATTTCATATAAGACTTCCTGGTTTCTTCAACTCCCAACCCTCCACCACAGGAAGGATCGAGTAACTCCACTACTCTAAGCATCTCAGTACTCTCTGCACTGTCATCAGTAGCATTTTCACGCCTGTAATCCCAGCACTTTGGGAGGCCGAGGCGGGCAGATCACCTGATGTCAGGACCAGCCTGACCAGCCTGGCCAACACAGTGAAACCCTGTCTCCACTAAAAAATACAAAAAAAAATTAGCCACGCGTGGTGGCGCATGTTTACAATCCCAGCTATTCAGGAGGCTGAGGCAGGTGAATCACCTGAACCTGGAAGGCGGAAACTGCAGTGAGCCGATATCACACCAATGCACTCCAGCCTGGACAACAGAGTGAGAGACTCCAACTCAAAAGACAGAAAATAAAAAGTAGAATATTGAAACTCTCATACATTAATCATGGAGTATAAAATGGTTAAGCTACTATGAAAAATAATTTAATGGTTCCTCAAAAAGTTAAGCACAGACTGGGCACAGTGGCTCACATCTGTAATCCCAGCACTTTGAGAGGCCAAGGCAGGCGGATCACCTGAGGTTAGGAGTTCAAGACCAGCCTGGCCAACATGTTTCCCCATTTCTACTAAAAATATAAAAATTAACCAGGTGTGGTGGCATGTACATGTAATCCCAGCTATTCGGGAGGCTGAGGCAGGAGAATCGCTTGAACCCAGGAGACAGAGGTTGCAGTGAGCCGAGATCATACCACTGTCACCCCAGCCTGGGCAACAGAGCAAGAGCCTGTCTCAAAAAAAAAAAAAAGAAAACAAAAAAAATTAAGCATGGAATTATCCATAACCCAGCAATTCAGCTAATAGGTATATACCCCTAAAAGGATGAAAACAGATAAATACCTGTACATGAATGTACCTAACAGCCCGGTTCACAATAATCAAAAGGTAACAACAAGCTAAATGTCCATCAACGAATGAACCAGGTCTAGTGGATTACACCTATAATCTCAGCATTTTGGGAGGCTGAGGCAGGAGGAGTGCTTGAGGTCAGGAGTTCGAGACCAGTCTGGCCAACATAAAGAAATTCCGTCTCTCCACAAAAAAAAAAAATTAAAAATTAGGCCAGGTGCCTGTAATCCCAGCAGTTTGGGAGGCCGAGGCAGGTGTATCATCCAAGGTCAAGAGTTCGAGACCAGTCTGGCCAACATAAAGAAATTCCGTCTCTCCACAAAAAAAAAAAATTAAAAATTAGGCCAGGTGCCTGTAATCCCAGCAGTTTGGGAGGCCGAGGCAGGTGTATCATCCAAGGTCAAGAGTTCGAGACCAGTCTGGCCAACATAAAGAAATTCCGTCTCTCCACAAAAAAAAAAAATTAAAAATTAGGCCAGGTGCCTGTAATCCCAGCAGTTTGGGAGGCCGAGGCAGGTGTATCATCCAAGGTCAAGAGTTCGAGACCAGTCTGGCCAACATAAAGAAATTCCGTCTCTCCACAAAAAAAAAAAATTAAAAATTAGGCCAGGTGCCTGTAATCCCAGCAGTTTGGGAGGCCGAGGCAGGTGTATCATCCAAGGTCAAGAGTTCGAGACCAGTCTGGCCAACATAAAGAAATTCCGTCTCTCCACAAAAAAAAAAAATTAAAAATTAGGCCAGGTGCCTGTAATCCCAGCAGTTTGGGAGGCCGAGGCAGGTGTATCATCCAAGGTCAAGAGTTCGAGACCAGTCTGGCCAACATAAAGAAATTCCGTCTCTCCACAAAAAAAAAAAATTAAAAATTAGGCCAGGTGCCTGTAATCCCAGCAGTTTGGGAGGCCGAGGCAGGTGTATCATCCAAGGTCAAGAGTTCGAGACCAGTCTGGCCAACATAAAGAAATTCCGTCTCTCCACAAAAAAAAAAAATTAAAAATTAGGCCAGGTGCCTGTAATCCCAGCAGTTTGGGAGGCCGAGGCAGGTGTATCATCCAAGGTCAAGAGTTCGAGACCAGTCTGGCCAACATAAAGAAATTCCGTCTCTCCACAAAAAAAAAAAATTAAAAATTAGGCCAGGTGCCTGTAATCCCAGCAGTTTGGGAGGCCGAGGCAGGTGTATCATCCAAGGTCAAGAGTTCGAGACCAGTCTGGCCAACATAAAGAAATTCCGTCTCTCCACAAAAAAAAAAAATTAAAAATTAGGCCAGGTGCCTGTAATCCCAGCAGTTTGGGAGGCCGAGGCAGGTGTATCATCCAAGGTCAAGAGTTCGAGACCAGTCTGGCCAACATAAAGAAATTCCGTCTCTCCACAAAAAAAAAAAATTAAAAATTAGGCCAGGTGCCTGTAATCCCAGCAGTTTGGGAGGCCGAGGCAGGTGTATCATCCAAGGTCAAGAGTTCGAGACCAGTCTGGCCAACATAAAGAAATTCCGTCTCTCCACAAAAAAAAAAAATTAAAAATTAGGCCAGGTGCCTGTAATCCCAGCAGTTTGGGAGGCCGAGGCAGGTGTATCATCCAAGGTCAAGAGTTCGAGACCAGTCTGGCCAACATAAAGAAATTCCGTCTCTCCACAAAAAAAAAAAATTAAAAATTAGGCCAGGTGCCTGTAATCCCAGCAGTTTGGGAGGCCGAGGCAGGTGTATCATCCAAGGTCAAGAGTTCGAGACCAGTCTGGCCAACATAAAGAAATTCCGTCTCTCCACAAAAAAAAAAAATTAAAAATTAGGCCAGGTGCCTGTAATCCCAGCAGTTTGGGAGGCCGAGGCAGGTGTATCATCCAAGGTCAAGAGTTCGAGACCAGTCTGGCCAACATAAAGAAATTCCGTCTCTCCACAAAAAAAAAAAATTAAAAATTAGGCCAGGTGCCTGTAATCCCAGCAGTTTGGGAGGCCGAGGCAGGTGTATCATCCAAGGTCAAGAGTTCGAGACCAGTCTGGCCAACATAAAGAAATTCCGTCTCTCCACAAAAAAAAAAAATTAAAAATTAGGCCAGGTGCCTGTAATCCCAGCAGTTTGGGAGGCCGAGGCAGGTGTATCATCCAAGGTCAAGAGTTCGAGACCAGTCTGGCCAACATAAAGAAATTCCGTCTCTCCACAAAAAAAAAAAATTAAAAATTAGGCCAGGTGCCTGTAATCCCAGCAGTTTGGGAGGCCGAGGCAGGTGTATCATCCAAGGTCAAGAGTTCGAGACCAGTCTGGCCAACATAAAGAAATTCCGTCTCTCCACAAAAAAAAAAAATTAAAAATTAGGCCAGGTGCCTGTAATCCCAGCAGTTTGGGAGGCCGAGGCAGGTGTATCATCCAAGGTCAAGAGTTCGAGACCAGTCTGGCCAACATGGAGAAACCCCATCTCTACTAAAAATACAAAAAAAATTAGCCAGGCATGGTGGCTCATGCCTGTAATCCCAGCTATTCAGGAGGTTGAGGTGGGAGAATCGCTTGAACCTGGGAA
>NW_012104253.1:1388505-1391258 GCF_000951045.1 Mandrillus leucophaeus
AGTCCCAGCTACTTGGGAGGCTGAGGCACGAGAACTGCTTGAGCCTGGGAGGCGAAGGTTGCAGTGAGCTGAGATTGCACCACTGTATTCCAGCCTGGGTGACAGAGGAAGACTCCATCTCAAACAACAAAACAAAACAAAAAAAGTGAAACTCCATCTCAAAAAACAAAACAACAAAAAAAACACCTATACTCCTTTGGAAAATTCTGGGCTAGAATCATCAATACTGTAGTCAGATTTGTTTTCTTTCTTTTTTTTTTTTTTTGCTAAGAGATACTGGCTCCTGTCTCTCAGGCTAAAACGCAGTGGTGTGATCAGAGCTCACAGCAACCTCAAACTCATGGGTTCAAGCAATCCTCCCACCTCAACCTCCCAAGTAGCCAGGACTACAGGGGCACGCAGAGACCAGGTCTTGCCATGTTGCCCAAGCTGATCTCTAGCTCCTGGCCTCAAACAATCCTCCCCCTCAGTCTCCCAAAGTGCTGGGATTACAAGTGTGAGCCACTGCATAGGGTAACCAGCAAGCAGATTTCTAAGAGCAAATGAGATCAGATGGAGTACTTCATCAGGAATATTGAAATGAACAGGGTTGGGCGCAGTGGCTTACTCCTGAAATCCCACCACTTTGGGAGGCCGAAGCAGGTAGACTGCTTGAAGCTAGGAGTTAAAGAGCAGCCTGGCCAACATGGGGAAATCCCCATCCCTACAAAAAATACAAAAATTAGACCAGGCGCGGTGGCTCACACCTGTAATCCTAGCATTTTGGGAGGCCGAAGTGGGCGGATCACTTAAGATCAGGAGTTCGAGACCAGCCTGGCCCAAAACCCCGTCTCTACTAAAAATCCAAAAAAAAATTAGCCGGGCATGGTGGCAGGCGCCTGTAATCCCAGCTACTGGGGATTACAGCAATACCCATGTAATACCCATGCGGTGGCTCATGCCTGCAATCCTAGCACCTTTGGGAGGCCAAGGTTTGGGAGGAGGGGACCACTTGAGGCTAGGAGTTCAAGACTAGCCTGGGCAACATGGCAAAATCTACACTTACACTTCCAGTCAAGGTGGAGTGCCATGAACCAGATTTAACTTGTGTAACATATTATGAAATATGTATTTGGTCTTTGTCCCTGGATCCACACTCCCTTAGCCAGATGTGATGGCAAAACCCTGTAATCCCAGCTACTGGGGAGGCTGAGGAGGGATGATCGCTTGAACCCAGGAGTTCAAGACCAGCATGGGCAACACAGTGAGACCCTGTCTCTAAAACAATAAAAATTACCAGGCATGGTACAGTCCCAGCTGTATGGGGTGCATAGCTTGAGCCCAGGAATTTGAGGCTGCAAGGAGCTATGATCACGAAACTGCACTCCAGCCTGGGTTACAGAGCAAGACACCTTCTCTAAAAATATAAATAAAATACCCAAAAGAATCAAATGGAACAATCCACGAGGCTCGCATGGGAAAAGGAAGAGTGCCGGTTTCTCACAGCCAGAGTGGAAAATCACATAGTCCATGGGCTATCACATAGAATCCCCAAAAGGATTTTGACTCAATAGTGGGAAATAGCCCTATACTAAATGGCTTTGATCTCACCTAACAGAGCTTAAAAGCAAGACTTCATCAAACTATTTTTAAGTATTTTAACCATGTCCCAGAACAAAACTCAAGAATATTTATAGAAATACAAAAATATCCAGCCTCCAACAAAGTAAAATTCATGATGTCTGGCATCCAAAAATCAACAGATAAGCAAAGTAGGTGGAAAAGACAACCCAAAAAGAGGAAGAAAAAAAAAATCAAGCAACTGAAATTGACCCAGAAATGACATGTGATAAAATTAGTAGACAAGGGCATTAAAAGAACTATAGGCTGAGGCCGGGCATGGTGGCTCATGCCTATAATCCCTACACTTTGGGAGGCCGATGTGGGCAGATCACCTGAGGTCAGGAGAGACCAGCCTGGCCAACGTGGTGAAACCCTACCTCTACTAACAATACAAAAAGGTAGCCAGGCGTGGTGGTGAGTGCCTGTAATCCCAGCTACTCAGGAGGCTGAGACAGGAGAATCGCCAGAAGGCGGGGGCGGGGGGAGGGGGCGGGGCGCAGCAGAGGTTGCAGTGAGTCAAGATCACACCATTCCACTCCAGCCTGGGCAACAAGAGTGAAACTCCATCTCAAAAAAACAACTAAGCTCTCCTAAGCTTTTCATTTCAACTTGCTCTTTCAAATAACCTTATTTTGAACACCTTATTGGCAATATTTAAACAAATATATCCCTAGAGGAACTCAGTACACAGTCTTCATACATTTATCAGCTGTACCCATCTCAAATTTCACACACTCGATAAAAAAGGCAAAACGTCTGAATTAATTATAAAAATTAATAATAATGAAGCTTTTGGGCTAGGCGCAGTAGCTCACACCTATAATCCCAGCACTTTGGGAGGCCAAAGCGGGTGGATCACGAGGTCAGGAGATCGAGACCATCCTGGCTAACAAGGTGAAACCCCGTTTCTACTAAAAATACAAAGAATTAGCCGGGTGCGGTGGCAGTCACCTATAGTCCCAGCTACTTGGGAGGTTAAGGTAGGAGAATGGTGTGAACCCGGGAGGGGGAGCTTGCAGTCGCACCACCGCACTCCAGCCTGGGCGACAGAGCGAGACTCCGTCTCACACACACACACACAAAGTAATAATAATAATAATAATAATAATAATAATAATAAAATAATAATAATGCTTTCAGTCCATCAAAAT
>NW_012104253.1:1391308-1395519 GCF_000951045.1 Mandrillus leucophaeus
TCTACTAAAAAATACAAAAAACTAGCCAGGCAAGGTGGCGGGCGCCTGTAGTCCCAGCTACTCAGGAGGCTGAGCCAGGAGAATGGCATAAACCCAGGAGGCGGAGCTTGCAGTGAGCTGAGATGCGGCCACTGCACTCCAGCCTGGGCGACAGAGTGAGACTCCGTCTCAAAAAAAACAAAAACAAAACAACAAAACAAAACAAAAAGCAATGAAGTACAGAAAGTACCAATACTGACTCAAGCTTCAACAGGAATGAACTTCGAAAACATTACACTAAATGACAGAAGCCAGACATGAAGGTCACATATCCACTTATATGAAATTTCCAGAATAAGTAATCCAGAAACAAAAAGCAGGTTGGTTGTTGCCAGGTACTGAGAATGGAGAATGAGAAGCAACTCATTCTTCATTCTAATGCATATGAGATTTTCTTTTTAGGGTGATGAAAATGTTTTGGAACTAGACAAGGGTAGTGGCTCCACAACAGTGTGAGTGCACTGAATGCCCCTGAATTGTTCATTGTAAAACGGTTAATTTTTCTTTTTTTTTTTTGGAGATGGAGTCTCTCTGTTTCGCCCAGGCTTGAGTGCAGTAGCGCAATCTCGGCTGATGGCAACCTCTGCCTCCCCAGTTCAACCAATTCTCCTGCTTCAGCCTCCGAAGTTGCTGGGATTACAGGCGTGCACCACCACGCCTGGCTAACTTTTTGTATCTTTGTGTTTTTTTTTTTTTTGAGATGGAGTCTCGCTCTGTTGCCCAGGCTGGTGTGCAGTGACGCAATCCCGGCTCACTGCAACCTACGCCTCCCGGGTTCAAGCCATCCTCCTGCCTCAACCTCCGGAGTAGCTGGGATTAAAGGCACATGCCATCACGCCCAACTAATTTTTATACTTTTAGTAGAGACAGGGTTTCACCATGTTGGCCAGGCTGGTCTCAAACTACTGACCTTGTGATCTGCCCACCTCAGCCTCCCAAAGTGCTGGGATTACAGGCATGAGCAACCACGCCTGCCTAGTTTTTTCTATTTTTAGTAGAGACAGGTTTTCGCCATATTGGCCTGGCTGGTCTCAAACTCCTGACCTCAGGTGATCCACTTGCCTCAGCTTCCCAAAGCACTGGGATTACAGGTATGAGCCACCACGCCTGGCCAAAAAACAGCTAATTTTGTGATGCAACTTTCACCACTTTATATAAAAAAAGAAAACACATCTATGCAAGATATGCATCTCTAATTTATATAAAGTCATTATAAGGAAAGATAGGGATAATCAGCTTTTAACTGCAATTTAAAAGACAATTTTTCCCTGAATGTCCATTTGTTATACAGTTGCACTTGGTCCTTATCAAATGTCTACTAAAAAATGCCTATTCGGCAGGGCACGGTGGCTCACGCCTATAATCCCAGCACTCTGGGAGGCCGAGGCAGGCAGATCACCTGAGGTCAGGAGTTCGAGACCAGCCTGACCAACATGGAGAAACCCCGTCTCTACTAAAAATACAAAATCAGCCAGGCGTGGTGGAGCATACCTATAATCCCAGCTACTCGGGAGGCTGAGGCAGGAGAACTGCTTGAACCTGAGAGGCAGAGGCTGCAGTAAGCTAAGATTGCACCACTGCACTCCAGCCTGGGCGACACAGCGAGACTTCGTCTAAAAAAAAAAAAAAAAAAAAAATCAAAAAAACAAAAACAAAAGCCTATTCAAGAAAAGACGCCAAACCAAGCACATATTCTTAGAAAATCCAGCCACTATTTAGCTCTGACAAGTTCATACTACATAACACTTAACAACCAAGTGCAGTGCCTCACACCTGTAATTCCAGCTACCTGGGAGGCTGAGGCAGGAGGACCACTGGTGCCCAGGAAGTCAAGACTGCAGTGAGCCATGTTCCAGCCACTGCACTCCAGCCTGGGGAACAGGGTGAGACCCTGTCTCCCCAAAACAAAAACAAAAACAACTTAAAACCTGATTTGGCGGCTCAAAAAACCATGCTACCACCCTCAAAGAAATCAGACACACATGACACCACCAGCTCCCAGAAGACTCTCTGGCACTGAGTAAGCTCAAAACTAGTTAAGCACCCACTCTTCTCTTCCTCCTCCCCTGAACTCCCTATATCCACGCTAAGTTTGAAAGCAGAATACCAAGCCCAGCAGCTTCTTTGTCAGTAAAAGTAAAGCAGGGCAGGAACTACAACCTTCAGCGAGAGTATGGGTGTAAATACAGTCAGGTGCAGTGGCTCACACCCGTAATCCCAACACTGTGGGAGGCCAAGGCAGGCAAATCACCTGAGATCAGGAGCTCAAGACCAGCCTGACCAGCCTGGCCAACATGGCGAAACTCTGTCTCTACTAAAAATCCAAAAATTAGGCTGGGCATGGTGGCTCATGCCCGTAATCCCTGCACTTTGGGAGGCCGAAGCAGGCAGATCACTTGAGGTCAGGAGTTCAAGGCCAGACTGCCCAACAGGATGAAACCCCATTTCTACTAAAAATACAAAAATTAGCCAGGCATGGTGGCATGCACCTGTAATCCCAGCTATTCGGGAGGCTGAGGCAGAAGAATCACTTGAAGCAGGGAGGTGGAGGTTGCAGTGAGCCAAGATGATGCCACTGCACTCCAACCTGTGCAACAGAGCGAGACTCCATTTTCAAAACCAAACAAACAAACAAAACCACAAAGACACACACATGGCCTAGCCTACAGTCAGGATCATCAATATCACCATCTTCCAACTCCATATCTTGTCCTACTGGAAGGTCTTCATAGGCAATAAGACACATAGAGGTGTCATACTCTAGAGTAACAATGCCTTCCTTCTGGAATACCTCCTGAAGGACCTGCCTAAGACTGTTTTACAGCAAACATAAACTTTGTAAGTAGGAATACACTCTAAAATAACCATACAAAGAATAGTATAGTAAATCCACAAACCAGTAATACAGTTATTGTCATTATCAAGTACTATGTACTGTATATAACTCCACGAGCTAGATTTTATAAGACTGGCAGTGCAGTAGATTTGTTTACACCAACACTACACAAACACCTGAGTAATGCTACACACTGCTGCACCATAGACAAGGTGAAGTTACTAGGTGACAGGAATTTTTTAGTTCCATTATAATCTTATGGGACCACTGTCCTTGACCAAAATGACATTTGTTTTGCAATACATGACTGTATGGATAGCCTTCAGTCACACCATCAAAAGAAATGGCTCTTCTAAAAAAACTCCAACCATGTTCTAAGTTGTGAAGATGACTCTTTCAACATACATGCAGGAATAAAGCAACTCAGTCCAATTTGTCCCCAGGCAACCAAGCTAAATACCTCCCATTTCACCTGTTTTCACTGCCAGGAAGAAAAGGAATGTAACTGGACTACAAGTTGGCTCTGGAACCCTAAACATAAAATTCTCCAACACCTGGGGCCACATGGAAACAACTAATCAATGGATCCAATAAAGCCTTGCTCCTAAGTGTTTTTTCTTCTCTTTTTTTTTTTTAGATGGAGTATTGCTCTGTCACCCAGGCTGGAGTGCAGCAGCACGATCTCGGCTCACTGTAACCTCCACCTCCCAGGTTCAAGCAATTCTCATGCCTCAGCCTCCCAAAGTGCTGGGATTACAGCCTGGCTAATTTTTTTGTATTTTCAGTAGAGACAGGGTTTCATCATTTTGGCTACGCTGATCTCGAATTCCTGACCTCGGTGATCCCCCTGCCTCAGACTCCCTAAGGGCTGGGATTACAGGAGTGAGCCCCTGCACCCTGCCTAAGCGTTTTCTCTTAAAGAGGATTCTGGATGACCTTCTCTAAAATACACTAAATTGAATTCTGATTATACTTATAAATCAGAATTCCTATATTTATAATTAACGGTCTATCTTGTTGATCCTTTTCCTCCCTTAGTGAAACACAAAATAATGATGCATCTTACAGCTGAGGGCCTCTCGGACTGGATTACCGTGGCAAGTTATCAGGCGGAACCATAAGACTCAGCCTCTCAATGCTGAGGAAACAGAGGTTTCCTCATCTGGAAAATGGAGATAGTGACTTTACATCCTATGACTGTTGTGAGGGTCAAATGATTTGACGTGTGTTAAAACTAGCCTGGCACAGAGTAAGCAACCTGGATAGATCATTTTTTTTTTTTTTTTTTTTTTTGAGACGGAGTCTCGCTCTGTCGCCCATTCTGGAGTACAGTGGC
>NW_012104253.1:1396394-1401019 GCF_000951045.1 Mandrillus leucophaeus
TCCCAGCACTTTGGGAGGCCGAGACAGGCGGATCACGAGGTCAGGAGATCGAGACCATCCTGGCTAACACGGTGAAACCCTGTATCTACTAAAAATACAAGAAAATTAGCCGGGCGAGGTGGTGGGCGCCTGTAGTCCCAGCTACTCGGGAGGCTGAGGCAGGAAAATGGCGTAAACCCGGGGGGGCGGAGCTTGCAGTGAGCCGAGATCGCGCCACTGCACTCCAGCCTGGGGCGCAAAGCAAGACTCCGTCTCAAAAAAAAAAAAAAAAGAAAAAAGAAAAAACCAACACTCTATAGAAAAATAGCAAAACAGCCTGGGAAACACGGTGAAACCCTGTCTCTACAAAAAAATACAAAAATTATCCAGGCGTGGTGGCACACTCCTGTAGTCCCAGCTACCTCGGAGGCTGAGGTGGGAGAATCACTTGAGCCCAGGAGATCAAGGCTGCAGTGAGCTGAGATTGATCCATTGCACTGCAGCCAGGGCAACAGAGCGAGACCCTATCTAAGGGGGGAAGAAAAAAAAAAGAAAGAAAAATAGCGAAAGAAAGATACATTCACAGGAGAAAACTGAGTGGCAAAAAACAAACAAACAAAACATTTACAAAGACATTCCTGGGCCAGGGGTAAGACCAACAAAACCTGAAACCCCATCTCTACAAAATATACAAATACTAGCTGCGCATAGTGGAAGAAGCCTATAAACCCAGCTAATCAGGAGGCCAAGGTGGGAAGATCACTTGAGCCTGACAGGCTGAGGATGCAGTGAGCCAAAATTACACAACTGCACTCCAGCCCGGATAACAGAGCCAGACCCTGTCTCAAAAAGTACATATAAACAAATAAATAAAAAACCACTATTTTCGATACTTAGCTAAAAGACACTTAGTACTTTTTGTCACGTTCTTTCCTGGGTGTGGTGGTGAAAAACTGTAGTCCCAACTACTCTGGAAACTGAGGTATGAAGATCACTTGAGCCCTAGAAGTTCGAGGCTATAGTAAGCTATGATCACGCCACTGCAGTCCAGCCTGGGCGACAAGAGTGAGAACTCATCTCAAAAAAGGGAAAAAAAAAGTTCTTAAAAAAATTAAAAATTAAAAACATAAGACACTTAACCTCATCAACTGGAAAACTTAATTACAGGCACAGTGACTCACGCCTGTAATCCCAGCACTTTGGGAGGACACAGCAGAAGGATTGGTTGAGCCTAGGAGTTGGAGACCAGACTGGGCAACTTGGCAAAACCCCGTCTCTACAAAAAGTCTAAAAATTAGGCATACCAGCTCACGCCTATAGTCCCAGCTTCTCAGGAAACTGAGACAAGAGGATCACTTGAGCCCCGGAGGCCAAGGCTGCAGTGTGCTGTGATCATGCCACTGCACTCCAGCCCGAGAGGCAGAATGATAACCAAGTCTACAAAAAAAGAAAGAAGCGGCCAGGCACAGTGGATCACGCCTGTAATCCTAGGACTTTGGGAGGCTGATGCGGGAGATCACTTGAGGTCAGGAGTTCAAAACAAGCCTAGTCAGCATGGTGAAACCCCTTCTCGCGCGGTGGCTCAAGCCTGTAATCCCAGCACTTTGGGAGGCCGAGACGGGCGGATCACGAGGTCAGGAGATCGAGACCATCTTGGCTAACACGGTGAAACCCCGTCTCTACTAAAAAATACAAAAAAACTAGCCGGGCGAGGTGGCGGGTGCCTGTAGTCCCAGCTACTTGGGTGGCTGAGGCAGGAGAATGGCGTAAACCCGGGAGGCGGAGCTTGCAGTGAGCTGAGATCCGGCCACTGCACTCCAGCCTGGGCGACAGAGCAAGACTCCATCTCAAAAAAAAAAAAAAAAAAAAAGAAACCCCTTCTCTACTACAAATATTTTTTTAAATTAGCCAGGCGTGGTAGCAAATGCCTGTAATCCTAGCTACTCGGGAGGCTGAGGCAGGAGAATCACTTGAACCTGGGAGGCGGAGGTTAAAGTGAGAGGAGATCGCGTCACTGCACTCTAGCCTAGGCAACAAGAGCAAAACTCCATCTCCAAAAAAAGAAAAAAAAAATGCTAACATAAGCATAGCATTTCAAAAAAATTAATAACCTAACACACACCATGACGAAGATAGGGTGAAAACGAAGTTGTTTACCTTGCTAGTAGAAATGTACTTGTTTGGAAAGCATAAAGGTACATTAATAGCACAGATTATTCCATTTACAAAAACACTAACAATAACAAGAAAACATATTATCACACATTTTTTTTTTTTTGAGACAGAGTCTCGCCTATCGTCTGGAGTGCAGTGGCACGATCTCGGCTCACTGCAACCTCCACCTCCCGAGCTCAAGCAATTCTCCTGCCTCAGCCTCCCAAGTAGCTGGGATTACAGGTACCTGCAACCACACCCAGCTAACTTTTATATTTTTAGTAGAGACAGGGTTTTGCCGTGTTGGCCAGGCTGGTCTCGAACTCCTGACCTCAGGTGATCCACACGCCTCACCCTCCCAAAGTGGTGGGATTACAGGTATAAGCCACCATGGCTAGCCTCACACATGTATTAAAGTACAAAAACATGTATGGGAATTCTGACAGCCTTGAGAGTGTGCCACTCAGACTTCCCTTTGAGAGAGAAAATGTTGCAAGGAGTGTAGTTAACTGACAGTCCCAGCTGCCAGGAATCTACTACAGCACCCATACCAAAGCAAGGCTACTCTAGGCTGCTCCCAGCCAATGACTGAACACAGCAGACGTTCACAGGGCAGGACCATTCCTGCCCAACAGACTCTTCCAACAATCTACTCTGGCTGAGATTTTCTCTGAACTGCAAGCTGCACTGCAGTTTGAGGTTCCTCTATCAATCATTAATCATCATTCCTTCCCTCTCTTCTTTCACAGGTGTCACACGTGCTTCCAGTGTAAAGGCTCTTGCCACCTACACCTCCTTCCTCTCTTCTTTATCCTTCCCAAGTACACCCTAATGAATCTCTTGCATATCCGTCTTGTCATCTGCTTCTCAGAAGATGCAAACTATCACAGAAATAATATAAATCAACTGTGAATTAATGAATAAAGAAGGCGGGAATGAGGCTTTAGCTGTACCTGAAGCAAATATAACCTAGTATTAAATCAGTGTTTGGCTGGGCGTGGTGGCTCACGCCTGTAATCCCAGCACTTTGGGAGGCCGAGGCGGGCGAATCACAAGGTCAAGAGATCAAGACCACCCTGAACAACATGGTGAAACCCTGTCTCTACTAAAAATACAAAAATTAGCTGGGCATGGTGGCACGCACCTGGAGTCCCAGCTACTCAGGGGGGCTGAGGCAGGAGAATAGCTTGAACCTGGGAGGCAGAAGTTACAGTGAGCCAAAATCATGCCACTGCACTCCAGCCTGGCAACAGAGCAAGACTCTATGTCAAAAAAAAAAGGAAAAAAAAAAGTGTTTAATCAAGTCACGGGTACTGTTCTATTTGAAATGTTTTGTTTTTTTTTCACAGCTCTACCTTCACCATTCTATTCTTATGATGATTTGTAAAAAGGCATATTCTAATTACGCACATTAACTATCCTATCCTACCAATTTTCAAAATTTTACTCTGACTAGGCCTGATGGTTCGCACCCATAATTCCCAATTTTGAAAGGCCAAGGCAGGAGGATTGCTGAAGGCCAAGAATTTGAGACCAGCCTGGACAACAGAGCAAGACCTCGTCTCTACAAAAAACTTAAAAATTAGCTGAGTAGGGCCAGGCGCAGTGCCTCATGCCTGTAATCCCAGCACTTTGGGAGGCTGAGGTGGGCAGATCACAAAGTCAGGAGATCAAGACCACACTGGCCAACATGTTAAAACCCCGTCTCTACTGAAAATACAAAAATTAGCTGGACGTAGTGGCGCGTGCATGTAATGCCAGCTACTCAGGAGGCTGAAGCAGGAGAATCACTTAACCAGGGAGTCAGAGATTGGCGTGTGCCGAGATTGCGTCACTGCACTCCAACCTGGAAAGAGAGACTCCGTGTTAAAAAAAAAAAAAAATTAGCTGTGTATGGTAGCATGTGCCTACATTCCCAGACACTCAGGAGACTGAGGCGGGAGGATCACTTGAGCCCAGGAATTTGAGGTTATAGTAAGTTGATTACACTACTACACTCTGGGTGACAGAGTGAGACCCTGTCACGAAAAAATAAATAAAAATAACAAAACAGAAGAACGAATTTTAAAAGACATTATTGTACAACTGACATCATCATAGACTATTCATGATGAAAAGAACCAGATTCCTGGTTGAGGAAACTGAGGCCCCTGGAGATAAAATGACCAGGTCTACCTTACATCACTTTCTATGTCAGAGACAGGATATTCAGTCTCCTGATAACCAGCTTTGGGTGTCTCCCTACCACACTATCTAATGAAACTGATCACTCACAAAATTCATCATTACCTGCTAAAACCCTGACCTCTCATTTGGGTGAACACTGCCTTAAAACAGTGTTTAAATCACAAAGCATTGGCCGGGGGCAGTGGCTGATGCCTGTAATTCCAGCACTTTGGGAGGCCAAGGCAAGTGAATCATCTGAAGCCAAGAGTTCAAAACCAGCCTGGACAACACGGCGAAACTCCATCTTTTTTTTTTTTTTTTTTTTT
>NW_012104253.1:1401799-1402772 GCF_000951045.1 Mandrillus leucophaeus
TAAACCCGGGAGGCGGAGCTTGCAGTGAGCTGAGATCTACCCACTGCACTCCTGCCTGGGCGGCAGAGCGAGACTCCATCTCAAAAAAAAAAAAAAAAAAAAACAATAAAACTAAAACTAAAATAAATAAATATATAAATGAAGCACAAAGCATTGCCAGGCGTGTGCCTGTAATCCCAGCACTCTGGGAGGCCAAGGCAGGAAGACTGCTTGAGCACAAGAGTTCGAGACCAGCCTAGGCTCACGCGAGGTGATACACACATGTATTCCCAGCCACTGATGAGGCTGAGCGGGGAGGATCACCTGAGTCTGGGAGGCAGAGCTTGAAGTGAGCCAAGATCAGGCCACTGCACTCTAGCCTGTGTGACAGAGCAAGACCTTGTCTCAAAAACAAAAAACCACAAAGCATTCACCATAATTTTGGTATATCTATTTTTTTACAATGAACTAAACCATAAAAAAAGCAGAACATAGAATCACCAGTGAAAACAAATGAAAGGCATATCGACACCCTGTTCAGTAAAATTACCTATTCCGCATGAAAACATAACAGTTTTCTGACAGAAGTCAACTCTGAAGTGACAGTTAAGCCAATGACAACCACAAATTTTCAGATCTGATTAAATATATTGGATTAAACATTCAAAATAAAGGTTGCATTTTTAAAGGGCCACTATCTCAAAAATATTCACTATTAACAATGTACACTTCTGAAGCACCAAGGATGTGAATAAACAGAATAAAAATTAAAAATTAAAATTAAAAAATAGTAATGGCCGGGCACGGTGGCTCATGCCTGTAATCCCAGCACTTTGGGAGGCTGAGGCAGGCGGATCACGAGGTCAGAAGATCGAGACCATCTTGGCTAATACAGTGAAACCCCGTCTCTACTAAAAATACAAAAAAATTAGCCACGCGTGGTGGCGGGCGCCCGTAGTCCCAGCTACTTGGGAGGCTGACGCAGGAGACTGGC
>NW_012104253.1:1403357-1404849 GCF_000951045.1 Mandrillus leucophaeus
TTAGTAGAGACGGGGTTTCACCGTGTTAGCCAGGATGGTCTTGATCTCCTGACCTTGTGATCCGCCCGTCTCGGCCTCCCAAAGTGTGGGGATTACAGGCTTGAGCCACCGCGCCCGGCCGCAGTATTAATTATTTTATAAGAACTGAATCAGGGCCGAGTGTGGTGGCTCACGTCTGTAATTCCAGCACTTTGGGAGGCTGAGGCGGGTGGATCACAAGATCAAAACCAACCTGGCGAACACAGTGAAACCCCATCTCTACCTAAAATACAAAAAAATTAGCCAGGCGTGGTGGTGGGCGCCTGTAGTCCCAGCTACTCGGGAGGCTGAGGCAGGAGAATGGCATGAACCTGGTAGGCAGAGCTTGCAGTGAGCCAAGATTGCGCCACTGCACTCCAGCCTGGGCAACAGAGCAAGACTAAGGGATGACAGAATTAAATCTTCCTTTGAACTGTATAGGAAATATCAGTCTTAGCCCCAACCATTTGCTTTCAAACCTAAATAGGGTTAAGCTGGCACACTGCAAATAAGTAAAATCTGACTTAAAAAAAATCAGGCAGGGCACAGTGGCTCACACCTGTAATCCCAACACTTTGGGAAGCCAAGGTGACCGGATCAGGAGTTCGAGACCAACCTGACCAACATGGTGAAACCCACCCCTACCAAAAACACCAAAATTAGGGCCGCGCAGTGGCTCACGCCTGTAATCCTAGCACTTTGGGAGGCCGAGGCAGGCAGATCACCTGAGGTCGGGAGTTCAAGACCAGCCTGACCAACACGGAGAAACCCCATCCCTACTAAAAATACAAAATCAGCCGGGCATGGTGGCACACGCTTGTAATCGCAGCTACTAGGGAGGCTGAGGCAGGAGAATCGCTCAAACCCGGGAGGCAGAGGTTGTGGTAAGTCGAGATCACGCCATTGCACTCCAGTCTGAGCAACAAGAGAAAAAATCTCCGTCTCAAAAAAAAAAAAAATTGCAAAAATACCAAAATTAGCCAGACATAGTGGCACACACCTTTCAAGCCCAGCTACTTAGGAGGCTGAGGCAGGAGAATTGCTTGAACCTGGGAGCGCTTGAACCTGGGAGGCAGAGGCTGTAGTGAGCTAAGATTGTGCCACTGCATTCCAGCCAGGGCAACAGAGGAAGACTCCATCTCAAAAAAAAAAAAAAAGTTGAAGTCAAATTCCTCGATTCATGCATCTCTACCACAGTTTGTTACTTATTTTCCTATAATAAAAACAGAAAAGAAAAAAAAAAGCTGTCTGTTCACATCCACCTCTCTGTTTAATTCTAGTAAAGGAGAAGAACAAAGACACACTCAAAACTCAGGTAGAGGCAGGGCATAGTGGCTCATGCCTGTAATCCCAGCACTTTGGGAGGCCGAAGCGGGGGCAGATCATGTGAGGTCAGGAGTTCAAGACCAGCCTGGCCAACATGGTGAAATGCTGTCTCTACTAAAAACACAAAAATTAGCCAGGCATGGTGGCA
>NW_012104253.1:1405381-1407853 GCF_000951045.1 Mandrillus leucophaeus
AAAAAAACAAGTAGGAGGAAGAAATAAAAACTAGTAAGGCTCAAACTCTCAATTCTTAATTTATTACTCAATTCACTACTCTTAACTTGCAGTCACGGAATGTACCTGTCTTAAATCTTAAAGAGCTAAGAAAGAATTGCGCCATAAACAAACATGTTGGCTGGGCATGGTGGCTCACCCCTGTAATCCCAGCACTTCGGGAGGCTGAGGTGGGTGGATCACCTGAGTTCAGGAATTCCAGACCAGCCTGACCAACATAGAGAAACCCCATTTCTACTAAAAACACAAAAAATTAGCCAGGCATGGTGGCGCATGCCTGTAATCCCAGCCACTTAGGAGGGTGAGGCAGAAGAACTGCTTGAACCTGGGATGCAGAGGTTGCGTGCAGTGAGCCGAGATCATGCTGTTGCACTCCAGCCTGGGCAACAAGACTGAAACTCCGTCACACACACACATAAAAATAAATAAACGGGTTGTATCACTTCTATTCCAAAATGGAAGTCTTCCTTCCCCTTAAGCTTTTCAGTTAAATGAGAAGACACATAAAAAACCACTAGAAAATAGTAAAATCTCAATTTTCTGCCGTATCTAGGACTGTGTCCCCCTGCTCAGGTTGGCAAAACAAGGTTTGAAATTACTTTACACCAGTTAGACTCCTTGCCAGATTAAAACAAACACAAAATAAGAAATTTGGAAATTTTAATATCAAGACTCAACCAACTGGCAGCAAGACTATGCAGCAGAACAGTTAGATGTTTTCCTTTTTATTTTTCTGACAGGGTCTCACTCTGCCACCCAGGCTGGAGTGCAATGGCAAGATCACTGCTCACTGCAGCCTTGACCTCCCAGAGATCCTTCAGCCTCAGCCTCCCAAATAGCTGAAACTACAGGTACATGCCACCAAAAATTAGCCCAGCTAATTTTTTTATTTTTTGTGGAGACGGAGTCTGACTATGTTGCCCAGGCTGGTCTCCAACTCCTGGGCTCCAGAGATCCTCCAGCCTTGGCCTCCCCAAGTGTTGGGATTACAGGTGTGAGCTACTGCAAACTGCTAGATGTTTTCCATTTTAGAATAGCTGATTGCTAGCAAGTTTATGCTCATACCTATTCCAACAAAAAGCCCAAGAACAGTTCAAAATATTACATTTGCTGTTTCAAAGACTACTACAACTCCAAAGAAGTCAAACTCATTACTAACAATGCAGAGCTGACATCAACATTTCGATGAATGTCAGAAATCTAATTTCTGTTGCTGACAAATATGCCCTTTTCCTTAGTCACATCCAACACATCTAAATAAAGTTTTCAAAATTTATGTTAACAAAAATGTACCAAAAAGCCTACCAACTTACTCAAAGATTTGTGGAAGTCGATTTTTAAAAATAATACATTAGGAACATTTGGTGACAAGCTTTATGTTCTGTGTTTTAAACCAAAGATAAGACTTGACCTACAAAATGAAGACAGGGTCAACTGTAACCAAAAAACAGTATGCTTCCCCTGGTGGCCAACCGAAGAATGGAGGAGCCAAGCATACAAGAGAAATAGCCTGGTCACCTAGTTCTATCCTATTACTCATAAATGATAAGTGACTACCAAAAAAAAAAAAGAAAAGAATTGGAGAGAAGAAAACTATCAAAAACAGTAACATGGACTTAAAAGGAACACAAACCTTACGTCAAGAAATCAAAATTTTGAAGGCCAATTTAAGAGAAGTCATTTATTTCCAGTGTCCAAGAGCTCACCTAGGACCTTTACGTATTTTCACTTCAAAGGGCAGTTTAGTACCTTAATAACAGCTTGAGAGCAATCGCCTTTTTCAAGGACTAGATCACTGGAATTTTCTGCAGTCTTGTTTCCAAGGAAAAAACATGTATGCATTTATCTTTTCAATTAAACTAGTGGTATAACCTACATAGAGAACCCCAGCTCTAAAGCCCTCCAACCAGCGAGGATTGTTAACTCCAGCTTTACAAGATGCTCTGTTGAATTTTATTTCTGAAATAAATCCTACGTTCTTTCAAACATTTTCCATACCAACAACCTTTAAAGACAGTCTCATACAGAGACTGGCTAGAATCTCATGCATTAAAATCTGACGAATTCCTTTGTCTGATTGGATTTTTTTTTCTTGTACCACTTTAAATTTGCTTCTACACAGAATAGCAGCCAGGAAAGTAAGTGTTCCATTCTAGGGTGTAGGACTTTCTTGTAGGTGAAAAGCATTTGTTAGGCTAAAGCTTCTGACGATTCTCAATTTCACAATCTCTTTCTCCAAAAAAAAAGGAAACACACACATTTACAAATAGGTCCTAAAATCAAACTGCCACACGCGAGGCTCTCTTCCCCAGGCAGGCGCCCTCTGGAAAACACACTTCCTTTATTGACTGATTTTGGGGGGTCGTTCTTCTACTCGCTTCTGGATGGGAGGGGAGTCAGGATCCAGCAAGAGCCAGAGGCTCGGAGGAGAAG
>NW_012104253.1:1410191-1415029 GCF_000951045.1 Mandrillus leucophaeus
GTACCCGGTGCGCGGGCGGGTGGGGTCGGCTGAGGCCAGCCTGAGAGCCGCTGCCCTGGAGAGGGACCACCGGGCAGCCGTACAGCTGTGGGGGGCTGAGGGGTGTAACTGCCTTGGAGGTCCCGGTGCCCTACCCCCAACCAACCCCGAAACTACGCTCCCTTCGTAATTAAACCAGTGGAGGTCTATGCGGGAAATCTTTTTAAAGCAGGGATGGCTATTTTTCTTTTAAGTTGCTTCAAACCTGAGATTAATATGGGGACGAGCTTTGGATATAAATAGCTACAGGGAGAATTTGGGAGTTTTATGGTTTTAAAGCGTGAATAAATAAGCGGGGTTTTCTCTTGAACATTTTTTGCAGCATGAACTATTATTAACTTTATTGAAGAGACCACGTTCACTTCTGCCTAAATGACCTTTAAGAAACAGGGCTGGGACCCCTCCTGGTATAGAAGCCCTGCCCCCACCAAGTTCAGGGTCGTAACTCTTGGACTCTCCTCCAAAGGACGTCTCTCCTTGGAGAGCCCTGGATGCTGCAGGTGTGTGCCCCATACACCCTTCAGCTGGCCTGGGCAGGGTACAGAACCGGGGTGGCATTCCCGGGGCTGGGCCACTGGCTAAGGCCTCTGACTCATCCGGAGGTGAGCCCTGTGTGAGGAATGAGGTCCAGAACACGCTGCCCCGCTTGCTTGGTGTCTACAAAGTTGTACCACCAGACTGGAAGATCAACCTACAAGGGCACAAAGCTGATACTGGGTCATTTATTAAGGCAACAGGGATAGCAGAGCACACAGGGCCACCCTCTCCACCCACCAGCCCCCAAGGCTGAGGCCAGGCTGGGCTACCAGTAGGGGTGCAGCAGTGGACTTTAAAAGCATTCTTTTTTTTTTTTTCCCCAGCCAATATTAACACTTAACATGTGTCAGCCCCTGTTCTAGTTTGACCCTAATGCTACACGGATACTATATTGGCCTGAAGCTCTCAGATTTCCCAACGGTAAAATACAGAAAACAGTACTTACCTCCTGGCCTGATGGATTGTAATGGAGTCCATCCTTCCGGCGTAGGGAACCCCAACCTTAAGGACACCTGCCTTCCCATCGCTTGGGGAGAGGGCGCCACCACAGCCCTGGGATTGGGAATTTGTGATCCCACACTTGTAACGCATCCACAAAGCCGGCAGCCCTACCATGTTTTTCGGTGAGACTCCCACTCTGAAACTGAGACCTCATGCCTGTTCCCCTCTCCTTACACCTCCCACAGCACCTTCTGCCTGGGCTCCCAGCCCGTGGCCTTACCTCATTCTTCAGAGAAAAACGAAAACCTTCAGTATCTTTCTCCTCTCCCTGTCCCCAAACAGACAAACCTCCCTGTTGCGTACCCACGTCCTACTCGGGCCTGGGACCCTCTCTCGCTGCCCTCCCCTTGGGGTTTTTCTGTGCCATCAGCCTCACTCTGGACCGACTCCTGCCCCCCACCCCTCTCCGGTCTTGCCATTTCTCCCTCCCCTCAGACATTTCCGAAGACTTCCCTACACTGGCTTCCTCAACCCCCTCCCATCCCAGCCTCTCATCACCCCACCCAGCAGAGCTGTGTCCCCACCCCGTAACTGCTGCTAAGGTAACCTACAACCTCTCCGCTGCCCCATCCGGGGGTCACTTCTTGGTCTCATTGAGCTTCTCAGCAACAGCTGAGTCGACCACTTCTCCTGGAAACCCTCATTTATCTGGACCTGGAGATTCCAGTTCACCTGGCCCTCCTACCTCACAGGTCACTCCCCATCAGTCTCCTCTGCAGCTTTCAACCTGTCATCACTGGGATTCCTCCTTGCCTTTTTCCTTTTTCCTTTCATTAATTTTTTTTTTTTTTTTTTTTTGAGACGGAGTCTCGCCCTGTCGCCCATGCTGGAGTCCAGTGGCATGATCTCGGCTCACTGCAGCCTCTGCCTCCTGGGTTCAAGCGATTCCTGTGCCTCAGCCTAGGACTACAGGCACCCACCACTACACCCAGCTAATTTTCGTATTTTTAGTAGAGATGGGGTTTCACCATATCGGCCAGGCTGGTCTCAAACTCCTGGCCTCGTGATCCGCCTGCCTCAGCCTCCCAAAGTGCTGGGATTACAGGCTTGAGCCATGGCGCCCGGCGACATAGTGAGATCTCATCTGTATAAAACAAAAACAAGGGGGGAGGGATAGCATTAGGAGATATACCTAATGTAAATGATGAATTAATTACATCGACGATTTAAAAAAAAAAAAAAAACTATGACCCTATGACCATCTCGTCCTCCATGCTAAAACAAAAAAACTGACCATCTCATCCCCCACCCTTATAGATGAGAAAGCTGAGGCACCCAGAGGTGAAATAACCTACAACCATCCTAGGGTCAGGCATGATGTGAGGGGAGGAGCCAGGGCACAGCTAAGCCAGGAGCTGTGGAGCCTCTTACCCAAGGCCAGAGTTGCCCCAGGGATGCTGGGATGGCCAGGGGCAAGGGTGTCCGCAATTTTGTTTTAATTCTCACTATCAATAAGTTTATTTGTTCATTGTATTTTCCCAGGAAAAGGAGAAGGGAAGGGAAAAGAGTCAGCATGTGTTATAAAATGATTAGAAAATGGGAAAGGAAGTACCTGGTACAGCAAAATCAACCATCAAATGAACATACCCCAGTGATGGAATCATCAAAGCCCAAAGGGGCTCAGTCTCCTTCAGTTCAGGAATGAAGGGAAGGGATGAGGAAAAGAAGAGACAGGTTCAGGCTTTCCTACCCCAGTGTTTATAGTTATTCCTGCTGCTAATTATTATTATTACTATATTTGGGCTTGTTAGAAAATTCTGCTTGGCAAGGAATTCCTTCCTCAAGGATGGAGCCAGGCAGAGGGCAGGGTATGGGCCAGGGCTGGGAAGTGTCAGGAAAACACCCTAAAGCCATTCCTGGGAGGTTTCAAGCCCCCAAAGGATTATTGGAAAACTGAGACTTCAGGCAGGAATTTTAGCCATCCTAAGAGTTCTGAACCTGGAATCCATGGATAGCATTCTGGGGACCATGAACCAGAGCTGGTAATTACATCTTTATTTAAATTAACCTTTAACACCAGGTGCAGTGGCACTCACCATCCCAGGTACTTTGAGGCCTCTAGCAAGACCCCTGTCTCAAAAAAAGAAAAAATTAACCTTTAACTGAAATCTAGCATTTTCTTCAGTTATGAATGTAGGTGATATTCCATCTCAACACATTACAGTCACTGAAAATATCTCAAAATAGCATTTATTTATTTATTCAGAGACAGAATCTTGTTCTGTCGCCCAGGCTGGAGTGCAGTGGCATGATTTCGGCCTACTGCAACCTCCCGGGTTCCAATGATTCTTCTCCCTCAAGCTCTGAGTAGCTGGGATTACAGGCACGCACCACCACGCCCGGCTAATTTTTGTATTTTTAGTAGAGACAGGTTTCACCATGTTGGCCAGACTGGTCTCGAACTCCTGACCTCATGATCAGCCCACCTTGGCCTCCCAAAGTGCTGGGATTACAGGCATGAGCCACCACACCTGGCCTCAAAAGAGCATTTATCCTCATCTCCAAGATCATAGAAGTTATTACACCCACCCCTAGAACTTGTTACTTAATATGTTAATAACTAAGCAAATAAATCATAGACCTAATTGTAAGAGCTAAAACTATAAAACTCTCAGATGAAAACCTAAATGTTTGTGACCATGAGGTAGGCAAAGCCTTCTTAATTATGATGCCGAGAGGATAAGGAACAAAAGAAAAAGATGAATTGGAATTCATAAAAATTAAAACTTGTCTGGCCGGGCATGGTGGCTCACGCCTGTAATCCCAGCACTTTGGGAGGCTGAGGCGGGTGGATCACCTGAGGTCAGGAATTCGAGACCTGCCTAACCAACCTGGTGAAACCCCGTCTCTACTAAATAAAAAAAATTAAAACTTGTCCCGCAAATTATACCATTAAAAAATAGCAAAGACAATCCACATAATGAGACAGGATATTTGCAAATCATGTGTCTAACAAGAGACATTAAACCCGGCCAGGTGTGGTGGCTCACGCCTGTAAACCCAGCACTTGGGGAGGCCAAGGCAGGTAGATCATGAGGTCGAGAGATTGAGACCATCCTGGCCAACATGGTGAAACTCCGTCTCTACTAAAAGTACAAAAAAATTAACTGGACATGCTGGCACATGCCTGTAATCCCAGCTACTCAGGAGGCTGAGGCAGGAGAATCACTTCAACCTGGAAGGCGGAGGTTGCAGTGAGCTGAGATGGTGCTACTGCACTCCAGCCTGGCAAAGAGCAAGACTCCATCTCAAAAAAAAAAAAAAAAAGGAGGTTGGATGTGGTGACTCATACCTGTAATCCCAGCACTTTGGGAGGCTAAGGTGGGAGGATCATTTGAGTCAAGGATTGAAAACTGCAGTGAGCTATGATGGCACCTATGCACCCCAGCCTGGCCAACAGAGTGAGACTGTCTCAAAGTAATAATAAAAAGATAAATAACTAGATTTTAAAAGGGGTAAAATGTCTGAATAGACATTTCTTCAAAGAAGAGATACAAATGGCCAACAAGGGTCAGGCATGGTGGCTCACACCTGTAATTTCAGCACTTTGGGAGGTCAAGGCGGGCGGATCACCTGAGGCTGGGAGTTGGAGACCAGCTTGACCAACATGGAGAAACCGTGTCTCTACTACAAATACAAAATTTACTGGGGGTGGTGGCGCATGCCTGTAATCCTAGCTACTCGGGAGGCTGAGGCAGGAGAATCGCTGGAATACAGGAGGCGGAGGTTGCAGTGAGCCAAGATCACACCATTGCACTCCA
>NW_012104253.1:1415464-1420081 GCF_000951045.1 Mandrillus leucophaeus
TCTCTACTAAAAATACAAAAATTAGCTGGGCGTGGTGGTGCGTGCCTGTAATCCCAGCTATGGGGTGGCTGAAGCAGGATAATCGCTTGAACCAGGGAATCGGAGGTTGCATTGAGCGGAGATCACACCACAGCACTCTAGCCTGGCAACAGAGTGAGACTCTGTCTCAAAAAAAAAAAAAAAAAAAGTGGGGTGCGGTGATGGGTGCCTGTAATCCCAGCTACCTGGAGGCTGAGGCAGAGCGTCGCTTGCACCTGGGAGGTGGAGGTTGCAGCAAGCCAATATTGCCCCATTGCAGCCTGGGCGACAGAGCGAGACTCCATCTCAAAAAAAAAAAAAAAACCAATAGCCAAGAAACACATGCAAAGATGCTCAATGTTAGCAGTCAGGGAAATGAAAATCAAAACTACAAACAGATGCCACTTCTTGCCCACCAGGATAGCACTCATCAAAAAGATACAGTAACAAGTGCTGGAAGCCACTGCTGGTGGGAATGTAAAATGGCGCAACTGCTTTGGAAAATAGTCTGGCAGTTGCTCAAGAAGTTAAACATAGAGTTGCCATTTGACCCAGAAACCCCACTCAGAGATATATACCCAAAAGAACTGAAAACATATGTCCACACAAAAACGTGTGGGCAAATGTTCATAGCAGTATTATTCATACTTAATGTCCCTCATCTGATGAATGTTTAAACAAAATGTGGTCTATCCACACTGGAATATGGGTCAGCCTTAAAAGGGATGCTACAACTTGGATGAATCCTGAACAGGTGAAATGAAGAAGCTAGTCACAAAAGACCACATAGTGTATGATTCCATTTCTAGGAAATGTCCACAACAGGCAGAAAGCAGACTGTTGGTTGCTGAGGGAGAGGGGAATGTGGAGTGACTGCCAGTGGGTACAGGGTTTCTTTCTGAGGTAATGAGATGTTCTTTTTTGTCTTTTTTTTATTTTGTTTGTTTGCTTGTTTGAGTCAGAGTCTCACTCTGTCGCCAGGCTGGAGTGCCATGGCGTGATCTCAGGGTGTGATCTCAACTCACTGCAACCTCTGCCTCCTGCGTTCAAGCGATCCTCCTGCCTCAGTCTCCCGAGTAGCTGGGACTACAGGCGTACACTACCATGCCCAGCTACTTTTTTGTATTTGTAGTAGAGACAAGGTTTCACCATGTTGGCCAGGATGGTCTCGATCTCTTGACCTCGTGATCCACCCGCCTCAGCTTCCCAAAGTGCTAGGAATACAGGTGTGAGCCACTTCACTCGGCGAGATGTTCTAACATTGATTGTGATGATGGTTGCATGACTCTGGATATACTAAAACTGCTGCGTCGGACACTTCCCATGGGTGAATTATATGGCATGTACTATAAACTATATCTCAATGAAGCTGTTTGGAAAATAGAGATAATTAAATAACAGAAAGAATGAGGAGAAAGAAGACACAGAAGAACACATCATCCAGGGTCTCTGCGTTTCTGTAGATTTCGTTTCCTTTGCATCCTTCATTTGCCAGGATGTTGAGGGAGACGGCCTCCCTGCCAGGCCTTGAGATTTCAGGCCTGGCTCTCCACACCTACACCTTTGCTCGGGTGCCAAGGCCAGCGTGGGTGCTTCACCCCGTTCCCACAAGAAGGCCACCCCAAGGAGTCCTCATCCCCACTTTACGTGTGTGGGTCACATCCACACTTGACGGTTATGTCAATCCTAACTCCAGCCTTGCAGCCCAGGGACCCTCCTGGTCCAGATGAACAAATGGAGGCCAGGCAGGGAGCCTGTCATTGTGATAAGATTTGAGAGGGGAAGTTTGGGCCAGGCCCTTTCCTGCCCAGCCGCCCCACCCTTTCTTTACATTCCCTCAGGAATGCTTTTCACTCTGTCTCAGAAACTTCCCGTGAGGCACTGGGGGACGGCAGCAGCAGGCCTAGGACCAGTGTGAGGCCTCCCTCAAGGGGCCTCAGGCATGTGGGAAGACCAGCTCGGGCAGAGTTCAGACCCAGGCTGAAAGAGGTCTCCGCGCAAGAGAGGAGAGGGCCTCCTGCCTAAGCTGGCCTCAAGATTCCCTACCTTCGGGGCCTCCCTTCCTGGGATTGCCCAGAGGTGAGGCTCCCACTAGGCCACGTGACCCAGATCATGCCCACTTGGCCTTCACAGCTCAGTTCGCAGGCCCCCTTCTCCAGGGAGCCCTTCTGACCTCCTGCCTGCCTCAGACCCTGTCCCAGGCCCTGGTGTCCCCACTCCTGGCACTGCTTAGGGCTACTTGTGCTTCCCTCCCCACTGCCCCCACCCCAAATTGTAAGCTCTGCAAGATAGGGTCTTACTCCTATGTGTCTGGAGTCCCGTGCCCAGCACAGAGCCTGCACCGCAGCAAGGGCTCCTTCAGTCACCACTGCTGACTTTGTCTTGGGGTCGGGCTGGGACGTTTAAACCAGACCCCAGTAAGAGTGTAGATATACTGGCAGGGATACAGATACTGAGCAGAGCACTGGCTTCCCAGCAGCCTCACGGCAGACTATACCAACATTAGACCAGCTATACCAACATTTAGACCCTCAGAGAGAAGGGGGTTCTTTTCTCTGTCTAGAAACTGCCTTTCAAGAGTGGTTTCCTGGCTGAGCATGGTGGCTCACACCTGTAGTCCTAGCATTTTGAGAGGCCGAGTCAGGCAGATCACTTGAGGTCAGGAGTTCGGGATCAGCCTGGCCAACATGTAAAGCCCCATCTCTACTAAAAATACAAAAATTAGCCAGGCGTGGTGGCAGGCGCCTGTCATCCCAGCTACTCAGGAGGCTGAGGCAGGAGAATCGCTTGAACCCAAGAGGGGGAGGTTGCAATGAGCCTAGATCGTGCCACTGTACTCCAGCCTGGGGGACACAGCGAGACTCCATCTCAAAAAAAAAAAAAAAAAGGTTTCCTGGCTGAGGACCTACCCCTTGTCCACAAGAGTGACGACTAGCCCTCCCCTCCCCCAGGATCTTTCAGTAAAAGACAAACCGGGGAACTCTCCCTGGGACAAACAGAGACTGATGGCCCTAGTGGGCAGGGGTGGGACGTGGAAAGGCTTGCTCGCATTCAGTCTTGCGGACGGTCAGGCCTGGCCCAGGTAGATGGGCTTCCATTCACCTCACGTTCACAGATAAGAGGCACAGAGCATTTCCCCAGGACACTGGAAGTACTGGGCCAGTCGAGCAACACGAGGGTACCCTGGGAGGTAGGATACTGGGGCTATACTCTTTCTTCTACCAGCTTAGATACCAGACACCCTTCCAACTGCCATCCCCTAACCACAGGACCAGAGATCATCTTTGAAACAAGGGCTGGATCACTTCCTTCCTGGCTTACAACCCCTGCCACCACCCACTCCCACCCCCAGTCCCTATCAGGGATTTCCTGTGGGCCGAGGATGAAATTCCAAGCACTCCACAGCTGGCCCCAGGCACATGAGGCATGGCCCTGCCTCCATCCTCCACTTCCACTCCTGGCCTCACATCTCCCCTCCCCCTCACACCCTGCACCTGCCTCAGGGCCTTTGCACAAGAGTGACAACTAGCCTTCCCCTCTTCCAGGATCTTTCAGTAAAAGACAAACCGGGGAACTCTCCCTGGGACGGACAGACAGACAGACGGGTGGCCCTAGTAGGCACGGGTATGACACGGAGAAGCCTGCTGGCATTCGGCTGTTCCTAGGCCTGGAACACCTTTCCCCCAATCTTCCCAGGCTTCCTCTGCCTTACCCAACCTACTTGTCACCTCCTCCAGGAGCCTTCTGACCATCCCATCCATGGAAGGTCCCCACCCCCACCCCCTCCAGGGCTGTGCCTCATTACAAGCCCTATCTCGGCTGCAGCCCTGGGACTCTTGGTTCCTGTGTCTTTCTCCCTCACCGGACCCCACCTGGCCCAGGACCTGTTGGTCTCGCTGTCCTGCTTGTACTGCTCCAGTGCTCGGCAATGCCTGGTCTACAGGAGAATGTCTCTCAGGGTCTCCTCTGCTGTGCACACATCTTGGGGCCCCTGGGAATGACGTAGGGGATGGCCGAAGACCCTCCTCTCCTCCAGCCATCTCCCTCAACTTCCCCTAGTATCTGCCTTGCTGGCAGCTCCATAGCATGTCTCTCCCTGCACTGGCCTAGCACACGGAGGGGAGAAGGGAGTGCCTGCTTCATGGACATGGGTTTCCTGCTGGAACTTCACCGTGGAGATGGCTGTGCAACATCGTGAACATGCTGTTATGTCCCTGAACTGTACATTTTAAAATGATTTAAATGGTCAGGCATGATTGCTTACGCAGCTTTGGGAGGCTGAGGCAAAAGGATCGCTTGAGCCCAGGAGTTGTGGGCTGAAGTGTGCTATGCTGAGAGGGTATCCACACTAACTTTGGAATTAATATGGTGACCTCCCAGGAGCAGGGGACCACCACATTGCTTAAGGAGGGGTGAACCGGCCCAGGTCGGAAATGGAGCAGGTCAAAACTCCCAGGCTGATTAGTAGTGGAATTGTGCCTGTGAATAGCCACTGCACTCCAGCCTGGGCAATACAGCAAGACCCTGTCTCTCTTTTTTTTTTTTTTTCTTTTTTTTTGAGATGGAGTCTCACTCTGTCACCCAGGCTGGAGTGCAGTG
>NW_012104253.1:1420866-1425997 GCF_000951045.1 Mandrillus leucophaeus
ACTTGGGAGGCAGAGACAGGAGAATCGCTTGATCCTGGGAGGCGGAGGTTGCAGTGAGCCGAGATATCGTGCCACTGCCCTCCAGTCTGGGTGACAGAGCAAGACTCCATCTCAAAAAACAAAACAAAACAAAACAAACAAAACATAGGTTTGGCTGGGTGCCATGGCTCACACCTGTAATTCCAGTACTTTGGGAGGCTGAGTTCAAGACCTGTCTGGACAACATAGGGAGACTCCATTTCTGGAAAATAATAATAATTAATTAATTTAATTTAAAAATTAAAGCCAGGCACTTTGGGAGGCGGGTGAACCACCTGAGGCCAGGACCAGCCTGGCCAACATGGCGCAATCCTGTTGGCGCAATATAAAATCCTAATATTTTTTAAATACAAAAAAATTAGCCGTGCGAGGTGGCAGGCACCTGTAATCCCAGCTATTCAGGAGGCTGAGGCAGGAGAATCGCTTGAACCCAAGAGGCGGAGGTTGCAGTGAGCAGAGATCGCACCACTGCACTCCAGCCTGGGTGACAGAGCATAGTGGCACACACTTGAGCCCAGGAATTTGAAGTAACAGTGAGCTCTAGTCACTGCACTCCAGCCTGGGAGACAGAGGGATACCCTGTCAAAAAAAAAAAAAACGAAAAAGAAAGAAAAGAAAGGCTTTCCAGCAGTTTACAGGCCTCCAGTGGCCTTTTGTGACCCAGTCTTGTCATCTTGCCTCCCCAAGTCACCACCTGCTGTAGCCCGCCCGGCCCCCCTGATGCTCCTGGAACAACCCAGTCCTGCCCTGAGTGCAGGGCCTTTGTGCCTGCCACTCCCTGTGCTGGAGTGCTCTTCCCCCGACACCCCTTGGGCTCCCTCCTGCCTCCTTCAAATCCTCACTTGCATGTCACCTTCTCAGCAAGGCCATCCCTGACAGCCCCACCCCTGGGCTTTCCCTTCTACATGTCACCCCTGGCGCATCTGATTTGATTTCTATAGTATGGCCTCCCTGGGGATGGCAGCCTGTGAGAGCAGGGATTTTTGTCTGTTTTGTTCCCCGGAGCCTACAACAGTGCGTGGTACATAGCAACTTCATACACACCTGAGAAATGAATGAGCCATTTTCCAGGGGAGGACACGGAGGCCCCGGGGGCCAGAGCCCTGTCTCTCAGTCACACAGCTGTGACAGGCAGCACGCGGGACTCCTCCGGGCATCTCTCCCAGGCTCCCAGGTCCTTCCAGCTCAAGCTGCTTGTTATTTTTGTTAGTATCCATCCCGTGGAAGACTGAGTGTCCTCACAGCTTTCTCATCTTCTTGCTGAGAAGGCAAATATTCAAAAATACTTTGACAATGACATTCTCCAGTTCCCGAGGCTGTGTGCAATGCCAAAAATGATGTGACTGATTAGCAGACCACGGGGCCCAGCAGCCCGAGAGGGGCGCCAGTCCACACACCCTGGCATCTGTGCTCCCGGGGAAGAGGGCCTGGGGCCAGGTCAGGTGCTGCCTCTGGCTGCCTGAGAGCCCCTGGACCTCTCAGGGCCTCAGTTTCCCTTTTTTTTTTTTTTTGAGACGGAGTTTCGCTCTTGTTGCCCAGGCTGGAGTGCAATGATGCAGTCTCGGCTTACAACCTCTGCCTCCCAGGTTCAAGCGATTCTCCTGCCTCAGCCTCCGAGTATCTGGGATTAGAGACATGCGCCACCACGCCCGGCTAATTTTGTATTTTTAGTAGAGACAGGGTTTCTCCATGTTGGTCAGGCTGGTCTCAAACTCCTGACTTCAGGTGATTCAACCTGCCTCGGCCTCCCAAAGTACTGGGATTACAGGCACAAGCCACTGCACCCAGCCTGTTTTTATTTTTATTATTTTTGGATCAATGTGAAGTCATGTTTCCCCATTTATAAATGAGGGGGCTTTTGGCTCAGATCCAGACCCAAATTTTGTGTGCTGCAGGAAGCTTCAGTGCCCAGTCCCTAGAGGACAATGCGGCAACTCAGGGCAGGGTTTGGTGTTAATGTCATTCTTCCTGACAGTCTGGGAGCTCCCAGACACCTGAGGTTCATCTAGGTTCCTCGAGTCATCTCCAATACCCTGAGTCTCATTTTGTCCCAGGTGCTGGGGACACAGCAACAGGATTTTGTGTCACCAAGCTGCATCCCCCTCTCAGCAGGGCCTGGACTTTGTGCTCCTGGTCACTTCCAATGGTGCCTAGCATAGGATCAGTGCCCAAAAACGAAATTCCAGTGATGTCAGCCATTATCCTCCAAGGTCAACTCTCTGCTGGTCATGGTTCCTTTTGGGCCAGCCTTATTTTACCCTCAGAACCACCTCAGGAGGCATCCAGGACAGGAGACACTGCTCCCATCTGACAGATGTGGAAACTGTGGTCCTGAGAGAGGAAGTAACTTTTTATTTTTTATTTTTGTTTTTGAGACGGGGTCTCATTTTGTCATTCAGGCTGGAGTGCAGTGGCATGATCATGGCTCCTGGCAACCTTGACCTTCCAGGCTTAAGCGATCCTCCTCCTCAGCTTCCTGAGTAGCTGAGACTACAGGTGCACATCATCACTCCCAGCTAATTTTTTGATTTTTAGTAAAGATCCTGTCTCACTATGTTGCCCAGGATGGTCTCGAACTCCTGGACTCAAGTGATCCTCCCAGCCTTGGCCTCCCAAAATGCTGGTATCACAGGCATGAGCCACCACACCCAGCCAGAAGTGACTTTTGCAACACCCCACAGGGACTAGTGTGTTATATGCTGATGTAACTGAATACCTGATATGGGTAACTTACAAAGAACAGAAATTTATTTCTCACAGCGTTGGAGGCTAAAAGTCCAAAATAGAGGGGTCTGCATCTGGTAAGACTTTGCACTTCGTGAACGGTGGAAAGAAGAGAAAAAGACAGAGAGAGAAAGAAGGGGACTGAATGTGCCCTTATATCATGAATCCACTCCCACAATACAAAATCCACTCACTCAATAATGGCATTAAACTATTCCTGAGGGCAAAGTCCTGTTGATCCGAACACTTCCCATTAGGCCCCACGTCCTAATGTTGCTGCACTGGGGATCAAGTTTCTACACGTGTGTTTTGGGGAATGTATTCAAACCCTAGCATTCCATCCCTGGAATTCATGCTCCAAATTCATGTCTTTCTCACATTCAAAACACATTCCATCCCAATAGCCCCAAAGTCATAGCTTGCTCCAGCACCAATTCAAAAGTTGAGACTTCAGAGTCTCACCTAAATCAGAGATGGGTGAGACACAGGCACCGTTCATCCTGAGGTCAATTCTCTCCAGCCACAAGCCTGTGAAATCAAAGAAGTTATCTACTTCCAAAATACAGGCATAGGCTAGACATTCCCATTCCAAAAGGGAGAAACAGGAAAGAAAGAAGAGATAACTGGTCCTAAATAAATCCAAAGCCCAATAGGCAGACAACATTAAATCTTTTTTTTCTTTTTTCTTTTTTCTTTTTTTTTTTTGAGGCAGGGTTTCACTCCCGTTGTCCAGGCTGGCGTGCAACGGCATGATCACGGCTCACTGCAGCTTCCGTCTCCCAGGCTCAAGGAATCCTCCTACCTTAGCCTCCTGAGTAGCTAGGATTACAGGTGCCTGCCACCATGCCCAGCTAATTTTTTGTATTTTTGTAGAGACTGGGTTTTGCCATGTTGCCCAGGCTGGTCTCAAACTTGTGAGCTCACACCATCAGCCCGCCTCTACCTCCCAAAGTGTTGGGATTACAGGGGTGAGCCACTCTGCCAGGAGTCATTAAATCTTTTTTTACTTTTTTTTTTTTTTGAGACAGAGTCTCACTCTGTCACCCAGGCTGGAACGCAGTGGCGTGATCTCGGCTCACTGCAAGCTCTGCCTCCCAGGTTCATGCCATTCTCCTGCCTCAGCCTCCGAGTAGCTGGGACTACAGGCGCCCGCCACCCTGCCTGGCTACAGGAGTCATTAAATCTTAAGACTCCAGAATAATCTTTGAGAGCATGTGCTGCCTTCTGGGCACACTGGTGTGGAGGTTGGGCCCCCAAGGCCTCAGGCAGCCTCGCCCTGAGGGCTTTGCTGCTGCTCTTAGGCTGGTTTTGCACACTGGTAGCACTACAGTTTTTGTTTTTGTTTTGAGATGGAGTCTCGCCCTGTCACCCAGGCTGGAGTGCAATGGCACAATCTCAGCTCACTGCAACCTCAGGCTCCCAGGTTCAAGCGATTCTCCTGCCTCAGCCTCCCAAGTAGCTAGGATTAATTACAGGCACCTGCCACCACACCCAGCTATTTTTTGTATGTTTAGTAGAGACGGGGTTTCACCATGTTGGCCAGGCTGGTCTCGAACTCCTGACCTCATTATCTGCCTGCCTCCACCTCCCAAAGTGCTGGGATTACAGGCGTGAGCCCCCGGGCCCAGCCTACAGTTCTTGTCTTGGGGACAGCCTCACTGTCCTCCATCTCCACAAGGCATTGCCCTAGTAGGGGTTCTTTGCAGTGGCTCCACCTCTACAAAAAGTCTCTGCCTGGGCCCCCAGGCTGTAAGAAACATCCTTGAAATCTAGGTGGAGGAAGCCATGGCCCCACAGCTCTTACAATCTGCACCTGCAGAATGAGCACCACATGGATACCACTCAAGTTTATAGGTTGTACTTTCCAGAGCAGTGAGTCGAGCGGCACCCGGGCCAGCTTAGGAGGCCGAGACCACCAGATCACGAGGTCCAGAGATGGAGACCATCCTGCCAACACAGTGAAACCCCATCTCTACTAAAAATACAAAAACTTAGCCAGGTGTGGTAGCATGTGCCTATAGTCCCAGCTACTCGGGAGCCTGAGACAGAAGAATTGCTTGAACCCAGGAGGCAGAGGTTGCGGTGAGCCGAGATGGTGCCACTGCACTCCAGCCTGGGCGACAGAGTAAGACTCCATCTCAAAAAAAAAAAAAAACAACAACAAAAATGAAAGTGGCAGCTTGGCCACAGCCTTTATTTGCTCTCCTAAACATGCCTTTCATGCTTTATATGGCCAGGCTGCAAATTTTCCAAATCTCCCCATTCGGCTTCCCTGTTCATTATAATTTCATCTTTAAATCATTTCTCAGCTGGGCAGGGTGCCTCACGCCTGTAATCCCAGCACTTTGGGAGGCCGAGGTAGGCAGAT